>NW_023665622.1:681250-1021875 GCF_014743375.2 Drosophila subpulchrella
ATATTATTTTGGATTAATCATGACGATCACACTATAGGTATTTATTTTTTGTTGGAAAAAATTTTTTGTACACAACACATTGTTATAATAATTAATTTTTTCTTTTAGGCCTCACTAACTCGCTGGCTGAGATCGTTGTTTTATTTATTCTTTTTTCCATTGTTCACTTTTTCGAAAACGTTTGCCCCTTTTGTTTCACTTATCACTCTGCCCCTTGGCTTACCCAATTTATTACATGGTGGTTATAATGATGATCCTTGTCAATTTCATCCTTTGTTCTTTAAGATACCGGCTGCGCCAATTACGTCTGTGGTCCGGAGGTGGCTGGTCATAGTATTATAGATATAGGTGCTTATTTTAGTGTTCCAATGAAATAAAGACAAGGATTAACTTCTCTGGTCGAGTGTCATTCTTCGACTAACTTTATTCTGTTCTGAGTATACAAATGAGATCTAACTTGGGAGTGGGGTACATATGTTGAGATTGCGAAACTCCTTAGGTCAGCAGTTCTCGGCCGGATGCCTGTGGCCCAGTTGTTCACTCGGTTCGGTATCCCGTCTGCTGTGTCGGCGGTTTGGTGTCCAGGTTGAATGGCATCTCCGCTAGTGGGACAATGCCCGAGTGGGTTTAGGTAGAGGTGATGTCATGAGGAAGACATCAGCGGTAACTCGCGTAACAAGCACGTACTTGGTGTCGTTGGGCCACTTGTCTGTACTGCTCGTAGTGCATCAACGTCCATCAAATAAAATTGAGGATTTATTTGCTGAGTTCTTCCAAACTTCTTATAATTACTTAATGACTTATTACTTTAACAGGGCAAATTGTATTTTTCCTCTGCAATTACTGAAAGTTCTATCTTAAGTGATTAAGCAACTACAACGCTAGCCTATTCACCTGGGCCAGATGGACTCCCTGGGAGTGTGCTTAAATTTTGTGATTCAGTTAAATGTAAGCCGATTCTTAAACCTTTTCATTTGTCGATCTCATTATCTGCTTTTCCAACTATCTGGGAAGATTCTTTTAATATTCCTCTCCACAAAAAAAGTGCGAGGGCGGACGTCCGATTGTCTAAATTTTCTGCAACTGCTAAAGCATTTGAAAGCATTAATACTTCTCATCTGCAAATGTTCGTACCCAAGGATGCTCAACATGACCAGCACCCCACAAATCAAGCAGTAGCTAGGTTGGGACAGTACCAGGCGCTCAGAAGCACCCACTGCAGATGAGAATTACTGATCAGCATATTATATGACTCACTAACTCACCGTCTCACCGACTCAACAGCACTCTGACCCGCCAATGCAGTCAGCACTTTTTGCAGTGTCAGCCGAGCCAAATACGCATACTGCTACCATAATCAAAATTCCCTGACCTAATTTAGATTATAGCTTATTTCACTAATCATTACACTAAACTTCCGTGTTCTAAGTAGTATATAAACATGTATCAAATGAAGAATAAATTGGTTATGAACGCAACTTATAACTCCGCGGCTCTACTTTCCACCTCCGGGAATAGAGCTCGTAATCCTACAATATCTCAACTAGCAGCTAACCTACGTTAGCTTAACATCAGCGAAGCTCCAGCATCGCCTGTGGTCCGGCATCGCAGTAACCATCGTTACCATTGCCGCGACGCGATCGTCCTGCCAGCAAAGCATCCCCGTGCCAGTGACAAGAGCTCATTACCCCCTTGTCCCGCGGTGTGACCTAGAAGTGTCTACTTCGGCACTTAGATACTTAGGCACAAACAGCAACATTTGTGCACCTCGCTGATATCACAATGTAAATGCGACCTGATCGAATTGACATCCACTTTAATAAATGGGCTTAACAAAAAATTGCAGACAGAAGTTATGTATACAGATTTAATTAAGCCTTTAAATCCGTAAACCAATCTCTTATTTTATTCATATTAGATCAGCACGTGTTTCCGAATAACTTATTAATTTGGATTTTGAGTTATTTGAATGAAAATGAAAATCGTTGTATCCAAGATGATCTACGTGACATCTGGAGTGCTTCAGGGTAGACATTCAGGCCCTTTGCTATTTATTCTGTTTAATAATGATCTGTTTAACGATACATTTTTGTATATTCTGATGATGTTAAACTTTTGTAACGAACTGATTTTTATGGTCTGCTCGCTACGAGATTCGTGCGGCTAGCTCAGTATATTGTGTGTTCGTCCCACCAAATTTATATTAACGTGACCGCCCAGTAGCTCAGTGAGAAAGCACAGAATTCACGGGTTCGTATTGGGTTTATTGTGTATATTATTACAAGTGTCTTAGTCGCTTGGTTGGCCTTGACTCGTTGCTTGTGACCCTCGTTGCTTGTGACCCTCGGTACGTCCGATGGTCCTGATTGACTTGACGACCTCTCGCCTTTGAAGACTCGGTGCTCCAGTCCTGTAGCTCTCTGAAGATACTCGCAGCTCCCTGAAGATCCTCGCAGCTCCCTGAAGATACTCGCAGCTCCCTGAAGACGCTCGCTGCTCCCTGAAGACGCTCGCTCGCTGATCGCTTCGCACGCGTGACTTGGTGACTGCTGGTAACGACTCGGACTCGCGAGGGGGTCAGCCGTACGGGCTTAGGGAAGCGTCACCGTTCTCAGACTAGGGTGAACAGAAGCTGCGCTCTCCAGGATCGCTCCTTTCGACACACCGCCGCCTGTCCCTTGCTCTGTCCCGGATGGTCCCACTGGGGTTTCTGCTCAGCCCGCGCGGACAGTCAAGGCGGTAACGCCAGGAAGCTGCCTCGCGCTTTACTTCGCTTCCACGCCTAGTGTAAACGAACGTTCCACCCTAGCCTCACCCTTTTGCTTTTGGTCCTGGACGTTTCCGCGTGGCTTTTGGTACTCGGGGTTCGGGCACGCCGCTCCGGGACCTCGCAAGTCGAATCTGTAGGGCTCTCCTGGACAATTCCACTCGAGACCGTACCGATCGACCGCTCTCCCTTCTGGCTTGTTATATTCGGGGTTCGGGCACGCCGCTCCGGGACCTCGCAAGTCCAATCTGTAGGGCTCTCCGGGACAATTCCACTCGAGACCGTACCGATCGACCGCTCTCCCTTCTGGCTGGTTATACTCTCTCCAGGCGTAACGCCAGGACTTTGTGGATAAAGTTAAACGACCGCCTTGACCTAGCCGTGTGACGCCCTCTGGATCTCAGCTACCTGCGTCTCAATTCGGAGATTCCTGGTATCCCAATCCCGAACGTCTCGACGTAGCAATCTTGCTCCTTGTAGGCTCCCACGGCGTTGTTTCCCTGGCGACTCGACTTGCTGTTGCTCCCTTGTAGATTATCGGGTTGTTCGATTGTTCACTTTGGTATCTGATTGATCTTGACGGTTTGACTCCTTGTGATCGACTGATCCAGCTGCCAGCGCTCTGCGGCCTTATATAGGGCCTCCGGGAACCGTTATTTCCCTTTTGCGCACGGCCCGCTGGATCTCTCCACTCTGGGTCCAAAGTCCGTGCGTCCTGGATGACCCACTTGTCGTTCCCGTACCGCTTCCAATCGATGCTCCGCCCACTGCTGCCATCCCGCTGATTCCCGTGATGCTTGTGGCACGCCTGTGTGCCGCTCCACCGCCGAGATGTGGCACTTCCTCTCCCGGTCCAAAGTTCACGGGGGAGTCCAAAGTCCGATGGAGTCCCGTTACCCGCTTTTGCACTCGGCACTCTTGCCTTGCCCGCGAAGTCTCCACTCTCTCTCGATCTCCATCCTCGGTCTCCAAACTCTCTCGCTCTCCTTCATTGGTCTCCAAACTCTCTCGCTCTCCTTCGTTGGTCTCCAAACTCTCTCGCTCTCCTCGCCGCGCCGTTACTACGCGAATTCGCCGCGTATCTGGCAAGCGGCCGGCCATCTGCTGCTGTTTCTATTTGTGGGGAGTTATTCAACTCCTCACATTCCCCCCTTACTTCGGGAAACATTTTAAACTTGTTCCTACTCTCCGGCGTTTTCTTGTTTATCCTAGCCTTCGAGTCCTTGTGATTCCCGCGGCGCTCCCTCGTTGCTCCCTCGATGCTCCCACGACGCTTTTAACTCCGTTTAGTTTCTACAGCGCTGGTCATCCTCCTCGTTGCAACTTGAATCTCCCGCGCCGATATCTTTCCTGACTCCACTGGGACATCGATACTCGTGTGCTATCGATCCCCAGCTCGCTGCTCATCGCTGCGTTCTACTCCTTTCATTTGCTTCCTCCGCCTGGTCACACCATTCGTGTGTGATCGATGTGCGATATCGATATCGACGGTGCGGCGTTGCCACCTGCTCGTTGCGATACTTCCACCTTTGGCCGATATTACCATTTGACGTGTACCCATCGATCGCACTTTCATCTAGTGCCAATCGATCGCCTATCGAGGCGCCCCCTTCCCTGGCTCATGGTGATTTTGCAACTTTCTAGGTAAGTTTTCGCATTTCCTCACTCCTTTCTATTTCAACCTTTCTCTCTCCACACGACTTCTCTCGCCTCTCGTCTCTCTCTCTCGCCCTTCAATCGTCCTCAGCCGGCTGAGCCTGGCTTTCGCTGGCAACACTCGAACGCTGGTGCGGAGAGGACTTCGCATTTGCTTCGCTGCAGGTAAGTATTTTGGTGTCGCTTGGCTGCTTCCTGTATTAACCCAATATTGATTTCAGGACGCTGAAGCTGCCATGTATGCCCCTTACTTCTGGCCCCTGTTTCAGCCGCGTTTCCCGTTCCATGTCGGTTTTTCTTTTCTTTTTTTTAAACTCTGTTTTTTTTTCGGTTTATTTAAATTTTTTTATTTTTGCTCCTCGAACACTCTCATGCCCGCCAGCCCCAACCGGACGCGGAACGCGCGCCCCTCTCTCCACACGCGCACGCTGCGCCTGCCGCCCAGGATGCGAGCCTCCTGCACCACCGGTGCCTCCGCGATCCCTTCGGGCCACTCCGGCTCCGCGATCTCTCGCCATCGCTGGCCCTCCGGCGCCGACACCGTCCGCGACAACTTCGGCCGGGTCACCACCTCGGACACTTCGGGCGCCGAGTGCTGCCGCTTGAGCGGAGGACGGCCGTTTTCCATGGGCTCAGGCCACACCCAGGGTCCTCGCTCCAGAGGCTCCGCGGTTATTGCGCTCCCGGTAGGCGTTGGCGTCGACGGCCCTGTCCTCGGCGTCGTTGGTCCGGTGCTCGGCGTCGGTGGTGCCCACTGCTCCGGTCTGCCACGGGTCCTGGGGTCCAGCGGGCTCACCCGTGGACCACATTCTTCCCAGATCCGGGGTTCTTCCGTCGCCGCCGTCTCCTCAGCGGGTCCCTCCGGCCAGGTCCAGACGACCGTCTGCTGTCGCCACCTCACCCCTTCGGCCACGAACGTCCGGGTGCTGTGGCTCACGTGGGCCGCCGGGATGTCTGTCCGGATGTGTTGCTGCTGCGGTGGTGGCTGCTGCTGCGGTGGTGGCTGCTGCTGCGGTGGTGGCTGCTGCTGCGGTGGCTGCTGCTGCGGTGGCTGCTGCTGCTGCGGTGGCTGCTGCTGCTGCGGTGGTGGCTGCTGCTGCGGTGGCTGCTGCTGCTGCGGTGGCTGCTGCTGCTGCGGTGGCTGCTGCTGCGGTGGTGGCTGCTGCTGCTGCGGTGGCTGCTGCTGCGGTGGTAGCTGCTGCTGCTGCGGTGGCTGCTGCTGCGGTGGTGGCTGCTGCTGCGGTGGCTGCTGTGGTACTCGGTTAGGTGGCGACCATTGGTCGTTTCCCCGCGTCTCCTGGATTCCTGTCTCTTCGCATCTTCTGCATGTTACCTGCGCTGGCGATGACGACTTGTTCTTCGAGAATTTGTTTTCTTGCGCGAACGCTTCCCGCTCCTTTTCGAGTTCTTCATACTCGTCAGCTAATATCATCAGCGTGTCCAGGTCCGACACTTTATATGCCCTTAGGAAGATCCTTAGACTGGGGGTGCAGTTCTCCTTGATGATTCTTAGGGTCTCTATAGTGGAGTAATTAAGTGGCCTCACCATCGTCTGCATGTCGATCATGTAGTCTTTGAACGACTCGCTGAAGCCCTGCTTCCGTTGCCTGACCTGATCCGCCAGCCTGGTGAAGAAGTCTCTCGGTAGAAAGTATGTGTGGAAACTATCTATGAACTCCGCCCAGGTTTTCCATTGTTTGTTGTTGGCGATGAACCACTTCAAAGCCCTTCCCTTCAGTAATTCAGGCATCGCTCGGGGAATCATGTCTAACTCCAAGCCGTATGTGTTGGCGGACCATTCCACCTGCTCCAGGAACTCGAACGGTTTTTCCGCCCCGTCGAACCTGAACGACCATTCGCGGACCTGTTTAGCGATCCTTGCATAGTCTGATTGATTGGGTCTCGAGATCAGCGCTGTTGTTTTCCTGTCTTGGCTTGATTCTCTCCTGTTTGCCTCCTTTTGTAGGTTGTCAACGCTCAGGCTTGCCACTAAGTTGTCCCCTTCGACGGTTGTTAACGTGATGCTGGGGCCGGCTTTGTCGTGGTATGTGGCTTCCAAATCGGCCCAGATGTCAACGAGTTGTGGGTCATTTTCCGTTTCTGAGTAATACTCGGATAATGCTTTTCTCATGTCCTCTAATCTGCCGTCCAGGGTGACATTAAGCCTCTGTGCGACATTGGCGAAATCCTCCTTTTTAAGTCGGTAGATCCACTTCTTCCCCATTCTGTTTAAATTGCTTTCACTGCTGGGACAATCACGTTGGGCGCCAGATGTAACGAACTGATTTTTATGGTCTGCTCGCTACGAGATTCGTGCGGCTAGCTCAGTATATTGTGTGTTCGTCCCACCAAATTTATATTAACGTGACCGCCCAGTAGCTCAGTGAGAAAGCACAGAATTCACGGGTTCGTATTGGGTTTATTGTGGGTATATTATTACAAGTGTCTTAGTCGCTTGGTTGGCCTTGACTCGTTGCTTGTGACCCTCGGTACGTCCGATGGTCCTGATTGACTTGACGACCTCTCGCCTTTGAAGACTCGGTGCTCCAGTCCTGTAGCTCTCTGAAGATACTCGCAGCTCCCTGAAGATCCTCGCAGCTCCCTGAAGATACTCGCAGCTCCCTGAAGACGCTCGCTGCTCCCTGAAGACGCTCGCTCGCTGATCGCTTCGCACGCGTGACTTGGTGACTGCTGGTAACGACTCGGACTCGCGAGGGGGTCAGCCGTACGGGCTTAGGGAAGCGTCACCGTTCTCAGACTAGGGTGAACAGAAGCTGCGCTCTCCAGGATCGCTCCTTTCGACACACCGCCGCCTGTCCCTTGCTCTGTCCCGGATGGTCCCACTGGGGTTTCTGCTCAGCCCGCGCGGACAGTCAAGGCGGTAACGCCAGGAAGCTGCCTCGCGCTTTACTTCGCTTCCACGCCTAGTGTAAACGAACGTTCCACCCTAGCCTCACCCTTTTGCTTTTGGTCCTGGACGTTTCCGCGTGGCTTTTGGTACTCGGGGTTCGGGCACGCCGCTCCGGGACCTCGCAAGTCGAATCTGTAGGGCTCTCCTGGACAATTCCACTCGAGACCGTACCGATCGACCGCTCTCCCTTCTGGCTTGTTATATTCGGGGTTCGGGCACGCCGCTCCGGGACCTCGCAAGTCCAATCTGTAGGGCTCTCCGGGACAATTCCACTCGAGACCGTACCGATCGACCGCTCTCCCTTCTGGCTGGTTATACTCTCTCCAGGCGTAACGCCAGGACTTTGTGGATAAAGTTAAACGACCGCCTTGACCTAGCCGTGTGACGCCCTCTGGATCTCAGCTACCTGCGTCTCAATTCGGAGATTCCTGGTATCCCAATCCCGAACGTCTCGACGTAGCAATCTTGCTCCTTGTAGGCTCCCACGGCGTTGTTTCCCTGGCGACTCGACTTGCTGTTGCTCCCTTGTAGATTATCGGGTTGTTCGATTGTTCACTTTGGTATCTGATTGATCTTGACGGTTTGACTCCTTGTGATCGACTGATCCAGCTGCCAGCGCTCTGCGGCCTTATATAGGGCCTCCGGGAACCGTTATTTCCCTTTTGCGCACGGCCCGCTGGATCTCTCCACTCTGGGTCCAAAGTCCGTGCGTCCTGGATGACCCACTTGTCGTTCCCGTACCGCTTCCAATCGATGCTCCGCCCACTGCTGCCATCCCGCTGATTCCCGTGATGCTTGTGGCACGCCTGTGTGCCGCTCCACCGCCGAGATGTGGCACTTCCTCTCCCGGTCCAAAGTTCACGGGAGAGTCCAAAGTCCGATGGAGTCCCGTTACCCGCTTTTGCACACGGCACTCTTGCCTTGCCCGCGAAGTCTCCACTCTCTCTCGATCTCCATCCTCGGTCTCCAAACTCTCTCGCTCTCCTTCATTGGTCTCCAAACTCTCTCGCTCTCCTTCGTTGGTCTCCAAACTCTCTCGCTCTCCTCGCCGCGCCGTTACTACGCGAATTCGCCGCGTATCTGGCAAGCGGCCGGCCATCTGCTGCTGTTTCTATTTGTGGGGAGTTATTCAACTCCTCACACTTTGTTTATCGTATAATAATATAGCCTGGTTTCTGCTTGCAGTTAGATATTAATTGTGACCAGAAATGGTAGGAGTACAACCTTTTAAATTTGACCTTCCTTATATCCAAGGTTATGACTTTTTAGGGCGGAACTCCTTCGTAAATGAGTTAAGCTTTTCAGAACAGGCCACTGGTCCTAATATATATTGATTATATATCAAAACAAAGAAGAACGCTATAGTCGAGTACCTCGACTATCAGATACCCGTTACTCAGCTAAAGGGACCAAAGGGAAATGGAGATATGCAAGCAGCAAAGCGAGATTGAAATGCGCCACCTATCGGTGGTAGACAGATTTAAGCGTTATGGGCGTTATAGTGGGCGTGGCAAAACCCAAAACTTAAATTTGACTGCCACATAATGTCCACTGTCAACAAGGCCATGAGTGTTCTTGGGTTTATAAAGCGTTGGTCAAAAGAATTTGATGACCCATATACAACCAAATTATTATTTACCTCCCGTGTCCGTCCTATTTTGGAATATTGTTCTTCGGTTTGGAGTCCACAATATCAAGTGCACATTGACCGTATTGAGTCGGTACAAAAAAAATTTTTCTTTTTGCCCTTCGTAGAACAATGCTTGGTACTATTTTTATGCAAAATCGTATTAGAGGTGATATTGATTCTGTAGAACTTGTAAACCGCCTAACTTTCAATGTCCCTGCTAGACTAACACGAAATTATTATCCCCTAAATTTGCGACGATGTACATCAAATTTTTGTCTGCACGAGTCCTTTCGCGTTCTATGTAATAATTATAACAACCTTTACCATTTAGTTTGCACATCAACTTCTATCCCGGTATTAAAAACTAATATTTTAACTCATTTGCTTCATTCTTAGTTGCTTCTTTTATTTTTATTTGTGCCCCGTCTCTATTTGTTTTTTGTATTTTCCTCGCGAACTCGCATTTTTGCCCAAATTGATAAAAGGGCCCCGCGCGTAACAATCCTGTGCTTGGTGTCGTTGGGCCACTTGTTTGTACTGCTCGTAGTGCATCGACGTCCATCAAATAAAATTGAGGATTTATTTGCTGAGTTCTTCCAAACTTCTTATAATTACTTAATGACTTTTTACTTTAACAGGGCAAATTGTATTTTTCCTCTGCAATTACTGAAAGTTCTATCTTAAGTGATTAAGCAACTACAACGCTAGCCTATTCACCTGGGCCAGATGGACTCCTTGGGAGTGTGCTTAAATTTTGTGATTCAGTTAAATGTAAGCCGATTCTTAAACCTTTTCATTTGTCTGGGAAGATTCTTTTAATATTCCTCTCCACAAAAAGGGTGCGAGGGCGGACGTCCGATTGTCTAAATTTTCTGCAACTGCTAAAGCATTTGAAAATATATGACTCACTAACTCACCGTCTCACCGACTCAACGGCACTCTGACCCGCCAATGCAGTCAGCACTTTTTGCAGTGTCAGCCGAGCCAAATACGCATACTGCTACCATAATCAAAATTCCCTGACCTAATTTAGATTATAGCTTATTTCACTAATCATTACACTAAACTTCTGTGTTCTAAGTAGTATATAAACATGTATCAAATGAAGAATAAATTGGTTATGAACGCAACTTATAACTCCGGGGTTCTACTTTCCACCTCCGGGAATAGAGCTTGTAGTCCTACAATATCTCAACTAGCAGCTAACCTACGTTAGCTTAACATCAGCGAGGCTCCAGAATCGCCTGTGGTCCGGCATCGCAGTAACCATCGTTACCATTGCCGCGACGCGATCGTCCTGCCAGCAAAGCATCCCCGTGCCAGTGACAAGAGCTCATTACCCCCTTGTCCCGCGGTGTGACCTAGAAGTGTCTACTTCGGCACTTAGATACTTAGGCACAAACAGCAACATTTGTGCACCTCGCTGATATCACAATGTAAATGCGACCTGATCGAATTGACATCCACTTTAATAAATGGGCTTAACAAAAAATTGCAGACAGAAGTTATGTATACAGATTTAATTAAAGCCTTTAAATCCGTAAACCAATCTCTTATTTTATTCATATTAGATCAGCACGTGTTTCCGAATAACTTATTAATTTGGATTTTGAGTTATTTGAATGAAAATGAAAATCGTTGTATCCAAGATGATCTACGTGACATCTGGAGTGCTTCAGGGTAGACATTCAGGCCCTTTGCTATTTATTCTGTTTAATAATGATCTTTATCGTTAAACATTTTTGTATATTCTGATGATGTTAAACTTTGTTTATCATATAATAATATAGCCTGGTTTCTGCTTGCAGTTAGATATTAATTAAACCAGAAATGGTAGGAGTACAACCTTTTAAATTTGACCTTCCTTATATCCAAGGTTATGACTTTTTAGGGCGGAACTCCTTCGTAAATGAGTTAAGCTTTTCAGAACAGGCCACTGGACCTAATATATATTGATTATATATTAAAACAAAGAAGAACGCTATAGTCGAGTACCTCGACTATCAGATACCCGTTACTCAGCTAAAGGGACCAAAGGGAAATGGAGATATGCAAGCAGCAAAGCGAGATTGAAATGCGCCACCTATCGGTCGTAGACAGATTTAAGGGTTATGGGCGTTATAGTGGGCGTGGCAAAACCCAAAACTTAAATTTGACTGCCACATAATGTCCACTGTCAACAAGGCCATTAGTGTTCTTGGGTTTATAAAGCGTTGGTCAAAAGAATTTGATGACCCATATACAACCAAATTATTATTTACCTCCCGTGTCCGTCCTATTTTGGAATATTGTTCTTCGGTTTGGAGTCCACAATATCAAGTGCACATTGACCGTATTGAGTCGGTACAAAAAAAATTTTTCTTTTTGCCCTTCGTAGAACAATGCTTGGTACTATTTTTATGCAAAATCTTATTAGAGGTGATATTGATTCTGTAGAACTTGTAAACCGCCTAACTTTCAATGTCCCTGCTAGACTAACACGAAATTATTATCCCCTAAATTTGCGACGATGTACATCAAATTTTTGTCTGCACGAGTCCTTTCGCGTTCTATGTAATAATTACAACAACCTTTACCATTTAGTTTGCACATCAACTTCTATCCCGGTATTAAAAACTAATATTTTAACTCATTTGCTTCATTCTTAGTTGCTTCTTTTATTTTTATTTGTGCCCCGTCTCTATTTGTTTTTTGTATCTTCCTCGCGAACTCGCATTTTTGCCCAAATTGATAAAAGGGCCCCGCGCGTAACAATCCTGTGCTTGGTGTCGTTGGGCCACTTGTTTGTACTGCTCGTAGTGCATCGACGTCCATCAAATAAAATTGAGGATTTATTTGCTGAGTTCTTCCAAACTTCTTATAATTACTTAATGACTTTTTACTTTAACAGGGCAAATTGTATTTTTCCTCTGCAATTACTGAAAGTTCTATCTTAAGTGATTAAGCAACTACAACGCTAGCCTATTCACCTGGGCCAGATGGACTCCTTGGGAGTGTGCTTAAATTTTGTGATTCAGTTAAATGTAAGCCGATTCTTAAACCTTTTCATTTGTCTGGGAAGATTCTTTTAATATTCCTCTCCACAAAAAGGGTGCGAGGGCGGACGTCCGATTGTCTAAATTTTCTGCAACTGCTAAAGCATTTGAAAGCATTAATACTTCTCATCTGCAAATGTTCGTACCCAAGGATGCTCAACATGACCAGCACACCACAAATCAAGCAGTAGCTAGGTTGGGACAGTACCAGGCGCTCAAAAGCACCCACTGCAGATGAGAATTACTGATCAGCATATTATATGACTCACTAACTCACCGTCTCACCGACTCAACGGCACTCTGACCCGCCAATGCAGTCAGCACCTCCGGGAATAGAGCTTGTAGTCCTACAATATCTCAACTAGCAGCTAACCTACGTTAGCTTAACATCAGCGAGGCTCCAGAATCGCCTGTGGTCCGGCATCGCAGTAACCATCGTTACCATTGCCGCGACGCGATCGTCCTGCCAGCAAAGCATCCCCGTGCCAGTGACAAGAGCTCATTACCCCCTTGTCCCGCGGTGTGACCTAGAAGTGTCTACTTCGGCACTTAGATACTTAGGCACAAACAGCAACATTTGTGCACCTCGCTGATATCACAATGTAAATGCGACCTGATCGAATTGACATCCACTTTAATAAATGGGCTTAACAAAAAATTGCAGACAGAAGTTATGTATACAGATTTAATTAAAGCCTTTAAATCCGTAAACCAATCTCTTATTTTATTCATATTAGATCAGCACGTGTTTCCGAATAACTTATTAATTTGGATTTTGAGTTATTTGAATGAAAATGAAAATCGTTGTATCCAAGATGATCTACGTGACATCCGGAGTGCTTCAGGGTAGACATTCAGGCCCTTTGCTATTTATTCTGTTTAATAATGATCTTTATCGTTAAACATTTTTGTATATTCTGATGATGTTAAACTTTGTTTATCATATAATAATATAGCCTGGTTTCTGCTTGCAGTTAGATATTAATTGTGACCAGAAATGGTAGGAGTACAACCTTTTAAATTTGACCTTCCTTATATCCAAGGTTATGACTTTTTAGGGCGGAACTCCTTCTTTAATGAGTTAAGCTTTTCAGAACAGGCCACTGGACCTAATATATATTGATTATATATTAAAACAAAGAAGAACGCTATAGTCGAGTACCTCGACTATCAGATACCCGTTACTCAGCTAAAGGGACCAAAGGGAAATGGAGATATGCAAGCAGCAAAGCGAGATTGAAATGCGCCACCTATCGGTCGTAGACAGATTTAAGGGTTATGGGCGTTATAGTGGGCGTGGCAAAACCCAAAACTTAAATTTGACTGCCACATAATGTCCACTGTCAACAAGGCCATGAGTGTTCTTGGGTTTATAAAGCGTTGGTCAAAAGAATTTGATGACCCATATACAACCAAATTATTATTTACCTCCCGTGTCCGTCCTATTTTGGAATATTGTTCTTCGGTTTGGAGTCCACAATATCAAGTGCACATTGACCGTATTGAGTCGGTACAAAAAAAATTTTTCTTTTTGCCCTTCGTAGAACAATGCTTGGTACTATTTTTATGCAAAATCTTATTAGAGGTGATATTGATTCTGTAGAACTTGTAAACCGCCTAACTTTCAATGTCCCTGCTAGACTAACACGAAATTATTATCCCCTAAATTTGCGACGATGTACATCAAATTTTTGTCTGCACGAGTCCTTTCGCGTTCTATGTAATAATTACAACAACCTTTACCATTTAGTTTGCACATCAACTTCTATCCCGGTATTAAAAACTAATATTTTAACTCATTTGCTTCATTCTTAGTTGCTTCTTTTATTTTTATTTGTGCCCCGTCTCTATTTGTTTTTTGTATCTTCCTCGCGAACTCGCATTTTTGCCCAAATTGATAAAAGGGCCCCGCGCGTAACAATCCTGTGCTTGGTGTCGTTGGGCCACTTGTTTGTACTGCTCGTAGTGCATCGACGTCCATCAAATAAAATTGAGGATTTATTTGCTGAGTTCTTCCAAACTTCTTATAATTACTTAATGACTTTTTACTTTAACAGGGCAAATTGTATTTTTCCTCTGCAATTACTGAAAGTTCTATCTTAAGTGATTAAGCAACTACAATGCTAGCCTATTCACCTGGGCCAGATGGACTCCTTGGGAGTGTGCTTAAATTTTGTGATTCAGTTAAATGTAAGCCGATTCTTAAACCTTTTCATTTGTCTGGGAAGATTCTTTTAATATTCCTCTCCACAAAAAGGGTGCGAGGGCGGACGTCCGATTGTCTAAATTTTCTGCAACTGCTAAAGCATTTGAAAGCATTAATACTTCTCATCTGCAAATGTTCGTACCCAAGGATGCTCAACATGACCAGCACACCACAAATCAAGCAGTAGCTAGGTTGGGACAGTACTAGGCGCTCAAAAGCACCCACTGCAGATGAGAATTACTGATCAGCATATTATATGACTCACTAACTCACCGTCTCACCGACTCAACGGCACTCTGACCCGCCAATGCAGTCAGCACTTTTTGCAGTGTCAGCCGAGCCAAATACGCATACTGCTACCATAATCAAAATTCCCTGACCTAATTTAGATTATAGCTTATTTCACTAATCATTACACTAAACTTCCGTGTTCTAAGTAGTATATAAACATGTATCAAATGAAGAATAAATTGGTTATGAACGCAACTTATAACTCCGGGGTTCTACTTTCCACCTCCGGGAATAGAGCTCGTAGTCCTACAATATCTCAACTAGCAGCTAACCTACGTTAGCTTAACATCAGCGAGGCTCCAGCATCGCCTGTGGTCCGGCATCGCAGTAACCATCGTTACCATTGCCGCGACGCGATCGTCCTGCCAGCAAAGCATCCCCGTGCCAGTGACAAGAGCTCATTACCCCCTTGTCCCGCGGTGTGACCTAGAAGTGTCTACTTCGGCACTTAGATACTTAGGCACAAACAGCAACATTTGTGCACCTCGCTGATATCACAATGTAAATGCGACCTGATCGAATTGACATCCACTTTAATAAATGGGCTTAACAAAAAATTGCAGACAGAAGTTATGTATACAGATCTTATTAAAGCCTTTAAATCCGTAAACCAATCTCTTCTTTTATTCATATTAGATCAGCATGTGTTTCCGAATAACTTATTAATTTGGATTTTGAGTTATTTGAATGAAAATGAAAATCGTTGTATCCAAGATGATCTACGTGACATCTGGAGTGCTTCAGGGTAGACATTCAGGCCCTTTGCTATTTATTCTGTTTAATAATGATCTTTATCGTTAAACATTTTTGTATATGCTGATGATGTTAAACTTTGTTTATCATATAATAATATAGCCTGGTTTCTGCTTGCAGTTAGATATTAATTCTGACCAGAAATGGTGGGAGTACAACCTTTTAAATTTAACCTTCCTTATATCCAAGGCTATGACTTTTTAGGGCGGAACTCCTTCGTTAATGAGTTAAACTTTTCAGAACAGGCCACTGGACCTAATATATATTGATTATATATTAAAACAAGGAAGAACGCTATAGTCGAGTACCTCGACTATCAGATACCCGTTACTCAGCTAAAGGGACCAAAGGGAAATCGAGATATGCAAGCAGCAAAGCGAGATTGAAATGCGCCACCTATCGGCGGTAGACAGATTTAAGCGATGTGGGCGTTAGAGTGGGCGTGGCAAAGTTTTTTTTGGATCAATCGATAGGTATTGATGAGACCAATGCATTTCAGTTAAAATTTTGTATCTACCATGAAAATTGTGGACGCCACAGGCTTGGGCGGTTTGTGGGCGTTAGAGTGGGCGTGGCATATTT
The DNA here is from genome assembly GCF_014743375.2 of Drosophila subpulchrella. Classification (NCBI taxonomy): domain Eukaryota; kingdom Metazoa; phylum Arthropoda; class Insecta; order Diptera; family Drosophilidae; genus Drosophila; species Drosophila subpulchrella. The sequence continues at coordinate 697,082 of NW_023665622.1, forward strand.
GCGTAACAAACTTGCGCTGCGCACAAGGCTACGGAATCTAAATCTGAGATCCCAATTCTCTATGATTGATAGTTTCCGAGATATCCACGTTCATATTTACGATTTTTTGAAGTTTGTGGGCGGTTTGTGGGCGTAAAAGTGGGCGTGGTATTGATGAGAACAATACATTTCAGTTAAAATTTTTATTCTAGCAATAAAACTGTAGGAGCCACAGTTTTGGGCGGTTTGTGGGCGTTAGAGTGGGCGTGGCACTCTACTGAAACAAACTTGCGCTGCGTAAGAAGCTCAGGAATCTGCACGCCAAATCTCAATAGCCTAGCTTTCATAGATTCCGAGATCTCAGCGTTCATCCGGACAGACAGACGGACAGACGGACATGGCTAGATCGACTCGGCTAGTGATCCTGATCAAGAATATATACACTTTATGGGGTCGGAAACGCTTCCATCTGCCTGTTACATACTTTCCGACGAATATAGTATACCCTTTTACTCTACGAGTAACGGGTATAATTATGAATTGATAGAATTATGAAGTTAATAGTATATTATCAAATTTACTTTGTTGTAGATAGGATACTAGGAATATAAAATAGATTTTATTCTTAATTTGATATTGTAATATCCAATCTATAGATTGGATGTTAAGAGAATCTAATTGATATTATTGTTAATGTGATTTTTTAATGTCAATCATAATTTTTTTATCTGTTTACATATTTTGCTCGGCTGAGGAACTGTTGAGATGGTTCCAAAGTCGCCTAGCTGGGGCTACCGAGCGGGTCGCAGGTTGCGGATAGCGGACGACCTCTCTCGAGGCCAACTGTGAATAAGCTGGTGGGAGAAGTCAAACACGGAATCGTGGACGGAAACCCCAGTAAATAAACAGTCCCGGACAGCTAGCGGGTATATTGCAACGAAGCAATACCGACGATGCGAGTTGTTCAGCCGCATCTAAATAGTTGCTTTATACAAACCCACTCCCAACACAACACCTACCCATCTCCCCTCCCAAACAACATCTCACTCCGGGCCGAACTACGGTGTAATACGGACCGTACCAAGAGTCAACCTGGCTGGGGGCCCGCAACAAAAACTAGCCCAGTCTCAAACGGTGTGCTCAGGGACATGGCGACCCTCTGTTCAATAACTATCGCCTTACCCGGGCATCGCGGATCTCTGCCCTTCTCCGCAACTCGTGGGACCAATTATGGAACATAAAAAGCAAATTAACAACACAACACAAAAAACCGAGACGGGAACTCTCAAAAAACCCATGGATAAGCTGAACACTGGTTCCACCATCCATACCAGCACGGTCCCGAAAGGGCCGCATCCCAAACTGGGGATGACGGGTGGCAGAAAGCCAGCCGCAAACGCCTCCGCCACGAGCGCATCTGCGCCTAAAGCAGCGGTAGGCACTGCCAAGGCGCTCGGGCCACCCGCTGGAGCAAACAGATATACATACGCAGAAAGGCGGACTGCCGCCCAGACTCTGCGCTCACATACTAGGAGCACCGTTGCAACACCTTCGCCTGAATGGCTAAAAAAGGTAGAGTGGGCAAGGAAGGTGCTTCCTAACTACGGGCAGAATAAGCCCACTCAAGAAGGGACTCAGGCGAAAAGGCAGCGATCCCTCGAACTACCCGGACCATCGGCGAAGAGATCTAAGATCCAGCCATCGGTCTCGTTCGCTGAAATCACGAGGAACCGTGTCCTACTCGTCCTTGACAGGGGAAATCCGGAGGGCAGGATCCCCAGGAACAAGTGGAAGACAGTGGAGTCCCACCTTTCCCTCATTTGCCTGCGCATGGTACAAGCCAGGCACGGGAGAAGCCAGGCACCTCGCCCTGCTGCGGGCTGGTACCAGGGCAGCGTCAAGGTGGTGGCCTGCGACAGTCAGCGGTCGGCCGACTTGTATAAACAAGCGACGAGCAAGCTCGGTGAGGTCTACGAAGGGGCGAACATAGTCGCGCTAGACTGGTGCGATGTCCCCAGTAGGCCCCGAGCCAGGATCTGGCTTCCAGCAGCGATCAAGGCGCCGGAGGACATCCTCTCATGTTGCAAGAATGCAACCCGCACCTCCCCACGAAGGACTGGAAAGTCGTCAAGGTGGAGGAGCATGAAGGGGACGTCAACCAGGCGGAGTTGGTCCTGAACAAGGAGTCAGTTGCTTCGATCGAGACTGCTCGAGGAGTGCTGAACTTCGGGTTCAGTGCGACACACATCAAGGTGTATAAGGGCGACTCCAACGCCGATAGTAGCTCTGCCGGCAATCCAGCCGAGCAGGTGCTTGCTGAGGAGTTGGAAGCACCTGGTGGGCCGGAGGACGGCTACTCCACCGAATCGACGCTAAGCAGAGAGATGCGAGCGCTCGGACCGGCTATCGAGGACGTAGACCTCAGCGATACAGAGGAGGCCGACGTCACTATGGTGGTGGTTGGAGCTGTAGATGTCACTAAGACTTTTACAAATAATCCTTCACCATAGTAAAGCAGCGTCTGCTGCACTTCTGCTTCGCCTGACCGAAGGCGGAGCCGACCTAGTCCTTGTACAGGAACCTTGGGTAGTAGGAGGCAAAGAAGGTAAAGAGGTACCCAAAAGAAGGTAAAATTGGAACCTGCATATTAGCCAAAAGACATCTTAGTATATTTCTACTTCGCAATTACAGCAACGGAGACAACACCGCAGTAAGCGAAAAGCTCAGGAAAGGTTTGGTAATAGGCTGTGACGCCAACGCCCATCACACCCAGTGGGGTTGCCCAAACAACAACGACAGAGGTGAGTCTCTTTTTGATTTTATTCTAAATTCGAACCTATTCTTATGCAATAGGGGCAATGTCCCTACATTCATAACTAAAGCTTGCCAAACGATCATAGATCTAACTTTGGTATCAGATTCACTCGTAGGCGCAGTCAAAAACTGGTCAGTCTCTGACGAGCACTCCTTTTCGGACCATAGATTCATAGAAACTGTATTGTCCCTTGATTCGCCCTTGCCGGTCAGCTTCGCTAACCCCAGACTAGCCGACTGGCACAGGTACAAAGAAGTTCTGACTAATATCCTACCCATGGAACCGGACGGAACAGTATATAAATTCACAGAGGCATGCAACACTGCCTTCAAAGTGACATGCCCCACAGAGAAACCAAGGGGAAGGAAAAAACCCCCCTGGTGGACCCAACAACTATCAATCCTCAGAACCAACTGCAGATGCCTGTTTAACAGAGCAAAGGCGGGAAATGAGGACACCAACTGGCTGAACTACAAGTTTGAACTAGCCTCCTACAAAAAGGCCATTAGAAGAGCAAAACGAACGGCATGGCAGACCTTCTGCTCTGACATAGAAAAAACAACTGATGCCGCAAGGCTCAGGAAAATACTCTCTAAGACAGCCGCGCCTTTGGGCTATCTTCAAAAAGCAGATGGATCATGGTCAGACTCCAGTAAAGAGTCCTTGGACCTGCTGCGGTAGGAGAACTACCAACAGCATGGCAAGGAACAAAGGTGGTTTTCATTCCCAAGGCAGGGAAGGCCACTCACTCCACAGCAAAGGATTTTAGGCCAATAAGCCTAACATCATTCCTGCTTAAGAGCTTTGAAAGAATGATAAGCCTACACATAAGGGCCACCGTAAACCCGACACAAATATCAGAAGCACAACACGCTTACACCAAAGGTAGGTCAACCGAATCGGCGCTACACTTGGTGGTAAACAGCATCGAGAAATCACTCAACATCAAGGAATACACACTGATCGCCTTCCTGGATATAGAGGGAGCCTTCAATAACGTGCTTCCCACCGCTATAACAGAATCTCTCACAGAACTAGGGGTTGAGCCGCCAATGGTGAGGCTAATCCATAAATTGCTGATAAGCAGAATGGTCACAGCCACACTAGGGACCTCAACCCATACTAGACTAGTGAACAGAGGCACCCCGCAAGGAGGTGTACTATCACCCCTCTTGTGGAATATCGCAGTAAATAAACTACTGCGGATTCTGGAAGGAGGAGGTTGTAAGGTTGTGGCATACGCAGACGACGTCGCCATCATCTTTAATGGAAAATATCCACAAACACTTTGCGATCTTATGACCGCTAAACTTAAAATACTATCGGAATGGACGATAGCGAACGGACTCGGGGTAAGTCCCTCGAAAACGGAACTTGTTCTATTTACAAATAGGTACAAAATTCCACAACTTAACCCACCCATTCTAAGCAATTGTAATCTCTCTTTTAGCAATCACGCCAGGTACTTGGGGTTAGTACTAGATAAGCACCTCAAATGGGGCTTAAGCAACCAAGAGAGAACCAAGAAAGCGACCATTGCACTTTACTCCTGTAAAAAAGCAATTGTGCTGAGATGGGGCATGTCCCCTAGAATAGTCAACTGGATATACACAGCGGTAGTCAAGCCAATCCTACTGTACGGAGTGGCTCTGACTCCTCTAAACAAAGTACAGCGAATGTCGGGTTTGTGTATTAGTGGAGCCCTTCGAACCACCCCGAATGAAGCGCTGAATGCGATCTTGAACCTCCATAGCCTGGACTTAGCAGGCATGAAAAGGGCCAAATCGGCAGCTATTCGACTGAGGGACACAGGGCAGTGGAAAGCCTAATTTTATGGCCATTCCAAAAGTTCTCCAGCATGATAAATCGATTCCGAAGATCACGGATCTATGCAAATCCATTGAATATAGTCACACACCCTTTGAGGCCCTGATTCCTGATAGAGAGGAATGGGAGCAGGGCCGACCAGGCACGACGGACGCAATCTGTTTCTATACAGATGGCTCCAAATTAGAAGGACACGTTGGCGGAGGTGTGTACTCCGAACAATTAGATATCAGGAAGTCATTCAGGCTCCCGGACCACTGTAGCTTCTTTCAGGCGGAGGTCCACGCTATAAAATAAGCACTAACCTGTTTAGGGAACTGTAGCCTCCAAAGAGGACACCTAAACATATAAAGTGACAGCCAAGCGGCTATTAAATCGATCTACTCGACAAACACCAACTTCCGTACAACAGCAGACTGTCGCAGATCTCTCCACGAGATGGCAAATCAGTTTACTATCAGCCTAATATGGGTTCCGCGTCACCGGGAAGTCGTAGGCAACTGCATAGCGTACGAATTAGCCAGGCAGGGCACCACCAAGCCTCTCCTCCCAGGAGAGGAGAATGTCGGTATGCCCATGGATACTTGCAAGCTAAATATAAAAAACTACTTCAACACACTAGCCAACACCCATTGGCAGAACGCACCACAGTGTCGTATCCCTCGCCAGACATGGCATGTGATAAACAACAAAAAAACCTCGGAGTTACTCAAACTCAGCCGCACAGAGTGTGGCATGTTGATTCGAGCTCTTACAGGCCACTGGCTTGTTGGCGCTTCTCTGCTTCTGCCCAGCCCTATGCAGACTCAGACTGAAACACTTAAGAAGTCCCTTCATCGACGATCTTACCGAAATATCGGAGATTAATATCAAAAACATAAGTGCCTTTATTAAATCTTCCGGGTGGAAGACATGCTGATCAGCTTAACACAGGCTAAAACTACTAGAAACTGGATCCCAGAGAAGGAAAAAACGGGATCATGCGGTATCATATTGGACCCATTGAGGTCTAAGTGTGTCGGACTGTAGTCTGACAGCCGCCCTAACCTAATCTAACCTAACCTACATATTTTATTCAATACTTACAGTTTGGTTTAATATTTTCAAATTTGTTTAGATATTTACGTTTTTATATGGACTTATTTATACTTATTTACTGACATTTCTTTATGCTGATTAATTCTTTATTTGAATTTATATTCAAGTGAATTTTTAGGCCCTTTAAATGTTCTATATTTCCCTCAGTACTCCCTTAAAGGAAATATATGGAGTAAGTCGGTGTAGTTTATATATTTAAGTCACTCCAAAGGAAAACCACAGTCCGAAAACAAAAACAAGGTAGAATGCTATAGTCGAGTGCCTCGACTATCAGATACCCGTTACTCAGCTAAAGGGACCAAAGGGAAATGGAGATAAGCAAGCAGCAAAGCAAGACTGAAATGCGCCACCTACCGGCGGTAGACAGATTTAAGCGTTATGGGCGTTAGGGTGGGCGTGGCAAATTTTTTTTTTGGGTCAATCGATAGGTATTGTCGAGACCAATACAGTTCAGTTAAAATTTTGTATCTAGCATGAAAATTGTGGGCGCCACAGGCTTGGGCGGTTTGTGGGCGTTAGAGTGGGCGTGGCATATTCGCGTAACAAAATTGCGCTGCGTACAAAGCTACGGAATCTAAATCTGAGATCCCGATTCTATATCTTTGATAGTTTCCGAGATATCCACGTTCATACTTACGATTTTTTGAAGTTTGGGGGCGGTTTGTGGGCGATAAAGTGGGCGTGGCAAACTTTTTTTTGAGTCAATCGATAGGTATTGATGAGGACAATACATTTCATTTATTTTTTTATTCTAGCATCAAAACTGTAGGAGCCACAGTTTTGGGCGGTTTGTGGGCGTAAAAGTGGGCGTGGCACTCTATTGAAACAAACTTGCGCTGCGTAAGAAGCTCAGGAATCTGCACGCCAAATCTCAATAGCCTAGCTCTCATAGTTTCCAAGATCTCAGCGTTCATCCGGACAGACGGACAGACGGACATGGCTAGATCGACTCGGCTAGTGATCCTGATCAAGAATATATATACTTTATGGGGTCGGAAACGCTTCCTTCTGCCTGTTACATACTTTTCGACGAATCTAGTATACCCTTTTACTCTACGAGTAACGGGTATAATTACAAATTAATACACTACCTTTGTTTAATATACTAATTAGGCAGTCGTAACAATACTTTGGTGGATCCTTAACGGTCAAAAATTTAGCAATTCTTCAATCTCAGGCTCCGTCACTTTTCCTAAAAATAGGACAAATATTTACATTTTTGTATACGTCCCTTCAGTTCTGGAGTAGGATGGGTGTAACATGTCAGGAGGCAAAAAGTTTTTTTGTTTTTTTTTTGTGGCAAAAACACTGTGCCCCTGTCGACGTCAGCAGAGAAGTCGGTGCAGCGTGGAAGACTCCCGAGACAGATATTTGGAGATTTGTTACGGAAGTGCAAAATTTTTTTCGGGACTCCACCGACCAGCTTTGGAATTTCTTAGGGCAGAGTACCCCCAATGTCCCAACAGTTCCCCAACATTAATATCGATAACTATCACCGTCTTACGATACTAATAATAATACACATCTCTAACAGCAAAAAGGTCAGCAAAACGAATTTTATTAAATTTGTTTGTAGTTCTTGCTAGCACAGCGCACCCACCCTTCTGTTGGTGCCCCGAGGGACGTCTAGGAGGCACCACCCAACATCAACGCCCGGAATGATCTCCTGGCGGTCTACGGCCTCTACATCTCCCCCAAAAAGGTAAGCAATCACTCCATTACGCTTAGTTTAGTAAGTGTACATTTAAAATAGCTGATCTATAATTAGGCCCTAAACTTTAATTGTTTATTACCCGACTCATTGTTTATTACCCGATGCAATTTGATCACCGCTCTTATTATTTTTGGGATCAAAGCAGGGGATCGAGAGACGCGGGACAAAAACTACAGGCGCCTGATGCACAAAGGGGATGGGTCGCCTGATCCTGGGGGGATCCGAGGGATAAGAAGAGACGTGCTAATAAACTGGTATGTGAGCGCTACAATCATCTCGTGATTGACGATTTTCTGCGCCAGATTTGTTTTAAAAAAAACAGAAAAAGGGGTACAAATTGGGACCGCTGACGGTAAATCCGTATTAATTCACAACCGTTAGTCTCTCTGATAAAAAATAAATTCACCTTAAACTAATTTGATCATTTTTCTTGCAGGCAAGTGTAGTTGCCTGTCGGACGGCTTCGCTGGCGTGGTTTCTGGTGGTCCGCTCAACGGCCCAACAATAATTGAACGGAGGGAAAATATAAAAGCCCCAGTAGGTGTCGCCGCCCGTCACTGGACCTTCTGAGGACGGTGGTTGAAATCAGATGGAGATTGGCGGAGCGCCAAGAAACCAAATGTGAAGAGCGACACGCGTGTCTTGCAGGGTCACCGGGGTGTCGCGGTGAAACCGGATTCTGGTTGCTCGGAAAGGACTCACCGATGTGGTTCCGTTGACGACGTAATTACGTCTCTGTTCGCCGACGGTTCCTGCCAATGTGGATGAAAGCTGCTCCCGCCGAAATGTCTTTCTAACTGCGTCCGCCACTGAAAGGTTATGTAAAAACCGTTCAAAGAAAATCCTAATAAAAATATCCCGGGGCCCTTTGGATGGGTCCCCGATGGCCTAAAGCCTTTGATTTGTTGTATTTAAGAAAATAAGATTTGCTTTCACCACTTACTCACTTTGATTAACTTTTAGCACAACCGTGATTTTAATATGATTCCCAATATGGCAGCTACTGACTTCAAAATTTCACCTAGCTGCCTTCCCTCGCCATTTTCTAAGCCTGGTGCTCTTAAAAATGGGTCATTGGACGATCCAAAACCATTTAAGAGAATTTCCAAGAGCGAAGCGGGATTCATTTAAATAGCTGGATCGCCTAATGGCCAACAATAGGGGGCGCCTCCGGCATTGAGGTAATCGTGCCTACGCTATTGATAGCGTGTCTATCCCAATATCGGGTCACTTCCAGCCAGTTCGAAACTTAAAATGCAACAGCACCCAAGGACTTAGAGAGACGCCACCCGGCCTGAATTCACTCGACGAAAACGTTGAGAGTATTGAAATCCTTTCTGATGGAGCCTGGTCTGTCATCCAACTAGCAGTTCCATATGGTGCTCAACGCGGGGTCCACGCTTATAGGGAAGTATGACCACCTTATTGAAATTTTCCCCTTGTTTACTTTGTGCCTCTTTTCAGATTACAGACGGAAGTGTTTGGTGTGGTAAACTCCCAAACGACGTACCTGTAAGTCTTCCAGCTCGTAGGCGTTGCTGACGACCGCTTACAACACTCGGGCTTGTAAGGACCTTTTTCATGGGCTGGGATAAAACTCAGTCCGACCAGGGTCCTCTACAGTTAAATTTGTAGAAAAGTATTGGGACGAAACTGGACGGGGAGTTGCCGCGGGGATTTGTGGGGAAAGGAGGCCAGAGTATCCGCGTTGCACCGAGTAAGCAGCTCTAGCGCAACACGGAACCCGAAAGGTATAGTGGAGGGCGGGGCTGCTCCCGGCGAAAATACTAACGAAACGAGTGGCGTAGCCGATCCCTGAGAAAATACCAACAAAACTGCACGGCGTGGCCGTTCCCCCCTGGATGTGCGACTCACAAGCTACTGGGGTAGGGGGTAGGGATCCGAGGGGAGGATGGCCGGAGGCGACCCTTCCCTGCGCTCCCTGTGGTCGATCGAGTGGTCGTTTGCACTGAGTAAGCTTCTCTGGCGCAACACGATTCCCGACCGGCACAGATCACTGCACGTGGCTCGCGACTACCTAAACCGTATTTGGGGCGGGGTCCCCAGGAGAGGGTGGCCAGAGGCGATCCTTTCCTGTGCTCCTTGTGGGCGATCGGGGGGTCGTTTGCACTGAGTAAGCAGCTCTGGCGCAACACGATTCCCGACCGGCACAAATCACTGCACGTGGGTTCCCGAAAAATACACAAATTCACACGGACACATACTTCTTCATTCTCTCTTGTCTTTATTATTCGCTAGTACTACTACTACTACCCCTACTCGCACTCAGTCTGATCGCTATTGTCTCCTATTGTCCCACTTACTCCTTGGATCCGGCGTGCCGACGCTCGTGCCGCTGTACCACTCCGGGTTGAAGTCCGCTCCTAGGTCTGCTCGCCTTGGCTGCCATTCGAGAAAAGAGGCCGAGCTTCCGCCCTTGCGGCCGCATGTAAGCCCGGTTTGCCGGGTTTCTTCGTTTCCCAACACAGTTTCTTATCGAACCTCCGCCTATCGCTATCGGCACTATCAGCTGTTGGCCCTCGGTAGACCAACACTGGGGGGTTTTCCAGCCCTGGTGCGCGCGATATTTAAATATGATAAGCTTAGCTTCTAGTTTGAACTTAAATAAATTGCCTTCGTGGCGTAACGACTTATGGCTAACTTATGCTTATAACTTATAAATAAATGGCCTTCGTGGCGTAATCTCCAATTATATGCCTTCGTGGCGGAAAGAATAGAAGTGGCGAAATGTGGAGGGTGTGTTTCACGCATCCTCACACCCCCCCCTTTCTTCGGCGTGATTATGGCGGAGGGAAACGATCACCTCCCGCCCGGCGGTGATGGTGACTCGGAACCGATGACCCTCGATCTGGCGCAGGTAGCGCACCCTCCGTCGATCCTGCTCCTGGATGGATGCGACTAGGGCTGTAGGCAGTCGTCGCTGGTGGGTGTCTACCCTCCAGCCGACTGGGGCGACGATCCACTGGGCCTCCTCCATGACTTGTCCTGCCTGAGTGCGAGGATCGACTTATCTAGTGGGTACAACTCTCAGCTTAACCTAGTTTTCTACTAAAGTTATTACTACGATGCCTTGGGTACATTCGTCAACTCCCTTATGTTGGGCACGCGATCTCTCCGGTGGCTTCTTCCGGGTCCCCTAGTTGGTCGCTGCGTTGGTGGTACTCCTTCAGGTCGCCTACTCCTGCAGTTCGCCTCTTCCTGTTTTCCATATGTTGTATCCTGACGATATTCGGGGAGAGGAACTTCAGCCTTCGCTGGCCTTTGACAGGTGGTGGAGGCGGACCATAACCTGTGATCCGAGCTGAGGTCTCCACTCGCGACGTCGCAAATTGTAGTGGCGGCCTTGTTCCTGAGAAGCCATCTGGTTGGTTTCCAGCGCAGTGCGGAAAGCTTCCTGAAGTCGTTTAGCTCGTTCAGTGGGGTCCAACGGCGACGAGTGTAGACCAGGCGTGACCACATCAAAGAGGGCCCCTGGCAATCTGGGTTCCCTACCCTGCACCAGATAGGCGGGGCTGAAACCGGTGCTATCTGAGATGCTCGTGTTTATGGCCAGCGAGATCTCTGGCAGTAGCTGATCCCATGTCCGGTGATCCTGGTCCACGTACTGAGCTATCATTGTCTTGATGGTCCGGTTTGCCCGTTCGGTGGGGTTCTGCTGCGGGGAATAGGGAGCTGTGTATTCCAGTTTGATGCCGTTAGTGCGACAGAATGTCTTGAAACCGCGGCTGGTGAACTGCGTGCCGTTGTCGCAGATCAAAGTCCTGGGTGCTCCAAAGCGGGATATTATCCTTTCCCGAAATCCAAACTCCAGTTGGGCGGCTGTGGCCTTCTTTAGGGGTATGATCTCGACCCATTTGGAAAAGACATCTATAAATACGAGCAGCATGGTATTCCCTCGTCGGGTCCGAGGAAGAGGTCCAACGAAGTCGGCTCCGACGAGCGCAAATGGCTCCGTGGGATGGCGGGTGAGCATTTTGCCCGCCGGTTTGCGTTGACTCACCTTGTATTGTTGGCAAACCAAGCAGCTGGTGACGTACCGCACAACGTCTCGATGTAATCCCGGCCAGAAATATCGTTGGGCAATCCGTCTGCGAGTCTTCCGGATGCCCAGGTGACCAGCAGAAGGGTGGTCGTGGCATTCCTCCAGCACTCGTTGTCTCTGCTCCCGAGGCACGCAAAGCTTCCATGGGTTGCTGTTTCCCACGTCTGAGGTGTGTCCGATGTGTCGATACAGCTGTCCGTGATCCAGAGATCCGGAAACTTTTCGGGGCGCCTCTGGACTTCTTCTTGCATCCTCCGGATCCATTTGCACTGAGTTCCGTGCTCCGCGAGCAGCTGAAGCATCCCTAGGGGTTGTCGGGAGAGGGCGTCGGCGACAACGTTGTATTTGCCCTTCCGATAGAGGACGGTAAACTGGTATTGCTGCAGCTCCAGAGCCCACCGGGCTATGCGGCCCGTGGGGTTGTCAATCGAGTTCAACCACTTGAGAGCGAGGTGATCCGTAATCACGTCGAACTGGTAGCCCTCCAAGTAGCAGCGTAGCTTCCGCGTGGCCCAAACTATGGCGAGGCACTCCTTTTCGGTAGTGGAGTAGTTTTCCTCGGCCCGCTCGAGGCGTCGACTTACGTAGGCGATGACCTTTTCCTCTCCATCGATGCTCTGAGTGAGGACTGCTCCAAGTCCTGCATCACTTGCATCCGTCTGAAGCTGGAACTTGTATTCAAAATTTGGGCAGGCCAGTACCGGTGCGGCCGTTAGTCTGGCTTTGAGTGTCTCAAATGCCTGCTGTTGGGGCTCCTCCCAGCTCCACTTGACCCCCTTCCTGAGGAGTCGGGACATGGGCTGAACGATGGAGGCAAAATCCTGGACGAAGCGTTGATACCAAGATGCGATGCCCAAATGGCGACGGAGTTCCTTGACGTTGGTTGGCGGGCGTAGTCCCTGGATAGCAGCTATCTTATCTGGGTCCGTCCTGATGCCTTCTTCGCTGATCAAGTGGCCTAAGTATACCAGCTTTTTCTGGAAAAACTTGCACTTGCCTTGATTCAGCCGAAACTTTGCTTCCCGTAGTCGTCGGAAGACTTCCCTGAGATTCCTGGCATGTTCCTCCCACGTCGCCCCGATGACGATAATGTCATCCAAGTAGGCGAAGGCGTGGGGTTCCATATCCGGCCCGATGACGCGGTCAAGGGCTCGCTGGAACGTTGCTGGGGCAGAATGCAGTCCAAAGGGCATGACTTTCCAGTGGAAGAGTCCACGCCCAGGGACGGTGAAAGCCGTGCATTCGCGGCTTCCTTCCGCCATAGGGATCTGCCAGTATCCATTCTTAAGATCCAGCGTTGAGATGAACCGGGCGTTCCGTAGCCGCTCCAATATGTGGTTGATTCGTGGGAGTGGGTACGCATCGGGTATGGAATGTGCGTTGAGTTGTCGATAGTCGACGCACATCCGCATATCCCCTGTCTTCTTCCGCACGAGCACCAGCGGGGCACTGTGCGGGCTACGGGAGGGCTCGATTCGGTCGTCGCGTAATAGCTCGTCCAACTGCTGATTGATTATGCTCTGCATGGCGGGGTTCTTTGGATAATACCGCTGCTTTAGTGGCTTATTCTCCCGGAGAGTGATGGTATGCTCGGCGATCTCCGTTGGCCCGCTTAGGTCGTCGAAAAGCTGTAGCTCCTCTTGCAGAAAGTGGGCGGTTTCCTCGGCGTGAGGTTCTTCGGCCACCTGTAGCCTGGTTGGGTCCTCCGCTACAGTGGCCAGGTGTCCGTGGGGACAGTGGCTCCGGAACGGGTTGTGCTTCCGTGCGCTGGCTGCGTCCGACTGGGCTGGCAGCTGATATACACCGATTTTCCATTGTGGTTCCCCAGGCCCAGGTGAGGTGGCTGGTTTGCGCGTGTGAATTTCCACCGTTGTGGTGGCCAACAGGGCGCTCGTGGAGGGGCGTCGAAACGGGTTCTTCTCCTTTGCCGTGGAGGCGTCCGCCTGCGGTTGTAGGCCGTACCTGTTATCCGTGGGGGTGCAGGTTCCCGCGGTGTCGCCTGACGGGTTCCTTGACAACGGGGGTCCCGAGGGGTCAGGACTTGTCTTCCGCACTGGCGCGTTTGGCTTTATGTGAGTCCTCGGAGCAGGCTTTGGAACTGTTTTGGTCCCCCCCTCGGTGCCTTGCGATGATTGCGGCGTACCGGGTGTGCTTGGGGATTGCGCGGTTGCGGCCGTAGGAGTCGCCCGCGTATCTGGGGTTGGTTCTACCTTCCGGGTGGCAGGTGGGGCTAGTTGCAAGCAGACTTGCCCGCAGATTAGAGTTGCGCTGATGGCGCAAAGAAAGTCGATGCCCAAAATCACTTCATCCAGGATCGTTGGTAGGACTAGTAGCGTCAGCCCGATCTGTCGGTCGTTTAAGCCGACTTGCGCCCGGAGGGCCTTGGTCACCTCTTTCTGGGATCCATCCGCCAGAGAGATGCGGGAGCGGACTTCTCTGCTGTTTCTTCCTGAGTCTAAGCGCTTGGCGATCGCTTCGCTGACAAAGCTTCGCGAGGCTCCTGTGTCAATTGTTGCCGAGAAAGGTTGTCCCTCGATGGTAACATTGGCAACAATTCGCCCCCCCGCCAGGCGGAGTGGGGAATCTAGTGATGGGGGAGCACCGAGTGGGTCACCGCGGGCTCCCGACGTGGGCGGCGACCCTGGCCGTTTTCCGTCCGGCGGCAGCAGTCGATGGTACGGATGCTTCGCTTCCCACAGTCCCAGCAGTGCATCAGCGGTGGGTTTCGGCATTCTCGTGTGAAGTGTCCAATTTCCCCGCAGCGGTGACAAGCTCGGCCGACGTCAACCAGTGGTTCCGCTTCCTGGGCGATCATCCCGTTGGATATCGCCGGCCTCCTGGGTCCAGAGGGCGTTGGAGCGAGAAAGTTCTGGAGTCGAGGTGTGGGTCTTCCGCTGCTCTCCCTGCCGGAATTCCAGCTTGCGGTTGGAATTAGGGCTGCATGTCGAACGGGGTCTCGATCCCGTGCGATTTCGAACGCAGTTGCCAGTTGGGTAAGCCCCTCTAGTGAGGAGAACTCATGTCGCCGTATGAAAAGCTGGTACTCCGGCATCAAATTCTCGTAGATCCGCTCGAGCTCCTGGTCTAGTGAGTACTTGGCGCGTTGCATCATCAGGCGTTATTCCACTACGTATATTTTGAAGGGCTCGCCCACTTGTTGTTGCCTGGTCCGGATGGCATCTTCTAGGCTCTGGTAGTACCGCGGAGGCAAGAAAAACTCCAGAAACTCTCTCCGGAAAGTTTCCCATGGCTCGGTGTGCATTTGGTATGCCCGGTACCAGCCTTCGGCGCGGCCTGAGAGAAGTCCGATGACGGCCCTCGGTATGTCACTCGTTCTCACATTGTAGGTAGTGGCACCTTCCTCGATGCGTTCTATAAAATGAACGGGGTCTGACTGTCCGTCAAACAGTACGCCCCATCCTCGCAGTTTCTCGGCGAACACTGCCGCGGATATGGAGCTGTGCGGAAGATGGGCGGCTGGGTTGGCGGCCGGTATCTCCCGTCCAGGGCTTTTCCGTAGGTTCCCTAAGCAGGGCACGGGAAGCGTGTGGTCCTCAATTCCGGGCATCGGTGAGGTGGCCCGACTGGTGGACGTCCTCTGGGTGGGTGCTTCCGGGTACATTGCCTCCAGTGCGGCAAAGCGCTCTCGTAGAGCCGGGCTGTGGTCTCCTCCTCCGATGAAGGATGCCAATCGTGGTCGTAGTTCGTCTACTTGGCCGTTCGCGTCAAGTCCAAACTCTTTTAGCAGAGCCTGCAGCTCGTCCTTCCGGCGGTAGGCTATCCACCTGACCCCCATGTTTGCGGTCGTGGAATCACCCCCGGATGCGGTGAAAAACCTGTCCTCTTCCAGTCCGGCAGCTGCCGGATCTGGCTTTGATTCTGCGTCCTCTGACGTTTTCTTTCCCGAGACACTGGGCATACGCGCGGTGGCGCTGCCGATGGCTCTGCTGGGGATCACTCGGTGAGCGCTCCTAGTGGCGTGACTGGGCGCTGGGCGCACGGCAGGTGCTGCTGACGTGCGGCACTGGCTGACCGATGTGGTTGCGGCTGGCGCTCCCGTTGGCGCTCGGTGAGTGCGGCTGGTGAGCGGCGGCGCTGATCGTTGGGCGCTCCTGGTGGCGCTCGTAGCGTGGCGGGTGCTGCTGATGGGCGCTGCTGTGGGCGCTGCTGGTGGCGCTCGGTGGGCACTCGGTAGGCACTCGGTGGGTGCTGCTGGTGGTGCAAATGACGCCGCCCGATGGGCGCTGAACGCTGCGGAGGGCGCGGGGCCGCTCGCTGCGCGCTCCTGGTGACGCTCGTTGTGTGGCTGGTGACCACGTGTCCGGCGCTGTTGTTGGCGCTGCTGTTGGCGCTGCTGGTGGCGCTCTGTGGGCACCTGATGGCCACGTGGGTGGCACTGCGCGGCGCGGGACGCTGCTGGGTCTGTGCTGCTGATAACGCGGCTGGCGGCGCGGGTGACGCTGCTGGGCCGCTCTGTGGGCGCTGCTCGGGGCGCGGTATGCGCTTGACGGCTTCGTGGGAGGCCACGTGGCTATGTGGCGCTCCGGGAGTGGGTTGGCGTTGGCGGGCGCAGCGCTACGGGATCCCCTACTCTAACTATTCCTGCGGTCTCCTATCTTTCTCTAAATCTCGTCTACTGGACATGGGTCTTTAGGCCATGCGGTTGGTGGTAAAAACCCAACTCTCCTGAAGGATATCTAGTCGTCCTTATTTGTCCCTGTTCGGGCGCCAAACTGTAAGGACCTTTTTCATGGGCTGGGATAAAACTCAGTCCGGCCAGGGTCCTCTACAGTTAAATTTGTAGAAAAGTATTGGGATGAAACTGGACGGGGAGTTGCCGCGGGGATTTGTGGGGAAAGGAGGCCAGAGTATCCGCGTTGCACCGAGTAAGCAGCTCTAGCGCAACACGGAACCCGAAAGGTATAGTGGAGGGCGGGGCTGCTCCCGGCGAAAATACTAACGAAACGAGTGGCGTAGCCGATCCCTGAGAAAATACCAACAAAACTGCACGGCGTGGCCGTTCCCCCCTGGATGTGCGACTCACAAGCTACTGGGGTAGGGGGTAGGGATCCGAGGGGAGGATGGCCGGAGGCGACCCTTCCCTGCGCTCCCTGTGGTCGATCGAGTGGTCGTTTGCACTGAGTAAGCTTCTCTGGCGCAACACGATTCCCGACCGGCACAGATCACTGCACGTGGCTCGCGACTACCTAAACCGTATTTGGGGCGGGGTTCCCAGGAGAGGGTGGCCAGAGGCGATCCTTTCCTGTGCTCCTTGTGGGCGATCGGGGGGTCGTTTGCACTGAGTAAGCAGCTCTGGCGCAACACGATTCCCGACCGGCACAAATCACTGCACGTGGGTTCCCGAAAAATACACAAATTCACACGGACACATACTTCTTCATTCTCTCTTGTCTTTATTATTCGCTAGTACTACTACTACTACCCCTACTCGCACTCAGTCTGATCGCTATTGTCTCCTATTGTCCCACTTACTCCTTGGATCCGGCGTGCCGACGCTCGTGCCGCTGTACCACTCCGGGTTGAAGTCCGCTCCTAGGTCTGCTCGCCTTGGCTGCCAATCGAGAAAAGAGGCCGAGCTTCCGCCCTTGCGGCCGCATGTAAGCCCGGTTTGCCGGGTTTCTTCGTTTCCCAACACAGTTTCTTATCGAACCTCCGCCTATCGCTATCGGCACTATCAGCTGTTGGCCCTCGGTAGACCAACACTGGGGGGTTTTCCAGCCCTGGTGCGCGCGATATTTAAATATGATAAGCTTAGCTTCTAGTTTGAACTTAAATAAATTGCCTTCGTGGCGTAACGACTTATGGCTAACTTATGCTTATAACTTATAAATAAATGGCCTTCGTGGCGTAATCTCCAATTATATGCCTTCGTGGCGGAAAGAATAGAAGTGGCGAAATGTGGAGGGTGTGTTTCACGCATCCTCACAGGCTTTTAGGAACTTCTTGGCGAACTTAGCGTTTAACGATTACCCAAAGTCACTGAGGCGGTATACTTCCTGAGCTGGCTTTACCAAGAAGGTATATCTGTCTCTAGATTCTTCCGGACCTTTTGCTGGATCACACGGAGTTTGTCCGCCGTCTTCATCCGTCTCAAGGAACTTAACTTCCTCGCTAGCTTCTAATTGGCTCCATTCAGGAACATGTGATTTCCGAACACCGTGAAGAGGGGCGCTTCTCCTGAGGCCGAGTGAATCGCGTTGCCAAGGGCTACCTTAATCTCTGGAAGAAAAGCCATCCCAGTCTCGATGGTCACCATCCAAAAGACCTTGGACTGCTGCCAACACGCTTCGATTGACTCGTTCCGGTGCATTGCTCTGCGGAGCGTATATCGGAGTCTTTAGATGAGTGATCCCGAAACTCTTTGTCGCTTCCTCAAAGATCTTGGATGTGAACTCCGCGACCATAGTCCGAGTGTATTACATTCGAAACGCCGAATTTGAAAAATACCACGTGAATGAGGAAATCTACCACGTTCGAGGCGGTAGCTTTCTTCACAGCCTTTATGTGTAATTCACCACCATAATAATCCAGGCATTACCCTTCTTCAACCTCGGATATTTCCCAAGAAAGTCCATGTACAGCTTGAGGAACGGCTGTTCCGTCTAAACTCTTTCCCCGATCCCGACTTGCATCCGGAAATTAGGGGCCTTCGACTTCAATCATGCTGTGGGTCAGACTTTGCGGAATCCAAAGCTTCCACTCGGCCCCTTCCCCCTCCTCATCTAGATTCGTTGGAGAGACTCTCTTGAAAATGAGACCATCCTCAATTTTCAAGTCCGGTAAGTGTGCCAAATTCTGCTCCACATTCTTCACTATTTCCCGGTATTTTTTGCGCCAAGGAACCAAATGTGAAGAGCGACACGCGCGTCTTGCAGGGTCACCGGGGTGTCGCGGTGCAACCGGATTCGGGTTGCTCGGAAAGGACTCACCGATGTGGTTCCGTTGGCGACGCAATTACGTCTCTGTTCGCCGACGGTTCCTGCCAATGTGGATGAAAGCTGCTCCCCCCGAAATGTCTTTCTATCTGCGTCCGCCACTAAAAGGTTATGTAAAAAGCGTTCAAAGAAAATCCTAATAAAAATGTCCCGCGGCCCTTTTGATGGGTCCCCAATGGCCTAAAGCCATTGATTTGTTGTATTTAAGAAAATAAGATTTGCTTTCACCACTTACTCACTTTGATTAACTTTTAGCACAAGCGTGATTTTAATATGATTCCCAATATGGCAGCTACTGACTTCAAAATTTCACCTAGCTGCCTTCCCTCGCCATTTTCTAAGCCTGGTGCTCTCAAAAATGGGTCATTGGACGATCCAAAACCATTTAAGAGAATTTCCAAGAGCGAACCGGGATTCATTTAAATAGCTGGATCGCCTAATGGCCAATAATAGGGGGCGCGTATTACATTCGGAACGCCGAATTCGAAAAATACCACGTGAATGAGGAAATCTACCACGTTCGAGGCGGTAGCTTTCTTCACAGCCTTTATGTGTAATTCACCACGATAATAATCCAGGCATGACCTTTCTTCAACATCGGATATTTCCCAAGAAAGTCCATGTACAGCTTGAGGAAAGGCTGTTCCGTCTAAACTCTTTCCCCGATCCCGACTTGCATCCGGAAATTAGGGGCCTTCGACTTCAATCATGCTGTGGGTCAGACTTTGCGGAATCCAAAGCTTCCACTCGGCCCCTTCCCCCTCCTCATCTAGATTCGTTGGAGAGACTCTCTTGAAAGTGAGACCATCCTCAATTTTCGAATCCGGTAAGTGTGCCAAATTCTGCTCCACATCCTTCACTATTTCCCGGTATTTTTCCCCAGTGAATTCGATGGTTTCGAAACCCAACAACTCCGTTGGATCCACCGCTAGATTTTTCACGCATCGTGAGAGGGTGTCTGCCACGACAATCTCGCTTCCTTTTCGATGCTCGATGTTGAAGTGGAATCTTTGAAGCTGCCAACGTCCCGAAAGATCTTTCATGGACATGGGCCACTTCAAGCTCTTGTGATCCGTGATGCAGGTGAATGGCATCCCATCGACATATGGCCGAAACTTGCGAATAGCCAGGAGAGCGGCGAGTCACTCTTTCTCTGTTACGGTAAAGTTCACCTGATGTCGATTCATCTTCGCCGATAAAAAAGCGATCGGCTGTTCCTGTCTGTCGTCGTCTCGCTGGAAATGCACCGCCCCGACTACCAAGTGCGACGCAACGCACTTTTTATTATTAACTTTGCTTTTATTTATTGAGTCTTCTCTTAATTTTGAGACTAACAATAAGTTTACGAGTCTTAACAATAAAATTTAACTAACAGTATACTAAGACTGCATTCGGGATGCGCGACCCTCAAGTCGGTCGCTGGGTGGGTAAGTGATTGCGACGGAGACGTGATTGGTTGCTCAACCTTGTTAGACCTCTCGCCAGGTGGTTACGGTGCAAAGATAGCTTGGTAAAGTACTTTTCCTTCTGTTTTGCGATCCCTCTTTCGACTGGTAGAATGTTTAGGTCACGATGTATGATTTCGATTCGAACGAACCGCTTGTCTTCAAGATATTCGAGTGAGCTCGCTGGACTATGTCAATATTGCTATTTCTGGCATTCCCCCATAACTGGGAGCCGTACATTTATAAAGGTTTTAGTATCGAGTTATATAGCAGGACTTTATATTCAAGGCTAACCGAGCGTTGATAAGCCAATGAAGGCTGGCTTTTAGCTAAAGGTGTGTTCTCTTGGCTTCAATGTGCCGGCGCTATGTGAGTCTTCTGTTGAGGTGTGCTTCTAGATACGTCACTTCGTATGCTTGCGGGAGTAGAGTGTTGTTTAACGTGAGCGGCGGGCAGCTTTGCCTGTTCAGGATGAACGTAACGTGCTTGCATTTTTGATCGTTCACCTTAATTCGCCAATCTGGTAGCCATTGTTGCACCTCACAGCAAATTTTCTGTCGAAGAGGTAAGACTCTAAAAGCTTGTGTGTGTTGTAGGTAGACCTTCTAGACAAACTCTATCAAAGGCTTGGGAGACACATAAAAATATGGCAGTACAGTATTCTCGTTTTTCGAACGGTTGACCTACTCAATTGTTCCGTGATTTTCACGAAACCCATATTGATATTACGGGACTCGTTGCTGAATTCTTACGTCTGTGTTTATCCGAGTCAATACGCATTTTTCAAAGAGTTTAGATAAGCATGAAAGTAGCCTTATAGCTCTTTACGACGTAAGGATTGTGTGTTCTTTTCCCGGCTTTGCTATCATTATTATAATTGACATTTTCCATCTCACTGGAAAGTGGCCAAGTTTTGCAATGGCATTGAAAAGATGGGTGATAGTGCAAACGGCACAATATGGGAGCTCAGTGATCATTTTGGGGGTTATAAGGTCGCAGCGCGGAGATTTTTTCGGATTCAGCTGATTTTTGATGATGTTAACGATTTCGTTTGGGCGAAACTCAATTGGCTTATGCTGAAGCTGAGGCTTATATGGGAAAGTCGGTAAAGTCTTAAGCTTTGCCTAGCAGATGGCGATCTGTGGAATTGCCACTCTCGACGTAAGAGTCGCCTTTAGAGGACGAGCTGTTCGATTTGTAGATTTATCTTCTTTTGGTTGCATTGTGTATTTGTAGTTAGAGGTGTTGAAACTCGAGCTGCAGAGACGAGTACAGTCTCCAGTGTATTAACAAAGCTGTATGCGTTGGCTTCATTGTTGAGATGAGGATTTAGCTCAATGTGTGAGCTTATATATTTCCTGTACTTAACCCAATTGGTTTTCTGTGAAGTCAATTTTAACGATTGATCCAAAGTTCCTAGATGTAGAATATACAGTGATCAGATGAAAGATCCGAAAGGCATTCGGCGCTTATCAGATGTTTAGGAATGTTTTTGGTAATCGAAAAGTCTATTAAATCGGGTAGTTTCTTTGAGTCTGCCGGCCAGTATGTTGGTCTGCCAGAAGAAGCTTAGTCGAGCTTGTTCTTGGCTTTTATAATTGCTTTATAGAACTGCTTTCCCTTTGGAGACACGAAACGAGATCCCCAGTGTTTGTACTTGGCATTGAAGTCTCCTGCTGCTATGAAGTAGTCTCTTAGTGAGTTGAAAAACTGCATAAACTCATCTTCAGCTATAGTAAAGCGAGGGCGGCAGTATATGGCGGCTAGGGTTAGTTGGTTGACAGTATTTAGTGGTCAATTCATAGATGTGGCCTGTAGGTAGTTTTTAGCAAATTTGTTATGATAGTGGTGCTTAATATGGCTTCTGATTAGAATTCCACTCCAACCAAATGCTTTACCATCTGGATGAGTGAATAGCCTCGTAGCTGAAAATTGTATTTGTTTGTAAGGTGTGTTTTTAAAAGGAGCATTTCGTCGATATGATGTCGAGTAGGAATTGAGCTGACTGAATCTTATGCTGTGAAACGCCGTTAGCGTTCCACGTAGATATCCGTGGGGAAGTAATTGTTTGGATTGTTGTGAGACCAGCATTTGAATCAGTAGATTTTGATTTCGAATTGTCTTGCAAGTTAAGTTGTGCGCATAGACGACATAAGCTCTGTAAGGCTTTGTTGCAGGCTGCATATCATAGCTTCAAAGTTGCTTTTTGGCTGCTCCGGCGATTGATGCTGCTGGGCCGCGTTCGGTTATTGAGATGAGCAGAGATGAGCTTTTTGAGACAGGGGTAGGCAGCCCAGATTTTAAAGCGCTTTCGAATGTCACATTTTTGTCACAGTTTATGGGTCCCAGTGAGGATCTGGCTGCAGTCGAGAAGAAGACTTCAGGGTTTGATCGGGAAGCTATCAACTGTTTATCTTAAGTGCGGGCAGTAATTCCTCTCTGATGGATTCGACTTTTCAGCTTCTTATAAACTGGGCAACTTCTGTAGTTAGCAGTTTGATCCCCACCGCAGTTGCCACTCTTTTTCGAGTTGCAGTTATCTTTGCTCGCTGGGGAGTGTGCGGAGTCATGAAGCTCTCCACAAGCTACACACACCGGTCGCAGTTTACCTTGTATGGCCATATTCTTGGCAGTTCGCACATTGTACCGGGCCATTGCGTTTGTGCGGTTCCTCAACTGCAATTCTGCGGTGCAGCAGGAACTGTAGACTGTATGTAGGGTGCACTTCGTATTTCCTTGGGGGCTTATTTTCTGGTGCGAGCTCTATCTTAAAGAGTGGCTACAGCTTTTTATCCCTGTTAAGGATATTGAGGACTGTCTTATGGCTAAGGCCCTTCTCTTGTAGCGCCTTTGTTATCTTTGCAGGCGTTACGTCGGACCCTGTGCCCTTAAGTACGACTTAAGGGCCCTTGCTGCTTTTTAGCTGATACGTGTAAAAGTTATTTTTATTCTCGGTAAGATATTTCGATAATACTCTGTAATTATCTTCAGACTTCATTTGAACTTTTGTTTCTTGAATGTTGCCCTTTCCAAGGGGTATTATGTGGAAGTTATCCTTTCCAATGAGCTCGACGATTTTGTTGACAAGAACGTTGGAACTTTTTTCTTGAATATAAATAGACGGAGGCTTTGGCTTCCCTTTCTCGACTTCAGTAGACTCGGCCTCCTCAACGTCAAAGGCGTCTGCCAAGATTTTAGATAGGTTTGTATTCATGGACGTTTCTATTGCAGCTAGGCTAACATTACCACGGGTTATTTTGCGATGAGAATTTAGGGTGCTCAGCTTCCTTTTTATTTGGATGTAGCGATCCATAACAGTCTGCACAGCCTACTTAACATATTCATTGTTTTAGTTCTGTTTTTCGGGCAGTGCAGCAACAGACGTAATAATATTTGCGCGGATAGCTTTTGTTGACAAAGTTGCTGATGATGTCGTTAAGCGCGCAGTCGATACAGTTGCGGTAAAGAAATTGCTGTACTGCTGATGAGCGTAGTTCACTGCATACCCGCATAGGAGCAAATTCAGCGCTCTTTGGTTGCAGAGACATCGATGGTAGCGAGGGGGAGCAAGAACGCGCTCTCTCGCTCGCTACGTTTAGGAACTCGGTCATGTTGGGGGTATTTGACCGCGCTTAATTAGAGCTTGCATTATTTTCGGTTGCTTTAAAAGAGAAGAACGCGTTATTTCTTTGTACTGAGAGACGTCTCTCTTCTTGCTCACGTTGACGTTCTGTGAGAATGTCGCTTAGACTCAGTGTAATCGAGCTTAAGATAATTTTAAGTGTTAAGTATTATATTAATTAATTGACCAATCAATATAAATTCGCGATTTCATCGTAGAAAGCGTATTTTCGTTTTATAGTAGATTTATTAAACTAGTCACTGCACTTTTATGATTTTATTAAATACTTTTTCAAGAAGGACAATAAATATACGTCTGCATGCGACGACGGTTCCACTCTTATTGCACTGAATTAAAAAAATGTCTTTTGAAGTCCGCATGCGCCAGGACTGGTGCTGTTGTTTACGCTATCTTCAAGGACTCTACGGCTAACTGCGCCTCTGGACTCAAAGAAAACTTTGAGTTACCAGTTTCTTCAGCGATTCAGTGAGCGAAGCTGCCAACGTTTTGAAGTACTCTATGAACCGGCGGTACCATCCAGCAGTCCCGAGAAACGCTCTCACCTCCTTCATGGTCCTTGGCTCTTGCATCCTTCTGATCGCTGCTACTCGTCCTGGATCCATCTGTAGACGCCCTCCAACGGTAAAACCAAGGTAGGTCAGGGATTTAAGACAAACTTCGACTTACCCATACTTATGGGTAAACCTGCTGCTTTCAAGCATTCTGCGACTCGGCGAAGGTACCTTAGATGCGTCTGGATATCTGGAGCCAGTATCAGCAGATCATCTTAAGCGACGAAGCTGTTGGAGCAGATCTCGGCTGGGATTACTCGCTTCATAAGTCTCACCAAACGCTATGCCGCGCATCACATGGAATTGGTAGAGAGGCCAACCAGGAACCGTAAAGGCCGTCAATTCCTTGATTTTCGGATCCAATTCGATCGGCTAGAATGCGAACTTCAAATCAACGGTGGAAATATGGTACGTTTGGTCGATTCCGGAAAGAATACCACCATACACCCATAGCCCTGCTCTCTCTTCTGCTCCTCCCTGCTCCTCTTTTGTGTCTAGGTTGAGTGCAGCACTAACAGTAAATGACTTAATGCATTATATTGTCACAAACCTCTCCCTTCCCAATCAAAATGGTATTGACATCACCAAATTTAATTTTAAACAGATAAGAGATTACTCTTCATTTAAAATACTTGTTCTGGATGGGCTGTTCTCTAAACTTCTTTGCCCCAATTTTTGGCCTGCTGATATAATTGTCCACGAGTATATAAAAAAAAATAGCTCCCTTTCCATGACTTCTTTGTCGGCGCCCAGCTCTGATATAAATTCAAAAAACTAAATTTCCTAATTCACTATCAGAATGTTCGGGGGCTTCTTAGTAAACACTCTACGCTTTATATAAATAGTTCAATTTTTGAGGCCAATGTTATTGTACTCACTGAGACCTGGCTTAACCCATCCGTACACGATAGTTTAATTTTGTCTAATAACTTTTATGTTTATCGGAAGGATCGTCAGACCCGTCGAGGTGGAGGCGTTCTTATTGGAGTCAAATCCAATTCAACTTCTGACCTTGTTGATATTTCTGAATCTTAAGGTATTGAATTTATTTCCGTAAAATTATCTTTCCCAAAAAGTAACATTTTTTTAACCTGCTCGTATATACCTCCTGGCTCTGAATTTAACGTGTATATATTGCACCTGTCCGCCATACATTCTATCTCCTTGTTGCTTGCTGAAACTGACCAACTTATTGTGCTCGGTGACTTTAATCTTCCCAATATTTCTTGGTTGGAGAGTAAGGACTCATTGGCAATGATTCCTAGGATGCAAAAATTTTATTGATGCCCAATCATATTTGTCGTCTTCTTGACTTAATCTTTGTTTTTGATAGTAGCGATGCTGAAGTTAGTCGTATTTCGCCACTATCTTTACCTGAAATTTGTTATCATCCTACCCTTCAGCTCTGTATTAATGGATTTTTTAATAATCCTAAAACTGCAATAAATGTACAGCCTAGATTGTGTTTTAGGAGGACTGAGTACTGCAGACAAGTGGAATCATTATCAACAGTAAGCTGGTCCTTTCTAGTTGACCTTCCTTTACCGTCTATTTGATGAAAATGTCCCTTTTTCCTCCATGACGAATTCCTACAGCTCTTCATGGTTTACCCGTCAACTATCTTATCTAAAGAATAAAAAAACCAAAAACGGTTCAAAATATCCGGCTTGCAGACAGACCAAATATAGTTCAGCTAAGGTGGAATTTGTCCAGTACAATTCTGACTGTTACAAAAATTACCTGTCTCGTTGTAAGAGTGATTTCAAAAGTAATCCTAAGCTTTTTTTCTTTCATCAATTCTAAACGGAAATCTTACTGCTTCCCTCCTTCTTTTTTTTCAATAATAATGTAGCATCTAATGATAATGACACTTCCAACTTATTTTCAGACTTTTTTCAATCGACATATACGAAATACAATAGTGACATTACTAAAGATTATCCATACCCACTACCTCACTTGAACTCTATCTTCAAACCAGTGATTAATGTATCTGATGTTCTTCAGAGTCTTAATACTCTCAAGATATCATTTTCACCGGGTTCAGACAGAATACCAAGATGTATACTTAGGAATTGTTCATCCTATCTTGGTTTTTCCTTAACATTGATATTTAATCTGTCCCTAAATCAATGTGGAATTCCATCCATATGGAAGGAATCCTTTATTATCCCATTGTTTAAAAAAGGGAACAAGTCCGATATCTCAACTTATAGTGGTATTGCTAAACTCAGTTCTATTCCTAAACTTTTCGAAAAAATTATTACCTGTCAGTTGCAGCATCATTGCCGGTCTATTATTTCACCTTGTCAGCATGGCCTCACTTGATGTCGCTCTACTTCTACTTTCTGACACATCATCAAACTGATGTGATTTATACCGATTTCTCTAAAGCTTTTGATTCAGTGAACCATAGGCTTCTTATTTATAAATTGTCCCTTTAAGGTTTTCCTCCCAACGTACTAGAGTGGATATTTTCTTGCCTTCTAATAGAATTCAAATGGTCTGTTTTAATAATAAGATTTCCAAAATAACTAATGTTACTTCTTGAGTGCCACAGGGTAGCCACCTGGGACCTTTACTTTTTGACTTAATGATTAATGATCTACCTTATGTCATAAAATCATCAACTGTTTTAATGTATGCAGATGATGTCAAGCTATGTTTGTCCATGTGTTTACCTAATTCATGTAATGACCTTCAATTAGATCTTGATTGTTTGTATACGTGGTGAATGATTAACATGTTAAATTTGAGCTATTCTAAATGTAACTTTGTGACCTTTTATCGTTATAGTCCATCTCTATATTCTTATTCTATCCAAGGTGTAAGGTGATACTAGGCAGTGGGTAAGCATCTTTAATGGTCAGATAAGTCAATTTCCGGACATCTAAGCAGACCCGATGTTTTCTAGGTCTCGACACTAACTTCGTCCCGTTGCTCCACGGGCTCTGGCTCTCCTTGATGACTCCGAGAGCCGACATCTTGTCTACCTCATCCTCGACAGCCTCCTGCTCCGCGGACGACATGGGATACGGTCGATCCCTGAAGACCTTGGTTCCATAATCAGCTCGATTGTGTGTTTTTCCAGGCTTGTCTATCCAGCTCGAACTTGAGAAACACCTCCTGGATCTCTTTGAGCTGTAGAGCGTCAACCTCTGATAGCACCCAGGATTCGGGGCACGGCTTGTCCTCGTCGTCGTCCCCCCAGCCCGGCGTAATGCTCCATCTCCCTAGGGTACATTTCATCAGCCTTCTTCCCGGTTTCGAGGTCGCCGTTGCCTATCACCACCGGAGCCAAGCCGAACTCCTGGTAGAAGTCTACTCCAGAAAAGACTAAAACAGGATCTGCTATGTCTGTCCTCGGTGTTCCACAGGCAACTCGAACCGGCCCATGATTGAGCGATCGTCTCCCGACGCCGTTCGGACAACGGAGAGGTATTTTTGGACGGGCACATCAAACGCTTAACTGGTGCTGGGCAAAGATCCGGTTCCTGACCTCCAAGTTCAACGCATCCGTTCTTTATACGGTAAATACTTGTACATTAACTTACAGCTATCCTTATGGGCTAAACATTTATCTACACTTAGGACATTTACTGCTTCGTGAGACTCTTTTCTGGACGCATCTCTCCCACCCTCGGGTCCCCCAGTCGACCGTTTTCCGCGCAATCCGCGCACTTTGGAGTAATGACGTCCGGTGTTCCACATACATAGCAGAAAAGTTTGTGATTCGTCAACTCACACTGCCGGTAGCCATGGTCCACGGCTCCAAGGTTCCAACAGCCAGCTCGGAACGGATTTCTGGGTTTCCCTCGCAACTCATCCACTTCGTGTACATCCACCTGCCAGTATGATGCTGTCGAAGTTGCGTTCGACCTCGATGCACTCGTCCCGACCTCGTGCACTCGTGAGTATGTCCTTGGCGTAGACGAACCTTGCGATGCCTTTTCTTAAACCCTTTTTGATTATTTTGACCATCTGTCGTCCTGACAGTGGTTTGACAGTGGCAAATTTTCCAGGCTGTTGCTCCCGCTGTAGGAGTTCATTCATACTCTCGTGCTCGGTTTGGTGACTTTGAGACCACCGTCCCACCCTGCAGTGACGCACATGGGCCCAATACCACTCTCGAGCTCGTCCCTTGAGCAGCTCTTGGAAATACCTGAGCACCTTCGCCCACGATCATTGGTACAGCCGCTGCAGAAACTCCACCCGGAACACGAAGTCCTTTACCGAGTAGCGGTTGTCCTCGCCGTCGAAGGAAACTCTCCACCGAACTATCCGGACCTTCTGGCGGCTACAGT
This sequence comes from Drosophila subpulchrella, assembly GCF_014743375.2. Classification (NCBI taxonomy): domain Eukaryota; kingdom Metazoa; phylum Arthropoda; class Insecta; order Diptera; family Drosophilidae; genus Drosophila; species Drosophila subpulchrella. The sequence continues at coordinate 725,477 of NW_023665622.1, forward strand.
CCTGTCCCACATTGGCATACTGACGCTGTTCCTCGCGAAAATCGGCAGTTCTGCGGTTCTCGATGCGACAATTTCGCGACCCTCCATTGTTACGTCGGAGCCGGGACGTATCCTGGACTGATGCTCTCGAAATCTGAAAAATCCCATGTCCATCTAGTTGGCTACGGAGGCAACCTTGGTGTTGGCGGCCTGTGGTCGCCGGTAACTTCCGGCCGAGAGTCCTTGGGGACCGAACTTCGCGGATCTTGGCATGCAATCCGTGAAGCTGTCGACTCCATCCGCTGCTAATACCGCTCCGGTAAATAATCCTGTGGAAGCTGGGGCCGCCAACCAGCGGGCCGTCACCCATCAGCTTCATCATTTCCAGGAAACCATCCCGGATTTCGTCTCGTAAGGCTTGGCTGATGCCGGACCCCGGAGCCTTACGGTGCGTCTCAGCTGCCTGGGCCAAAACGACGTTATTGGCCGACTTGACAGCCGAATCCACGTACGGTGTTTGAATCCGTACCTCGCGGTCCTCCATTCGCAGCAGTTGGTCAGCAGCAGCGCCAATGTCCTCAAAGTCCACCCGCGGAGGAGGGTCCATATTGAGGTCAAACTCCCGACCCAGCCTTTCCCGCAACCCACCGATATCCGTGGTAGTCCAGACCCGGCAGGGCCCTCGTTTTCCAAGGGCCACAACACCTCTCTTTCCGGCTGAAGAAACCACCGAACGAAGCCCATACCCGTCCTTGTTCCCTATTTCGCTATCTTTTGGCATGTTTTACAAAATTGAACGTCACACTTTTGAAAACAAAATTAATCACGACGAAATGGGAATAATATTACTTTTGTTGTCGTACATATTTCGTCCTGTAAGCACTGGCCATAGGTGTGTGCCTCCCAATAGTAGATCAACTGGTGTGTTTCCGTTGAAATGTGTATCCGTCTATGCGTACCTACTTTGACGTTCAAAAGAAGAGGTGATTCTGCCGAGCTCGTGGACATAGACAACCAAACGATCATCGGATATGCGAGACTTGATATGCAGCGTGCTGCGTCTGCACTTACCGAAGAGATTCACGTTACCAAGATGCGTGATGCCGACCGTGTTAGTCCGAGAGCTTGGATGCGACGATGGCTTTTTAGGATGTGAAGTTGTCTTACCTCCAGTCGTAAGCTCCCTTTTTCTCAGTACTACTTCTTCGCAGCGAGACTCAAAAAAGTTGAAGAGCTCCTCCAAAATGGGTGAAACTGTCTCCATGCTGCGCTCAATCAAGTTTCAATGTGCCGAGGACGTATGTACCTTTCCTTAAGACGTTTCTATGCAGTGTTGTATACTGTGTCCGTAGAGGCCAAAAGTCGTACAAAGTTGGCAGACTGGGTGCTGGACAAATGCTGTTTGTTATGAATTGTGCTTTCATATATGTATGTCTTGAAAGGATTTTCACTCTTTGTAGTTGCCAGAGAACCGTTTGATTTGAGTTTTTTGCAATTCGCTCTGGTTGGTTTTCGCCGTGAATATCGAGCTAAAGATCGACAATGTGACGTAACCATGACGTATCCCCCTGAAGTTAAACACCAACGCAGTTAAATTACAATCTTTGCTTTTATTTAATAACTTTGGTCTGTTCAGGATCACGGTCGGCGTTCAACTGCTCTCGCTCTCAGCTCCCGATCCGCAACAACCTTCGACTCATTGGGAGAGTGTGAGAGCGATGAGAGAGAGATAGAGAGCAGTGAGCGGCATCGTACAACAACAACAACTTATTCTTAGAACTTACACGAATTATCTAGAAGGAATACAATAACATATACATACATACATAATACTACGCAGCAATCCAGCTACAATTCGGCCGACCTGACATTTTAAGATCCCCTGATCTTGTGTTAATTTACAATTGATTTCAGCTTATAATAATCTTAGTTTCTTTAAATTAGTTTTGTGTTTACAAATTCTTAGATATATTCACACTTTATTTTCGTTTTCCAATCCAATGCTTAATATTTTGGCTACTCCAGACACCTTGATAAGGGCATCGCGATAATTGAAAGCCTTCAACATCTTTTATCAAGTATCTATCATTCCTCAAAACTTTATCTATAACATAAGGGCCCTTGTGTTTAGGTATTAGCTTTCTTGCAACTCCTACTGAGCTATCAAAATTTTTTACCATAATATAGTCTCCCACTTTGTACTTCGAACTCTTTGTCCTTTTTTCATTATATCTCTGTTCGTTGTCTTTTTGTAATTTTCTTTGTGCTTCTGAACCGTCATTTCTAATTTTGTCTAAATCTCTAACATCACTAACATTATCTAATTCTTCTAACTTTTGTCTCAATTCATCAATAACTTTGCCTTTATGCTCGATTCCAAACAACATCTTACTTGGCATTTGTGCTATGCTTGTTTGCTTCGTGTTGTTTAGTGAAAACTCAACATCCCCCACAACTGTGTCCCAATGCATTTTCTCTTCTGGATCTGCTAATTTAGCTATTTAGCTATCATTGGTCCCACAATTCGGTTAATCCTTTCTATTTGCCCATTGGCTTGAGGTGATCCGGTCGCAATTTTGACATGTTTAATATTACATTCTTCCATAAATTTTCCAAAATCTTCTGACGTAAAACAGCTTCCCCTATCCGAAACTATACAAGTTGGTCTGATGTAAGACCTAAATTAGTCTTTAAATGCTATAATTTATTTATTGTACTCTGTTGCCAAAAGTTTAAAACTTAAGGTACAGGGAGGAATCGGCCATAGTTGCTAAGACTTTCGGCCGGACTAAATTGATATTACAGGTTTACTTAATAACTATAATTTTACATTTGAGTGGGAAGAGAAGGAGATTAACAATTTAAATGAGTTGAAAGAGGTTAGCTGATTTGAGAAAGTTAAGGATTTGCTGGAAGTTTTCATGTGAAGGGTTAATTAAGAGATCAGATAGTTTTATATTTGAGTTACTAGGTCTATATGTTTGAAATGCGGTGCAGTCGTTGAGGATATGCGGGATCGATATGGCGTCTGTGGTGCAGAATCGGCATTGGCTGTTTATTGGCTGCTATAATTACTTCCTTTGTGTTCGTCGTTTTTGTTGCATATAGCCTAACATATTTAGTAAATCCGTCTATAACCACAAAGAGATGTTTCTTTGCTTTTCTATTATCAACCGGTCCATAATGATCAATATGTATAATTTCGAATGGCACATTTTGGTATACTGTGCAACAGTCCTTCCCCTTTCTCTGACTTTGGCGAGTATGCTACACATCTTATACAATTATCAATATGTCTAACCACTTTCTCTTTCATATTCAAAAACCAATACGTCCTAACAATAGCATCCATAACTTTATCTCTTCCTAAATGACCTAATTCATTGTGATATTTGTATAATATCTTTTCCTCCATTTCTTCTGGAACACAAAATAACAACTTTCCATTATTCGACTTTCTATATATAACTCCATTCCTCATCTCAAACATTTTATCTTCCTCCTTTTCAAACTTTCTTCTAACATCTTTTAATTTTTCATCTTTCGCTTGACAAATAATTAAATTATCTTCAAAGCTATTCGTTTCTACTACCGTTATGTTTGTATTTCTATGTTGCATAAGTTTCCCCGATTTATGGACTAGTTCAAAGTCATATTCTAGCAATTCTAATGACCACCGTGCAATACGGGGGTTTAACTCAATTCTATTTAACGTCAACGTCAGTGAGTTACAATCTGTGACTATTCTAAATCGTCTACCCTGCACATAAATTCTAAATCTTCTAAGAGCGTAAATTATTGCTAAAGTTTCTAAATCAAAACTATAATACTTTGCTTCGTCTTTGATTGTTGCTTTCGAAAAAAATATAGGATGTAGCTTTTTATCCTCTTTTCTTTGCAGCAAAACTGCCCCAAAACCTTGTGCGCTGGCATCTGTATGCAATTCTACCTCATCCTTATAATAATATAGTCCTAACACCGGAGCTTGTACCAACTTATTCTTAAGCATTTCAAAACATTGCAATTCCTTTTCTTCAAATACGAATTCCTTATCCTTTTTTAACAAATCATATAGAGGTTTAGCGATCATCGAAAAATCTTTAATGAACCTTCTAAAATACGAACACAAACCCAGAAGCTTCTAACAAAATCTCGAACAGCTTCTATTCCTTTGTCATTAGCCTGTATTCCTTTGCTAGTTACCAAAAATCCTAAGTATTGTACACTTGCTTGTAGAAACTCACACTTGTCCATTCTTAATTCTAGTTTGTTCCTTGCTAATCGATCAAAAACTTCCCTAAGAACACTTAAATGTTCTTGCATTTCTTTACTTGCAATCATGATATTGTCCATGTATATAACTACCTTACCATCCCTTATCATATCTGCAAAAATCTTATTGATAAAGCGTTGAAACATCGCTGGTGCATTCTTCAGCCTTATTGGCATCCGCATAAACTCAAATAATCCTAATGGCGTCATAAATGAGGTATATTTTATCGTTTCACTATCCACAAACACATGAAAGTAGCCATGCTTTAAATCTAGTTTTGAAAATATTGTTTTATTTACCAGTCAATCAAAGGTAACAGATAATTATCTTTAACCATCGTACACATAGTCGTAAGTCACCTGACTTCTTTTCAACTAACACTATTGGAGATGCATACTCGGATTCACTTGGCCTTATAATTCCTTCACTTAAGTATTCATCTAATATCACCTGCAATTTTTCTTTTTCTGTGTAAGCTACTCGTCTGGGCGCACAACTGAATGGTTTTGAACCCTCTAATCTTAATTTAATTTCGCATCTAACCTCTGGTTCCTTTGGCCTTTCTTTATTTACATAACAACTTTCTACCATCTTAACAAACTGACACCTAACGTTATAATTCACATGATCACCAACTTTATATTCTACACTTTCATCCGTTAAATTTATATTAAATAATTCCGTTTCTACTAGATTTATTTCCGGCTCACTATAATTTTTATCCGTAACTTTTTCTTCGACTCTGATTTTACTAAAATTTCTCTAATTGTTTCCCTGCAGTCGCTAATTCCATCATTAACATCGCTACAAATTGTATTTTTATCCCTAACATTACTAACAACATCGCTAACTATTTGCTTTTCATCACTAACATTACTAACATCATCGCTAACTATTTGCTTTTCATTACTAACATTAGAAGGATTTTCAATACTCTCAACCGTAACCATTTTCGAAGTGTCAAGGTTTAAATTAAGATTACAAGCATCCATTAAATCTCGTCCCAGGATTACATCATGACTCATAGATTCGTTTGCCACAATAACTAAATTAAAAAGTATTTTACTTAAATATTTCATAACATAACATAGTACTTTTCCATACGTTTTTAGGTAACTTTTGTTTAAACCATAATATAAACTTAAAACTGGTAATTTGAAATGTTTTCTGGTACTTTGGATATCTTGATAAATGAAATTGGGCTTCCTGTATCTATGAGGCATTCTGCAATTAACCTGGTATTAGAATCGTTTACAAAGTTAATTTCAACATATCTTACATAATTGTTTTCGCCTTCGTTATTGATCTTGTTTTTCAAGCATTTCGCAACAAAATGTCCCATCTCACCGCACGCATTGCACGATCCTTTCTCCCGCTTCGACTTCCTGCACTCGTACGCCCAATGCCCTTTGGCATTGCAATTGAAACAACGAGTCTCCTCGTTGTCCTTCGGATCCGTTGATGTCGTCGGCCTGCCAACTCCATATAACTTTGGCAAGCTTACATCCGCAAACGCTCTCTTTATGTGCCCAATATCCACAAAGCATTGAATATGCGCCTGATTACGTAGGCCTTGATTGGAAATACCTTCGATGATGCAGCTCAACGTTTCCTCCGCATCAACATTAATGCCCTGAGCAAGCATTATCTTGTCATCGACATAATTCCCAAAAGTTTCGCTTTGCCTCCATTTGCGACCTTCGAATTTGCGTCTTATCTCTAACTTCGATGATTTTCCGCCAAACGCTGAGATCAGCTCTTCAGCCAAGTCATCCAACGGTAGCAACACGCGGTCTGAATCTGCGTGCAGCCACTCATACGCTTTTCCTTTAATCTTGCTCAGCACTAGCATCTTTACAAATTTTCCTTTTATTCCATAAATGGTCGCGATATTATGCATTTGAGTAGTCCATTTGCGGGCACATGACTCGCCCAAAAAACTCACTCAATACCTGCGTTGCCATACCCAACGAGACATCGATGCTCTGGTTAAAATTTTCCACCACCGCAACGTTGCCGGTTTTCTCTTTACGTTCGCTGCTTTTTGCGTTCTTAGAATTCTCTCCAGCCTGGTTGTGCATGTCGTCTTCTGCATAATTGTCGTTCCTTCCACCAACTTCGTTTTGTTCGCCGCCTTTTTCGTAGCTCCGTTTGCCTCTAATTCTAAGAATGCTGCCAGCAACTTCGTCATTTCCTTCACCATCTTCGCCGTTAGTTTCGCCGCCTTCTTCGTCGTAATTCTGGATGTCGCCGTCTTTGACGTTACTTCTGTCATCGCATTTGTCGTAATTCTGGATAACTCCGCCGCCTTCTTCGAAATACTCGTCGCCGCTGTCTTCGCCTTTACTTTTGCCGCCGTCTTTGTCTCCTTTTTGTTTCGCCATTTCGTCAAACTTTCCACGCATTTCCTTTGGTATTTTATTTAAACGCAACATCAACTCCTTCTTTTTTCCGGTTGTTGATAACTTCAGCACACTCAACCACCTTTTTAATTGTTCAATCGACGCGTTGTTTAAATCCATTTTTATTTGCTTTGGTATAAACGTTCAACTGCTCTCGCTCTCAGCTCCCGATCCCCATCAACCCCCGACTCATTGGGAGAGTGTGAGAGTGATGAGAGAGAGATAGAGAACAGTGAGCGGCATCGTACAACAACAACAACTTATTCTTAGAACTTACACGAATTATCTAGAAAAAATGCAATAATATATACATACATACATAATACTACGCAGCAATCCTGCTACACCACCAACATGATCCGGCGTGTTCGGTGTGCTCTGACTTACAGCAAGCCACTTAAATAGTTGTTGGTTTTGCTGTTTGAATGAAACCCTTTGCTGCCATTCGCAATGCCTGTAGATTCCCCGATTGTTGATCATTACTTCATTACTTTAATAAAGCGTTTGCCCTTAGCTTTATAGACCGCATTGTTGATCTCCGGATCAACATAACCTTCCGCTTCCTCGTGAAGAGCAATGCAATCGCTGAACTGATTAAACTCCTTTCAAACTTCGTTTAGAAGCTCTATGCGTGTTACGATCGCTGGGTATGTAGCGCTCTCCGTTTGTTCAGCCCAGGCCAAGGCACGTGAGATGTTGGCCTTTAGTTTGGCACGGCTTTTCACTAATGATTTTAATTATTCCATTGCAAGCAATTATCCTGGGATTCAAAGCACTTCAAAACTGTCCAAAAATCAAGAACGATGGACCAGCAATTCGGTCAGTATTATAAAAGATTGAGTTGTGTGGACTGTATTTAATTTTATTCTGGCCAAGATACTGAGTTGAATTTTATAAAAAGCGTTGCCAGAAGCTTTATTTCACATTGGTGAAGTATATATGATAGAGATGGCTTTATGCGCCTAAATATGAGAGGTTATCAAGGACTGCAATCGCTCACGACAAAGGTTTCTCCGTTCAAAATCGTCCGTATGAACGCTGATGTATCGGAAACTTTTAAAATCTAGAAAGTAAGGATTAGGAATAGGTTATACAGATTCTTACACAGCGCAAGTGATTTCAGCAGAGTGCGACGCCCACAATTCGCAAATACGTTGCACCCAGATTTTCAAAGATTACAATTTTAAGCACATTTTATTTTATTCCGCTTTCCAATACCGGCACTCTGAAAATTGTTCAAATCAAACCATTAGTCATTTAGTAATGACCCTGCGCCTATGTCTAGCGAGAACATTGTCAGTAGATAAAAGTGAAATATGTTAAACAAACAAATGTAAAGTAGTTGAAGAGGTGCTTTTGTTTGACTTAGCTGTACACTTAAAATACTGTATACTCTAAATAACTTTTTTTGTAGTTATCGACTGTAGAAAAAAAGAAATATCGATATAATGTCAACAAATACCGAAAAGAAATTAAACTTTCATACTCTACAAAAAGTTCATCACGACACCCTTCAAGGTACTTTTGGAAATATGATGGTGGCACTTTCATAAGGCGCCAAAAAACCTACAGTTGTACATCTCTTGCTACAGATCTTATTAATACTTGTATATATTTATCTGACTTGGTTTTTCAATAAAAAAAAATTAAAATCGCAGTATTTGTAAGTTTTTTTAGCCTTTTCTTAAGTGGTCCTATTTTTTATGCCGCATAACTTTGCTACTTTTTTGATAAATGTATCGAAGTTTTCAAAACCATCCGAGTTGTGGGCGCAACCACTTTTATTTTAGTTAATAGATATGTAAGCCTACTTACCCTTACAAACAGAATACAAATATTGCAAAAAGTTACCATATTGTAGCACAAAGAAGAATTGCCTACACATTGGTGCTATTTTTGTTGCCGCAGCTGTACATACATATCCATATCTACATACATACATATCTACATACACACTTATCTACATACATAAATGCACTAAGGCGGCAACGGATCTCGGAGTACCTCATCAGGATAGTCGACAGCTACCTTCGCGAAAGGGTGCTGCTGTTCGATACGAGCGACGGCCCGAAAGAGTACATCGTTACTGCTGGTGTCCCACAAGGATCGGTCCTGGGCCCCCTGTTGTGGGACACCATTTACGATGGAGTGCTGAGGCTTCCCATGCCTTCCAAAGTCCACGTGACTGGCTTCGCGGACGACGTCGCCATCACGATCGTGGCCAAGACGACAGCCGAAGTGGAGGACATGGCCAACACTGCGGTAAGGAAGGTGGAGTCATGGCTGTCACTTGCCGGGCTCCAACTCGCGGCACATAAAACAGAGGCCGTTCTTATAAGCAGCCGGCAACTCGTCGAGACAGCCAAGCTGACGGTCGGAGGGGTCGACATAGTCTCTCAAAGAGCTTTAAATTATCTAGGCGTCATGATAGACACCAGGCTGTCTTTCAAAGAGCACCTGGAGTACGCCAACAAAAAGGCCGCAGCCCAGGAGGAAACGGTCACGACCATGGACAACCAATCTAGTCGCGAGGCGCGCCGGCCCGCAATAGAGAGATCCATCTCTCGTTGGCAGGAGAGATGGGATTCCGCGACCTCTGGGCGCTGGACCCACGCTCTCATTCCCGTGTTGAGTCCTTGGCTGGAAAGGAGGCACGGGCAGGTGGACTTCTACCTAAAGAAGTACGGGCACGACACGACGGACGGATGCCCATCCTGCGGCTCTGGAATCGAGAAGAACGCGCGCCATGTCCTATTCGAGTGCGTGCGGTTCGTAGAGGACAGGACCGCCCTGGATTCAGCGACCGGTGTCAGCACTAGCCCCAGCACGCTAGTGCCAACCATGCTAAGAGGCCAAATAGAGTGGGATGCGACGGCCAAATTCGCCGCTTCTCTAATGCGAAAACTCAGGATATCTGAGAGAGAGAGGAGAGGCCTGGACACGTAAGCTGTGCAACGCATTGCTTTGCGGCACAAATTCCACAGTTTACGCCCATCTAATTTTCTATATGTATATTTGTTAGTAGTAATAAAGTAAAAAAAGAATAAAAAAAAAAAAATACATAAATATCGACATACATATCCATATCTACATACACACATAAGATGTGTCCCGCCAATGCTAGATTATAGCATTAAAAGTGTCCTGAGTGTCCTGAGCTATACCTAGAATCTGGCAGGAGAAAGAAAAAGAAATTGTGTGCATAAGCGTGAGCGACGAGAGCTGCTTTGAGGGAGGCTATTCTTGTATCGGCAAGCGACAAATCTTCGTACCGAACGCTTCAGCTGTCCTTGCTGGCATTTTAGCGTCACTACGCGAACCAAGCCATCCTGACCCGGGTGAAGCTCGATAATCCTTCCGAGCAGCCACTGCGATGGGGAGAATCTGTCGTCCTTGACGTGTACAAGCTTGTCCAACTTTAAGTTTTCCGATCTTTGGGACCATTTTAAACGCTGCTGCAAATGGCTAAGCCAATCCCTATTCCAGCCGTCCCAAAAATGGCGCAGCATTGATTGCAGAAGCAGGAACTGCTCCCTAAACTTGGAAGACGCTGGTCGGTATTCTGGGGGCACAAACATAGAGTTGCCGATTAAGAAGTGGGCCCGAGTGAGAACATCTAAGTCACGCTTCTACGGCACGCTTCTATGCTGACTAACACCGTGGTCATCTCCTCGTAGGTAAGCCTTCGATCCGCGATCACGCGCTTGAGATGGTGCTTGACCGACTTGACGTTGGCCTCCCAAAGCCCACCAAAGTTAGGCGACTGAGGCGGACTAAAATACCAAGTGACTCGTAGCTGGGACCACTTCGAAGCGATAAGCGACTCATAGTCATCGCGGAATTGCTTCACCAAACCTTTAAGCTGACGGTCTGCTCCCACGAAGTTGGTGCCGTTCACCCGGTGAAGAGGCAGGTCTCCCATGAGCTGCGACGAGATGGTTGGATTGGCGCGAAAACAGCGAAAACATTTCCGTATCACTCGCTGACTGGATCATTTTCCGGTGATAATCCAGAATCGCTGGCGCGTATGAGCCAAGGTCATCTGCCCACCTCCGTGAAGCGTAGCTAGGTGAGAATGGTTAATAACCAGATCGGTAAAATGATGGACAGAATAAAGCGCAAGAACCTTGCTGAGGCAGTTGATGCACAGTTTCGCCCTGCCCGCAATCTCCTTGCGCCGCCACGCTTCCATAGCTACAAACGTCGGACAACGGAACAGAATGTGACCGCCGTTGAAGTAATGACACCTTAAGCCGGGGCGTTCTGACTCGTCGCGTACGTTGTGCACTGGAACCCGGCGCATGGCATCTGACTACCCGGGCCCAGGACTGAGGTCGTTCGACGAGCTTCGGTTTTCGATCGCATCCATGACCACCAGCCGGTCGTTCAGAAACGACTCCAGATCGGCAAAGGACGGGACGGTTGCCGTACTACCTTGATGGAGGAAGCCTGGAAGCCGCGTGATAAGCCAACTAATGATGTGCCTCCCCTTCTAAGGCCTTGACGCGCTTAAAGGCGGCGAGACACAGCTGGAGCTGAGCATAGTCCGAAGCGCTTCCGACGACTCCTTTTGCAATTTCGGCAGCAAAAAAAGAGCGCTCATGTGATGAGCGAAGACCAGGCGCTGGTTGATGTAGCGCTTTAGCATCAGGCACCAAGCCAGGTTGGAGTCGGTGAGCTACATTTGGTGCATGTCGTTATCGCGTCTGGCAGGGAGCGATTCTATAAGAAAATGCTGCATTTGCATCCCGATAAGCGACGGATTGTTGTATACAAGGCTGTTAAATGCATCAAAATTACCTGTCCTGTCCACGGCCGCACCTGAGAAATTTGGAACTGTCATTTGTGGCATCGTCATGCGAACCTCAGCAGTCGGTCCGACAGCTGCGACCACAGTCGCGATCTTAGACTCCGCTGGCACAAGCTTCTCTTGATCCTCGGCGAAAAGACAATAGGCGTCCATGTACCGCTCTTCAAATTCGGATTGGAAGTGCTTAGTAACATACGCCGATTCCGCATAGCCGGATATGTTGACAACCTGCTCGTGAGCGACCAAAAACGCACTCCGAAATTCCACTATTTGCTGAAATCGCTTTTTAAAATATACCTGCGTTTTTCTCTTTGCCGAATCTTTCCTTTGCAAAATGGCCTTCAAAGCGTTGTGCCTGTCAACTTGGAGGTTAATAAATTAACAGACAGATAAATGATACATTCCCAACTAATGCCGCACAAACAAACAACTTTTTCTTTTCCTTACCCACAAATTCCAGCACAAATCTAAAGCTGAGAAAACAAATGGCGTCCCGCCTGAGCGTAGATAAGCGATTATCTTAAGCGGCGCCTAACAATATTCCGGTACGTTTTATCTGGGTTCGTCGAACCGAGTTGAGTTGCACTGCTCGAACTAACGGAGCTTGCGCCGCGCACTTCTAATAACTTTTTTAGTTAGGCTTTTATATATAGTTAAATTGTTCACAACTTATTCACAAATGCTTGCTGACGTTCCCCTCATGGCCCACCATGTTAAGATGTGTCCCCTCCTGCCGGCAGCTCGGGGTCTTAGAATTAAGGGGTTTCTTTAGTCGTACAAGACACTTTGGAAACTTTGACAATATAATTTCACTATTTATTTGTGGTTTCGAGTGGTTTATATATAACAAGCAATCAAAAAGAATAAAGCAGCTCCGTTAGCGTCGCGATGCAGTTCAATGCTCAGACTGACTTTTTCATCTCTCTCCAGCATAGCGAAAGCTCCCTTTGCCAAAATTCTCTTCTTGGTATTTTTCTTCACTTAGAAGTTTAAGTAAAGGCGAAATAATACTATTACTCCACCGGGGACTATAATACAAGTTAACACCGGCCAAACGCCCCCTTCCCTTCACCCCCTCTCGACCACGATACTGGACACCGCATCTCTCTCATCACCCCTCTCGGCCACCCGCCAACTAGGGCCCATTGCCCTCACCCCTCTCGGCCACCCAGCGACATCAAAACATTCTAGTGGCTACAATTTCAAGTGGCTACAATAATGCAGCCGCTAAGTTATGGTACCAGTAGCGATGGAGCAGCAGCGATGCAGCAGCAGAGACAACGTCAGCGACGCAGCGACAGCGACGTCAGAACGACAGCGACGCAGCGGCGGCGGCGTCAGAGCGACAGCACAGCGACAGAACGTCAGCGGGAGAAGTGCAACGGCAGCAGCGCGACAATGCAAGAGCGCTGACCGCCCGCTAGCTGCCTCAGCTATAGCCGCCGCTACCCCTACACATCGCTGCGCCCTAACGGAAATACAGCGTTAGCATATGGGACTTAGCAACGCATTGGGCAAAATACCCAAAACCGCTGCCATCGGCATCGGGTTTCCGGAGCCGCTCTGCCAACGTTATGCTGACGGGCGGTACCGTCCAAACCAACCAGCGTCTCGAGGAATGACTTTAGATTTACTTGAATTTGTACCCCTGACCAGCCAAGACATACCAACTTAAGTAATAAAACCAATTGTAACGTTTAAAAACGTTTACTATTTTATTCTAAAGTAAAATCGTAAAATCAAATACAAAGGCTTAGAAGGAAGTCAAGACGAAGAAGTCAACCAAAGGGAAGGAACCGCAATGGGACAGATCTTAGCTAGGTAATATCGGGGAGAATCCTCCCCCCTCTGGCCATGTCTGGCCATAACTGGCGCCCGAACAGTGTTCACTTTCTCGCGAAAGTGGGACAAAAAGAACCCCCCGAAATTCAAAACAGTAAAAAGAAAAAAATAATTCAAGTGTTAGCTCTAAAAGCTAAACAAAAATTTAAAGGAAAATGTCTTTTTTAATATTACAGAAAATGTAGTGTTGTGCCTGTGTTTGAAAAATAAAAAATTTATACAAAAAAAGAAAATCTGAGAATTTGTGCGAAACACAGCTACCCGCCGCGGTGGAGGTGCTGCCGTCCAGAGCTGGCACTCCCCACGGGCGCAAAAAAAAACTGTGATTAATTTAATGTGATGGTAAACCTGCCGCGGCGATTTGCCCACGCACCTTGTGGCGCGGCATATTCGCGGGCACAAAATACCTATATAACAAAAACAAGCGATAATCCGCTGCGGCGATAAGTCCATATCAATGGGTAACTTATTCGCGAGCGTAAAAAAAAATTGCAAATCTAAAAAAATAAATACAATTAATTTGCGAGCGGAAAACTATTAAAAATGTCTTCGAGACCAATAAAGTAAAAAAAAATAAAATATACAAAAAGTTCTCGCGTGTGTGTGTGGCAATCTGCTGGAAACGCTAATGGATGTGGAATGCATTCAAGAAAGCTGCCCAGTGGATTGTGTGGCAACCGTACCTTAGTAGGCGAAACGCCAAAAAGGACAAATACGGACCACCGCGCCGATAAACACAATACACAAAAAGGTAAAACAAAGAAAATATTTTAAAAAAAAAAACGCACAACCCACAATACAATTTTTTTAATAAGCCGAAAAAAAGAAACAAATTCTAATTTAAATTTAATTTCAGACTAAGCAGGGAATACGGAGTACAATCAAACCACAAACAAGACAAGGAGGAAAATAATAAGGGTGAGAAACGTTTTTGCATAAATTTCCCTTATTATATTATTATTCCCAAAAAGAGAACAAAAAAATAAATTTTCAAAAAACTGTTGCTTATTTCCCCACGTCGACCCAAAATAAAAATAAACTCTTGAAATCCCAATAAATTAAGCACTTGAAACTATCGATATTAAAAGTGGAGGAAATGAAGGAGGTACTAAACCGACTTGATTCCACCATTGCGGCCCTAACCACTCAGATGGTGGGCATGAAAGACGAGGTTAAGAAAATAGGGAATAGGGTAAGAACTTTAGAAACCGACTTCGAACAGCGCAACCCGATAGCGGACATACCGCTACCATTAACGCGTCCGCGTACGGAGTATGAATTAAAGGAATCTTCGACCGTACCGGATTGCGTAAGGGAGTTACTAACTTTCGAGGGTGATTCCGAGAAGTACATTTCTTGGATCAATAGGGCACAGTCCATAATTAACGACTATGAGGTCATTCGGGAGAAACCCCTATACAGATCAGTCCTTATCCAGATTAGGCAAAAAATTAGGGGCAACGCCGACATGGCGCTCAATGCCTACAATGTACGGGATGACGACTGGACTAAAACGAGTATTGGCACTACACTTCGCCGATAAAAGAGATGTCGGTACGCTAGAGTACGAGCTGACACAAATGACCCAGGGAAACCAAAAGGTTGAAGATTTTTACCTTAGAATTAATAATCACGTCTTGCTAATAATGAATAAAATTAAAAGCATGAATTACTCTACGGAGATAACGAATGCTTTCCTTGCCGGACAAAGGGACAAGGCTCTTAATGCCTTTATTAGGGGGTTAAACGGCGACGCTTCCTGGCTTCTAATAATCCGTAAACCTGCTGACGTCCACGAAGCTTATTCTATTTGCCTAGAGCTACAGAAAAATTGTGCCGAGGAACCCTACGTCAAGGGCGCCTCTATTTAAACAGACGTTCAACCAAACATATCAGAACTGTAGACCACCTAATCCACCGAGGTTCCCCCAGACCTATCAGTTTAACAATAGGGCCCAAACTAGTTCAGGGCACAACTTTGCTCCAAGTGGAAGCGTGCAGGGCTCTCCAAGATTTCAGGGGGCCAGACCAGCGATTAAACAAGAATCAAACCAGTCAGGTCAAAGCTATAGGACAAATTTTAACTCACGTCAAGGAGAGGCCGGCGGCATCAAGAGAAGCCCGAGCGCTAACTCTAATTTAAATCCCTTCCGTAAAGCCCAAAGGCTTTACCATATTCAATCCACACCATCATCAAGCCCCACTCCCAATGAATACTATGAACGACATCCCAATAACGAGGTAGAAGAACTGGAGGTCTCATCCCAAGGGATAGAGCATTGTTCTCCCTTAGAGGAGGTAGGGTGTATTAGCGATGGCGAACCAAATTTTTGACCGACGCCTCTCTAGCATACCATACATAGAATATGAAACTAAAACAAGGTCGGGAAAAATCTTTCACAAATCACACTTAAGGAATTAAAAAATTTTTTGAAACGAACCTACAACTAAAGAAAATCTAACTATTCGACATATGTGGTAGGGGAGACTAGCAACAGAATATCTTAACTCTTTACAAAAATTCATCTAAAAACCATAATGGGAAACGCGCACTGAACGTTTCACTAACTCTTAACCTTCCCCAAACACAAACAAATAAAACCATTTAATATCTTCACAAATTTAATTGAGAAAAACCTAGTCTAAGATACACACTTATTGATATGAAAAATATAAATCCCTCAGAAAAGGGGAACAATAAATTCCTTTAGTAATAGCTATACACAAATAAGAATAAATACGCAAATAGTAACAATACGAAAATAATAATAGTACACACACAGAAAAACACCAACACGAACATTAAGATTAAGAGAAAAAGACCATTTAATTATAAGAATCTACAATTTCGTGTACATTTAATCCTCTTCTGACGCTACAAGCGCGTCTACCATCTACGTGGCGGCAACCCTCCATATTTTCAAATATGATGCACCGGTTGTCCCCTTACAACAAGGTACCGTCTGGAGGACCAATGGCGGCTTCAAACTGGCTCACGTCATCAATCTAGGCCGCATGCAGCAACTCATCGACCAGGTGGCAAACGAGGCTATGATAATCACCGATCAACATATTGGCGCCTTGGTTGGCCACTATCTGCAACACGGTTCGGAAGGAATCTCGCGCATGGATAGCGCACCAACACGGAGACAACGCTCAATCGATTGGCTAGGATCAGCCTGGAAGTGGGTCGCGGGATCACCGGACAAATCGGATTGGAATGCCATCTTGAAAGAGGAGGACAGCTTGGCAAGGAACAACAACCAGCAGATTCGAATCAACACTAAGTTGTTTGACTCAACGCACGAATCGCTCCAGAAGCTGAACGATGTTATTGGGAGAGTCAACGCAGTAGACGGGGACTTCCACGTGACGACGGCCGTTCTCCACAAGGCAATTATAATAGCGGACCAGGTCAACGAGATACTGAGAGCCTGCCAACTAGGAAAGACTGGAGTGGTCAACGCGAATCTCTTGGATCACGACGAAATCAACATGATATTGGCAGAGGTGGACAGCCTTCCTTATCAAAACGTCGTGGGGGCAGTCGAATTTTCCAGACCTACAATCCTTACAAACGGGACTACTCTTTTGTACATCCTAGCGATGCCCAAGGTAGTGGACAGGAAGTACCGATTGATAAGGATCCACCCAACGACATCCGACGGTAAACAAGTTGTGCTAAAATATACCACACTGGCAATGGACAGCCTGGAAACATACGCCCTTCTCGGAAATTGTGTATCCATTGGTAACACAACAGTCTGCCGAGAAAAGGACCTGCTTAAATTGGAGGAGGACAGTTGCATACCCAGACTGTTGAAAGGAGGCCAAGCCGAATGTGACTACCTGAGGACCAACCAGGAAACAGTGGAGCTTATCGATGACGGCACAGTTTTTTTGACAAACTTCAATGGAACAGTATCCACTCCGGTCAAGAAACACCACTTAGAAGGCTCATACGTCGTGCAGTTTGACAACGAAACGATCACTATCGGCGACCGGAACTACAGCAGCTATTGGTCAACACACCTGATGGCAATGCCAGCCGTGCTAACCCAGATAAAAACTACGGGTTATGAGCTATCGCTGAAATATGTCCACGAATTCAGCATGGAGAACCTGAAAAAATTATCAGTCATGTCCAATGAGATTTTGATATCCTTCTCAGTGACAGCGGTGTACCTCGTGTGGAAAAAGATAACGTCGACCAAAGGAATCCCTAAGCTGCGGGATCCGCTTGCGAACCTGGAAACGCAGGGCACCCTGGAGCCCGCAACCAAGGCCTAATAATCTGTGGGACACAGATCTTGTGGTGGGGAGGAGTTAACACCGGCCAAACGCCCCCTTCCCTTCACCCCCTCTCGACCCCGATACTGGACACCGCCTCTCTCTCATCACCCCTCTCGGCCACCCGAAAACTAGGGCCCATTGCCCTCACCCCTCTCGGCCACCCAGCAACACCAAAACATTCGAGTGGCTACAATTTCAAGTGGCTACAATAATACATCCGCTAAGTTATGGTACCAGCAGCGATGGAGCAGCAGCGATGCAGCAGCAGAGACAACGTCAGCGACGCAGCGACAGCGAAGTTAGAACGACAGCGACGCAGCGGCGGCGGCGTCAGAGCGACAGAAGGTCAGCGGGAGAAGTGCAACGGCAGCAGCGCGACAATGCAAGAGCGCTGACCGCCCGCTAGCTGCCTCAGCTATAGCCGCCGCTACCCCTACCCATCGCTGCGCCCTAACGGAAATGCAGCGTTAGCATATGGGACCTAGCAACGCATTGGGCAAAATACCCAAAACCGCTGCCATCGGCTTCGGGTTTCCGGAGCCGCTCTGCCAACGTTATGCTGACGGGCGGTACCGTCCAAGCCAACCAGCGACTCGAGGAAAGACTTTAGATTTACTTGAATTTGTTCCCCTGACCAGCCAAGACATACCAACTTAAGTAATAAAACCAATTGTAACGTTTAAAAACGTTTACTGTTTTATTCTAAAGTAAAATCGTAAAATCAAATACAAAGGCTTAGAAGGAAGTCAAGACGAAGAAGTCAACCAAAGGGAAGGAACCGCAATGGGACAGATCTTAACTAGGTAATATCGGGGAGAATCCTCCCCCCTCTGGCCATGTCTGGCCATAACTTACATATTAACACATATTTGGTATTTTTTCCTCCTCAAATTATTTCAAAGGGAAAAATATTACCAGCACTAAAAAAAAAACCAAACTCGATCCCAATTATCCCATATTACAATATACATATACCAAAAAGGTTAAATACCATAGTATTTTTTCTCCACCGGTGATATACGAACTCCTTACTCACCGTTCCTAATCCGAATTATTGGGTTTAATTCCGCAAAGTAACCAGGTCGGTACTTGCTCCAATTTATATTTCTCCGATCCACGACTTTTTTTGTCCACACCTCGTTCCAATGTTCCAGAAGTGGACCAGGTTTCCTATTTATTCGACATAAACAAAGGCGAACAGATACCGACCCAAAAAAGGTAATTTTTTTTAAGTGTCCGTTGGAAGTGATAACAACAAGTTGTCTATTCCACCTGCCGTAGCCCCACGCTTATCCGTAGATCCGCCCACACCCGAACTAACCGCTAAATCCTCGTCGCCCCGTAAAAAAAAGACTCACCCGTGCAAACGTCAAAATGGCACTAACAGCTTCCCAAATTGCTCTAAGCAAATTTATTGAGGTCTCAGATCGGCTGAGTGAATTTGAATCCAGGACAAACTCTCCTTCGCCAGTACCACCTATTCTTTCCATGCTTAACATTCGCTGCAAAGAAATACGCACCTTATGGGACCGCATCAAGGCAGAGCACAGTGGTCGGGCTTGTATGGAGCCGCGGCCATAAATACTTCTAGATGTGCTATCGCTATGAAACTTTCACCATTTTTGGTTATAAGTCATTTTTCTTTGTCCAGTTATATATGGATCAGAGCTCAAAAGCAATCTGTTTAACAAATCTGTATTCCACGACTAATATTAGTTACTTTTGGTGGCAAGGAGTATTTTATAATTATAGTTTCCTTGCACTCCAGCCAATCAGAATTTTGTTAAGAAATCTCTCTTTATTCCGATTAGCAATCTGCCAAAACGATGCCAGCTTTTTACAAATATAGCTTATTTGTGATTGGAATTCGTCCAAATTCGGCTCACATCCCTTATTTCTTATGTCCTTAATTAAAAAAGTGCGTCCCTCCTAGATAGAGCTGCTGAAAAATGGGTTAAGAAATGTATTGTATCATTCAAACGGCATTTTAATTACCTTTCCATTGATGCCTAAGTTAACAAGATGTAAGTTCAAATTATGAGTATATTTAACTTTTTTTTTGTGAAAATACTTTTGACCACCCTAGTACGTACGTATATGCTTTTAAACTGTCGGGGGAAATGACATTCGTTAAAATACAATTTCTTTATAAGACCCATCGATATCCTTTTGAAAAAAACTGTTTCATTTGCAAACCTTAAACAGCATATAACATATTTCCTTCAAAGGGCAAAACTAATTTGAAATTACAATTTAATTTTGTTTTTCTGAAATTGAAATTACTCTCTAAGAATAAATATTTAATCAAAGAGCTTCACGACATTCCCTCCCACCTTCCCTTCATCTATACTAAGTTGCCTGCCAATAACGGCTTAACATTATAATATTAGGAAAACAAGAAATAACGCTGTAGTCAAAATTCTTGATCAGAATCACTAGACGAGTCGATCTAGCCATGTCCGTCTGTCTGTCTCTCAGTTTTAAAGCTATCGGGCTGAAACTTTTCCAAAAGTCTTTTTTCTTTTGCAGGTAGTATATAAGTCGGAACCAGCCGGATGGGACAACTATATTTTATAGCTCCCATAGGAAAATTTGGATAAAAAATTATTTTTTTGGTTTTTTTTTAAATATAAACTTCTACGCTTGGAAGTAACATTTTTCAATAAGTTATGAATCTCAAATTGAATTTTATCAAAATTGGACGACTTTATCATATAGCTGCCATAGGAATGATCGAAAAATTGGTGCGAAAATAACATGAAACAAATTATAGCTTCGGTGTTTTTTGACATATAACATCCTACGCTTGGAAATAACATTTTTAAATTAGTTCTGAGTTTCGAATTTAATTTTATCAAAATCTGACGACTATATCATATAGCTGCCATAGGAACGATCGGAAAATTGGTGGAAAAATAATATGAAACAAATGATAGCTTCGGTGCTTTTTAACATATAACCTCCTACGCTTAGATATAACATTTTTTAATTAATTCTGAATTTCAAATTAAATTGTATCAAAATCGGACGACTTTATCATATAGCTGCCATAGAAACAATCGGAAAATTGGTGGGAAAATAATATGAATCAAATTATAGCTTCGGTGTTTTTTACATATTATCTTATACTATTGGGAATATCATTTTTTGTATTTTTAAATTTAATAGTTATAACTGGAAGGGTATACAAACATCGGCTTGCCGAAGTTAACTTACTTTCTTGTTTTACATTTTTTTCCTTTTATTTCTATTGGAGCTTTAAGATATTTACTGCAAAAGAAAGAAGACTTTTAGGAAAGTTTCAGTTGAAGTATAAAGCTGAGAGGCTAGTTTGCGTAGAACCGGACGGGCAGTCGGACAGACGGACATGGCAAGATCGACTCGTCTAGTGATGCTGATCAAAATTATATATTCTTTATGTAGTCGAATACGTCTCCTTTACTGCGTTGCAAACTTTTGACTGAAATCATAATATCCTCTGCAAGGGGATAAATATGAGCTCAGAAATAATTCGTTTAAACACAAATTCTATATAATACTTGCGAATAACGGATATCACGTTAGCTTAAAAAATTTTATTTGCAAGTCCTTAACAGATCTAAGACATTTCCTTTAAAGTCAAAAGTAATGTAAAGTTTCGAACAATTTTTATTATTCTCAAATTGAAATTGCATTCCTATGTTTAAACAAATATAAGTGGTTAAATAATTAGTTCCACGGCTTTTTCTTACATTCGTCTCCAACATCCAAGAAGAATTCTAATGGAAGTAAAAATATTGAAAACAAGATATGCGTAAGTGTGTATATATATAAATTACTTTCCAGGATATTAAAACACCCAAATTTAAGTTCACGTTTTATTTTTTTTGATGTTAAAATCGGGACTGATTTTACTCTACTTAACAATACCCTGATCTAAGCTATGGGTTGGGGCACCGCCGTCGCTTGCGGCGGCGTTGATATCGGCAGAGCCGAATAGCGGCGGTGGCAGAATTCTGGCTGAGCTGCAGAAACTGCAAGATCGGCAGAATTGTCATTAATGGATTTGCATTGAGCCAACTGACCAGATGCTCGTCAACTGTAAGATCTGACTCCCGACGAAAGTGTCACAATGTTGCAATGTTGCAACATTTCATGGAAAAATTATTTCAAATATTGCTGTCCTTCCTGCAAATCCTACTTGTCCTCAAGAGGTATAAGTAATAGGGAATATTATTGGCTTTGGAGTTGATATAATGTTTGTTCTGTTGTTTAAAGCTTTTGGAATCATTTCTTAAATTTGTAGGAAACCTTTTTCTTTAGGTGGAAAAATGATTTAGATATATAATTAGAATAATGACAATGGCGCAAATAAGTGCAGGTGTTTTTATACGCTTTATATTGGAATCGTTTTCTAGCGTTTGTAAGTGCTTTATATTTTTTATGTGCAAGACTTTTAATGATTCCAATGATTCGGAATTTCCGGTTTCATTATTGCATTTTCTCTTTTGTATATTTTTTTGTCCGTTTATACTTAAAGTGTCGTTAAAAAAATGTATTTTAAAGTTCTAAAGTAGTATTATGCCGACATCCAGCTCATCTATTGCGTCGGTGAGGTCCGAGTTGCTGTAGTCACACAGCGCTTCCTTTTCCTGAATTATCTTAGGAATACATGTCGATTTTGACAGGTTAACAATTTTGTCTTTTTTACAAATTTTGAGGCTAATATTACATTGTTTGATACAAAAAATTCAATAATTTCTAAATTCAATGATTTCTAATCTGGTTTAAGCTCAGGTATTTTAACCATGTAAATTATGGTAGTTTTGTTGTGTAAGACAGACACATTGAAAAATTATTATTATTTCTTATTATTATTATTTTTATTATTATTATATTATTTTTTTGAACAATTTTTTATTTCATTTGATTTGAATTCGTTTAACAGGAGGGTACTAATTAAGTTTACTTTGGTCCATTGAATCGCAAATTTTATATATCCCATTTCTTCTTTTATAAGTTGTGAGGAGTTGAATATCTCCCCACAAATCGCAGCAGCCATTATCCATGGTGGCCTGCCGGCTACCTGATACGCGGCGAATTAGCGCGTAGTAAGGGCATGGAAAAGAGAGTTTGGCGAGTGGGAAGTTGAGGGATGAGAGGGTGGGAGAAAGAGAGTTTGGAGAACGAGAAGTTGGTGAAAGAGAGTTTTGAAAACGAGAGGTTGGAGAAAGAGAGTTTGGTGAACGAGAGGGTAGAAAAAGAGAGAGTGAGACTTCGATGGCAGAGTGAGAGTGCCGTGTGCAAAAGGAAATAACGGAACGCACCGGACCTTGGACTCTGCCGTGGACTTTGGACCAGGAGGAGAAGTGCCATATCTCAGCAGGAGGATGATCAGGACAGCGCCAAGACATAGGACTCCAGGTGGTAGCCGTGGGTCTCGGCCAAACAGAATCCGTGGACTTTTAACCTGGAGTGGAGAGTACCAGTGAGCCGCAAAAGGGAAGTAATGGTTGCCGGATGCTGGATAATTCGATCATGAGGAGTCAATCCGTCAAGATCAGTCAGTTATCAAAGTCAATGAACCAAGTCAACCAGCAGCAAGTCAACCAAGTCAACAACAAGTCAAATCGTCGGAAGCAGTCCAGTGGGAAGCCTTGTAACGAACACACTCTATGAGCGTTGTCCACCCTAACACCTCTGTCTACGCTTTGACCGGCCTGCTCAGGGAGATGGGTGTGGGTTTGTGTTAAGATGAAACAAGAGTGTCACAGAACTAATAATAGTAGACAGAGATACGGTAACGATAAGGATTTTTAACCCACCGGCTAAGATTCGGACGAGAGACTGTACCTATCGAAGACGGAGGCCCAGATGTTATTGGCCACCTTCTATACCCACCCTACCTGTGAAGTCTCATTAGACTCCACCCTTAAAACAACCGCTGCGCTACATCCTCTAAGGTGCCCTCAAAAGATCACAAATTAATTCATCTTAAATTTCATTTAATACGGCAAATACGATAATATGGTTCATGGTTCTTAATACTACAAATCCTAACACTAAAACCTTAAAACTAAGCGTTCTTTACGCCAAAAGACTCTCTATATGATCGTGTGTCAGTACAAGATTATCAAATAGGAGAAGAAATGGATATTTTGTTTACGTTAAATTATTACGAAACTGATTACATATGTTATCGATATGCGGCAAACTTATTCAAAAATTACAGAAAAGCACTAGGCGGATTACGTTAAATTATTTAAGTGCAAACGATTCTTATTTAATATTTATCAATACGCGAATGTGGAAAATTTACATGTATATACTGGTACCAAAAGTGTGCGAGCTCAGACAAAAATGAATATATATATGTAGAAATGTAAATGCTTTACGGCTATGCCATACTTACGAACTCTCCAACGAAGTCAGCAGGCCTGATGACGATCGATGTAGAATAGTTTAATTTAGGCGTATATATGTCATACTATGTCGTAAGCACACACGCAATTAATATGGCTAAATAGGAATCGTAAATTAAATTAGAAACTTGTCGTACAAATAATTAGAATAAGAAAATTAAACTACAATCGCTTTAGCGATACAAAAACAAGTTGGCAGTCCCGGTCAAAATTAACTGGAAGCCAAAATTGGAACTCAAATTCCAATTGGGATGCGGCATCCGCTTCCGCGGTCTTGCCCGAATTACGCCGAATCGGCGCCGGTGCGTTTTTCGCCCGAACTGCAACGTGATCCGATTTGTAGATCGTGGTGCGGACTTGGTAAGGTCAAAGCCTCACGCGGGTTGACGGCGGCGATCCTTAAAGCCGCTTATGGTTTGGCGATGATGAAATTAATCCAGGTGTGGCAAGGATGAAAGATTCCTTTCACGCGGTGCGCGGTATGAGAATCTCAAATGGCGATTCTGGCCTGGCGCTGAAGAGATGTATAGTTCCGCTAATGAACCGCTGCACGCGGCACCTGCTCCTTGCTGTGCGCAGAGGGAGGACTGTAAAACTTCCGTCAATTCCAAGAATTCGCACGTGGGTCTGGTCACTGCTGTTTTCCGAGAATTGCGATTAGTTTCTT
This sequence comes from Drosophila subpulchrella, assembly GCF_014743375.2. Classification (NCBI taxonomy): domain Eukaryota; kingdom Metazoa; phylum Arthropoda; class Insecta; order Diptera; family Drosophilidae; genus Drosophila; species Drosophila subpulchrella. Next base: position 750,144 of record NW_023665622.1, read on the forward strand.
TCAATATATCGTCCCCAATTCTCTTACCACCAATATTGGGAGTGATAACCGGTCGTACTGGTCAAAACTCTAAGAATTTCACACGCGGATGTATGGATCCGGACGGGTTTGAAAATTGTAACACTCTACGCAGGGAACGTACCGATCTCGGGAGAAGCTTGCGACAAAGAGGAGGAAATCATGGCGTCTAGAGTGGATGTAGGATACACAAAATCCCCAAAATCCATAAAAATGGTATTTTTGGTATTCGAGCGAGGATCGGATCCTTGCTAAACTGAAGGGTTGCATCTGGGCTATTTATGTTAATTACCATGGGTAATGTCTTAACTAGGAATGCCAACTTAGCCGAAAATACTGACTCCCACAGCCTACAAGAAGCAAGATCGCCACGTCGATCCGTTCGGGGTTGGGACATCAGGAATTCCAGAGGGCATCACACTGCTAAGTACCAGAGTACCAGAGAGCCACACTACCAGCCAGAAAGGGAGAGCAGTCGACCTGTTGAGGCGTTTCAGAGGCGTTGGCCCGGAGAAGCCATACGGTTCCCGGAACGGCGATTGTCCAAGACCTCCAGGGCCAGAGTCCAAGATGCACCCAGCCTCGCAGCAAGCATGATACGGAGCAAAGCAGAAAAAATCGACAGCGACATCAGTGGACATCGCCGGCAGCCACGTCACGACCACCGCGGATAACTCATTGAGTAGCTCAGGAACGTCACGAAAGACAAGCAATAGGGTGACCGTCCGGGTGGGGCAGAGAAAGGGACATGCGGTCATTGTCTCGAAAGGCGGGACGGACACACAATCTACTGAGCCGCACGAGTCTCGTAGCGAGCAGGCCAACAAAATCAGTTCGTTACATCTGGAGTCCCACGTGATCATCCCAACAGTTAGAGCAACATAAACAGAATGGGAAAGAAGTGAATTTACCGCTTTAAGAAGGAGGACTTTGGTCATGTCGGACAGAGGCTCAATACTACCCTGGATGGCAGATTAGACGGCATGGGAAAGTCATTATAGGAATACTATTAAGAGACGAATACTATTCTGAGACAAGCTGGAAGCAGCATACCACGACAGAGCCGGCCCATGGATCACGTATAACAACAGATAACATAGATCAGCAATAATGCTCTCGTCATGTACATCAGGTTTTGTAACACTAGTAGAGGAATTTATTATTGCCACAGTCACTACAAACTTACCGTCATCACCGATTGCAAGCGATCTTAATGTTCCCAAAAGTAACTGACGTTAGCAGATCCTAATTTTCGGCAAGCTGGACTTATTGATCTAAACTTAGGGGCTGGTGCATATCCACTTCTTAGACAAGGACCTAATAAACCTTTTGGCACAATGCACAAGGCTTGGACATGTAGTATTAAGTTTTTTGAATAAAGAAACCTCATCTGATACGGAAATCAGCCCAATTTTGGAAGAAGACAAGGACGATCTTAAAGGATCGACCCCTGCTTATATGCCAACGAAAAATAAAAGTCCGGAGAATAATAACCAACGGTTTAGACGTTATCAAACATTAGAATGAGATTTCTCTCTCTTTCTATATGTAGCCAATCAAGAACTAGCGACACTGACTTGTCCGATCAAGAATCAACCGCTCCATATAATGGTTCCTTGCACCTGACTGAATCACATACTGCAAGAGAAAGCCCAATTAAAATAGAACCGGCCTGTCATCAACTTCAAAGCTACAGGAATTCTGTTGAACAACATTTCTAAATTGAGCCAAAAAAAATCTAAGCTTTGTTGGAGAAGGCCCACATACCAAAGACTTGGCAAGTGATCAATTTCTACGAGGGCACAATTTCAGTCCCCACGGCAATGGCATTTTTGTCGCAATGGCGAGCGTTAAGCTGCATCAAAAAGATATGAAGGACTTTAATCACAAACATGAACCTCAGAAGTTGAAGAAAAGATCCTCCACGGTCAACGATTTGTCAGCAGCTTTCTATATAATTCGGCCAAGGGCTGACCGAAATCACGCCATAATTGAGCGTACCCCTCAATGGGGGGAAAATGATTGTACACAAGGGTGCTTAACATGACCATTACCCAACAAATCAAGCAGTAGCCAAGTTGGGAACAGTACCACGCGCTCAGTAGCACCCACTGCAGACGAGAATTGCTGATCATCATATTATATGTCTTACTAGCTCACGGCCTCACCGGCTCAACGGTACACTGACCCGCCAATGCAGTCAGCATATTTTGCCGAGCCAACTACGCAAGCTGCTACCATAATCAAAATTTCATCACCTACTTTAGATGATATCTTATTTCACTAATCATTACAGTAAACTTCCGTGTTCTAAGTAGTATATAAACATGTATCAAATTAAGAATAAATTATTTATCAACGCAACTTATAACTCTGCGGTTCTACTTTCCACCTCCGGGAATAGAGCTCTTAATCCTACAATATCTCAACTAGCAGCTAACCTACGTTAGCTTAACATCAGCGAAACTCCAGCATCGCCTGTGGTCCGGCATCGCAGTAACCATCGTTACCATTGCCGCGACGCGATCGTCCTGCCAGCAAAGCATCCCCGTGCCGGTGACAAGTGCTCATTACCCCCTTGTCCCGCGGTGTGACCTAGAAGTGTCTACTTCGGCACTTAGATACTTAGGCACAAACAGCAACATTTGTGCACCTCGCTGATATCACAATGTAAACATGGTTTAGTTAGGCGACCTGATCGAATTGTCATCCACTTTAATAAATGAACTTAACAAAAAATTGCAGACAGAAGTTATGTATACAGATCTTATTAAAGCCTTTAAATCCGTAAACCAATCTCTTATTTTATTCATATTAGATCAGCACGTGTTTCCGAATAACTTATTAATTTGGATTTTGAGTTATTTGAATGATCCAAGAATGATCTGCGTGACATCTGGAGTGCTCCAGGGTAGACATTCAGACCCTTTGCTATTTATTCTGTTTAATAATGATCTTTATCGTTATACATTTTTGTATATGCTGATGATGCTAAACTTTGTTTATCATATAATAATATAGCCTGGTTTCTGCTTGCAGTTAGATATTAATTCTGACCAGAAATGGTGGGAGTACAACCTTTTAAATATGACCTTCCTTATATCCAAGGTTATGACTTTTTAGGGCGGAACTCCTTCGTTAATGAGTTAAACTTTTCAGAACAGGCCACTGGACCTAATATATATATTGATTATATATTACAATGATGAATTGATAGAATTATGAAATTAATATTATATTATCAAATTTACTTTGTTGTTGATAGTATACTAAGAATATAAAATGGATTTTATTCTTAATTTTATATAGTAATATCCAATCTATAGATTGGATGTTAAGGAAATCTAATTGATATTATTGTTAATGTGATATTTTAATGTCAATCAGAATTTTTTTACCTGTTTACATATTTTATTCAGTACTTACAGTTTTGTTTAATATTTTAAAATTTGTTTAGATGTTTACGTTTTTATATGGACTTATTTATACTTATTTACTAACATTTGAATTATATTTGAATTTTTATACAAGTGAATTGGCAGGCCCTTTAAATGTTCTACATTTTCAATTTTAAGAGATTCCAATTGAAAACATAAATTATTTAAGTAATTACATAAATTTTGTTTAACAGACTTTCAACAGTATGTACATTATTATGCAATTCGCAAACATTTTCAATATGTCTTGTAACGTAATAACCGGGCTTTTAAATTAAACCCTTGTGAGGATGCGTGAAACACACCCTCCACACTTCGCCACCTCTATTCTTTCCGCCACGAAGGCATATAATTGGAGATTACGCCACGAAGGCCATTTATTTATAAGTTATAAGCATAAGTTAGCCATAAGTCGTTACGCCACGAAGGCAATTTATTTAAGTTCAAACTAGAAGCTAAGCTTATCAGATTTAAATATCGCGCGCACCAGGGCTGGAAAACCCCCCAGTGTTGGTCTACCGAGGGCCAACAGCTGATAGTGCCGATAGCGATAGGCGGAGGTTCGATAAGAAACTGTGTTGGGAAACGAAGAAACCAGGCAAACCGGGCTTACATGCGGCCGCAAGGGCGGAAGCTCGGTCTCATTCCCGAATGGCAGCAAAGGCGACCAGACCTAGGAGCGGACTTCAACCCGGAGTGGTACAGCGGCACGAGCGTCGGCACGCCGGATCCAAGGAGTAAGTGGGACAGACGATAGAGATCAGACTGAGTGCGAGTAGGGGTAGTAGTAGTAGTACTAGCGAATAATAAAGACAAGAGCGAATGAGGAAGTATGTGTCCGTGTGAATTTGTGCATTTTTCGGGAACCCACGTGCAGTGATTTGTGCCGGTCGGAAATCGTGTTGCGCCAGAGAAGCTTACTCAGTGCAAACGACCACCCGATCGCTTACAAGGAGCATAGGAAAGGATCGCCTCTGGCCATCGTACACAAGGGTGCTTAACATGACCATTACCCAACAAATCAAGCAGTAGCCAAGTTGGGAACAGTACCACGCGCTCAGTAGCACCCACTGCAGACGAGAATTGCTGATCATCATATTATATGTCTTACTAGCTCACGGCCTCAGCGGCTCAACGGTACACTGACCCGCCAATGCAGTCAGCATATTTTGCCGAGCCAACTACGCAAGCTGCTACCATAATCAAAATTTCATCACCTACTTTAGATGATATCTTATTTCACTAATCATTACAGTAAACTTCCGTGTTCTAAGTAGTATATAAACATGTATCAAATGAAGAATAAATTAGTTATCAACGCAACTTATAACTCCGCGGTCCTACTTTCCACCTCCGGGAATAGAGCTCTTAATCCTACAATATCTCAACTAGCAGCTAACCTACGTTAGCTTAACATCAGCGAAGCTCCAGCATCGCCTGTGGTCCGGCATCGCAGTAACCATCGTTACCATTGCCGCGACGCGACCGTCCTGCCAGCAAAGCATCCCCGTGCCAGTGACAAGTGCTCATTACCCCCTTGTCCCGCGGTGTGACCTAGAAGTGTCTACTTCGGCACTTAGATACTTAGGCACAAACAGCAACATTTGTGCACCTCGCTGATATCACAATGTAAACATGGTTTAGTTAGGCGACCTGATCGAATTGTCATCCACTTTAATAAATGAACTTAACAAAAAATTGCAGACAGAAGTTATGTATACAGATCTTATTAAAGCCTTTAAATCCGTAAACCAATCTCTTATTTTATTCATATTAGATCAGCACGTGTTTCCGAATAACTTATTAATTTGGATTTTGAGTTATTTGAATGATCCAAGAATGATCTGCGTGACATCTGGAGTGCTCCAGGGTAGACATTCAGACCCTTTGCTATTTATTCTGTTTAATAATGATCTTTATCGTTATACATTTTTGTATATGCTGATGATGCTAAACTTTGTTTATCATATAATAATATAGCCTGGTTTCTGCTTGCAGTTAGATATTAATTCTGACCAGAAATGGTGGGAGTACAACCTTTTAAATATGACCTTCCTTATATCCAAGGTTATGACTTTTTAGGGCGGAACTCCTTCGTTAATGAGTTAAACTTTTCAGAACAGGCCACTGGACCTAATATATATATTGATTATATATTACAATGATGAATTGATAGAATTATGAAATTAATATTATATTATCAAATTTACTTTGTTGTTGATAGTATACTAAGAATATAAAATGGATTTTATTCTTAATTTTATATAGTAATATCCAATCTATAGATTGGATGTTAAGGAAATCTAATTGATATTATTGTTAATGTGATATTTTAATGTCAATCAGAATTTTTTTACCTGTTTACATATTTTATTCAGTACTTACAGTTTTGTTTAATATTTTAAAATTTGTTTAGATGTTTACGTTTTTATATGGACTTATTTATACTTATTTACTAACATTTGAATTATATTTGAATTTTTATACAAGTGAATTGGCAGGCCCTTTAAATGTTCTACATTTTCAATTTTAAGAGATTCCAATTGAAAACATAAATTATTTAAGTAATTACATAAATTTTGTTTAACAGACTTTCAACAGTATGTACATTATTATGCAATTCGCAAACATTTTCAATATGTCTTGTAACGTAATAACCGGGCTTTTAAATTAAACCCTTGTGAGGATGCGTGAAACACACCCTCCACACTTCGCCACCTCTATTCTTTCCGCCACGAAGGCATATAATTGGAGATTACGCCACGAAGGCCATTTATTTATAAGTTATAAGCATAAGTTAGCCATAAGTCGTTACGCCACGAAGGCAATTTATTTAAGTTCAAACTAGAAGCTAAGCTTATCAGATTTAAATATCGCGCGCACCAGGGCTGGAAAACCCCCCAGTGTTGGTCTACCGAGGGCCAACAGCTGATAGTGCCGATAGCGATAGGCGGAGGTTCGATAAGAAACTGTGTTGGGAAACGAAGAAACCAGGCAAACCGGGCTTACATGCGGCCGCAAGGGCGGAAGCTCGGTCTCATTCCCGAATGGCAGCAAAGGCGACCAGACCTAGGAGCGGACTTCAACCCGGAGTGGTACAGCGGCACGAGCGTCGGCACGCCGGATCCAAGGAGTAAGTGGGACAGACGATAGAGATCAGACTGAGTGCGAGTAGGGGTAGTAGTAGTAGTACTAGCGAATAATAAAGACAAGAGCGAATGAGGAAGTATGTGTCCGTGTGAATTTGTGCATTTTTCGGGAACCCACGTGCAGTGATTTGTGCCGGTCGGAAATCGTGTTGCGCCAGAGAAGCTTACTCAGTGCAAACGACCACCCGATCGCTTACAAGGAGCATAGGAAAGGATCGCCTCTGGCCATCGTACACAAGGGTGCTTAACATGACCATTACCCAACAAATCAAGCAGTAGCCAAGTTGGGAACAGTACCACGCGCTCAGTAGCACCCACTGCAGACGAGAATTGCTGATCATCATATTATATGTCTTACTAGCTCACGGCCTCAGCGGCTCAACGGTACACTGACCCGCCAATGCAGTCAGCATATTTTGCCGAGCCAACTACGCAAGCTGCTACCATAATCAAAATTTCATCACCTACTTTAGATGATATCTTATTTCACTAATCATTACAGTAAACTTCCGTGTTCTAAGTAGTATATAAACATGTATCAAATGAAGAATAAATTAGTTATCAACGCAACTTATAACTCCGCGGTCCTACTTTCCACCTCCGGGAATAGAGCTCTTAATCCTACAATATCTCAACTAGCAGCTAACCTACGTTAGCTTAACATCAGCGAAGCTCCAGCATCGCCTGTGGTCCGGCATCGCAGTAACCATCGTTACCATTGCCGCGACGCGACCGTCCTGCCAGCAAAGCATCCCCGTGCCAGTGACAAGTGCTCATTACCCCCTTGTCCCGCGGTGTGACCTAGAAGTGTCTACTTCGGCACTTAGATACTTAGGCACAAACAGCAACATTTGTGCACCTCGCTGATATCACAATGTAAACATGGTTTAGTTAGGCGACCTGATCGAATTGTCATCCACTTTAATAAATGAACTTAACAAAAAATTGCAGACAGAAGTTATGTATACAGATCTTATTAAAGCCTTTAAATCCGTAAACCAATCTCTTATTTTATTCATATTAGATCAGCACGTGTTTCCGAATAACTTATTAATTTGGATTTTGAGTTATTTGAATGATCCAAGAATGATCTGCGTGACATCTGGAGTGCTCCAGGGTAGACATTCAGACCCTTTGCTATTTATTCTGTTTAATAATGATCTTTATCGTTATACATTTTTGTATATGCTGATGATGCTAAACTTTGTTTATCATATAATAATATAGCCTGGTTTCTGCTTGCAGTTAGATATTAATTCTGACCAGAAATGGTGGGAGTACAACCTTTTAAATTTGACCTTCCTTATATCCAAGGTTATGACTTTTTAGGGCGGAACTCCTTCGTTAATGAGTTAAACTTTTCAGAACAGGCCACTGGACCTAATATATATATTGATTATATGTTACAATGATGAATTGATAGAATTATGAAATTAATATTATATTATCAAATTTACTTTGTTGTTGATAGTATACTAAGAATATAAAATGGATTTTATTCTTAATTTTATATAGTAATATCCAATCTATAGATTGGATGTTAAGGAAATCTAATTGATATTATTGTTAATGTGATATTTTAATGTCAATCAGAATTTTTTTACCTGTTTACATATTTTATTCAGTACTTACAGTTTTGTTTAATATTTTAAAATTTGTTTAGATGTTTACGTTTTTATATGGACTTATTTATACTTATTTACTAACATTTGAATTATATTTGAATTTTTATACAAGTGAATTGGCAGGCCCTTTAAATGTTCTATATTTTCAATTTTAAGAGATTCCAATTGAAAACATAAATTAATTAAGTAATTACATAAATTTTGTTTAACAGACTTTCAACAGCATGTACATTATTATGCAATTCGCAAACATTTTCAATATGTCTTGTAACGTAATAACCGGGCTTTTAAATTAAACCCTTGTGAGGATGCGTGAAACACACCCTCCACACTTCGCCACCTCTATTCTTTCCGCCACGAAGGCATATAATTGGAGATTACGCCACGAAGGCCATTTATTTATAAGTTATAAGCATAAGTTAGCCATAAGTCGTTACGCCACGAAGGCAATTTATTTAAGTTCAAACTAGAAGCTAAGCTTATCAGATTTAAATATCGCGCGCACCAGGGTTGGAAAACCCCCCAGTGTTGGTCTACCGAGGGCCAACAGCTGATAGTGCCGATAGCGATAGGCGGAGGTTCGATAAGAAACTGTGTTGGGAAACGAAGAAACCAGGCAAACCGGGCTTACATGCGGCCGCAAGGGCGGAAGCTCGGTCTCATTCCCGAATGGCAGCAAAGGCGACCAGACCTAGGAGCGGACTTCAACCCGGAGTGGTACAGCGGCACGAGCGTCGGCACGCCGGATCCAAGGAGTAAGTGGGACAGACGATAGAGATCAGACTGAGTGCGAGTAGGGGTAGTAGTAGTAGTACTAGCGAATAATAAAGACAAGAGCGAATGAGGAAGTATGTGTCCGTGTGAATTTGTGCATTTTTCGGGAACCCACGTGCAGTGATTTGTGCCGGTCGGAAATCGTGTTGCGCCAGAGAAGCTTACTCAGTGCAAACGACCACCCGATCGCTTACAAGGAGCATAGGAAAGGATCGCCTCTGGCCATCGTACACAAGGGTGCTTAACATGACCATTACCCAACAAATCAAGCAGTAGCCAAGTTGGGAACAGTACCACGCGCTCAGTAGCACCCACTGCAGACGAGAATTGCTGATCATCATATTATATGTCTTACTAGCTCACGGCCTCAGCGGCTCAACGGTAAACTGACCCGCCAATGCAGTCAGCATATTTTGCCGAGCCAACTACGCAAGCTGCTACCATAATCAAAATTTCATCACCTACTTTAGATGATATCTTATTTCACTAATCATTACAGTAAACTTCCGTGTTCTAAGTAGTATATAAACATGTATCAAATGAAGAATAAATTAGTTATCAACGCAACTTATAACTCCGCGGTCCTACTTTCCACCTCCGGGAATAGAGCTCTTAATCCTACAATATCTCAACTAGCAGCTAACCTACGTTAGCTTAACATCAGCGAAGCTCCAGCATCGCCTGTGGTCCGGCATCGCAGTAACCATCGTTACCATTGCCGCGACGCGACCGTCCTGCCAGCAAAGCATCCCCGTGCCGGTGACAAGTGCTCATTACCCCCTTGTCCCGCGGTGTGACCTAGAAGTGTCTACTTCGGCACTTAGATACTTAGGCACAAACAGCAACATTTGTGCACCTCGCTGATATCACAATGTAAACATGGTTTAGTTAGGCGACCTGATCGAATTGTCATCCACTTTAATAAATGAACTTAACAAAAAATTGCAGACAGAAGTTATGTATACAGATCTTATTAAAGCCTTTAAATCCGTAAACCAATCTCTTATTTTATTCATATTAGATCAGCACGTGTTTCCGAATAACTTATTAATTTGGATTTTGAGTTATTTGAATGATCCAAGAATGATCTGCGTGACATCTGGAGTGCTCCAGGGTAGACATTCAGACCCTTTGCTATTTATTCTGTTTAATAATGATCTTTATCGTTATACATTTTTGTATATGCTGATGATGCTAAACTTTGTTTATCATATAATAATATAGCCTGGTTTCTGCTTGCAGTTAGATATTAATTCTGACCAGAAATGGTGGGAGTACAACCTTTTAAATATGACCTTCCTTATATCCAAGGTTATGACTTTTTAGGGCGGAACTCCTTCGTTAATGAGTTAAACTTTTCAGAACAGGCCACTGGACCTAATATATATATTGATTATATATTACAATGATGAATTGATAGAATTATGAAATTAATATTATATTATCAAATTTACTTTGTTGTTGATAGTATACTAAGAATATAAAATGGATTTTATTCTTAATTTTATATAGTAATATCCAATCTATAGATTGGATGTTAAGGAAATCTAATTGATATTATTGTTAATGTGATATTTTAATGTCAATCAGAATTTTTTTACCTGTTTACATATTTTATTCAGTACTTACAGTTTTGTTTAATATTTTAAAATTTGTTTAGATGTTTACGTTTTTATATGGACTTATTTATACTTATTTACTAACATTTGAATTATATTTGAATTTTTATACAAGTGAATTGGCAGGCCCTTTAAATGTTCTACATTTTCAATTTTAAGAGATTCCAATTGAAAACATAAATTAATTAAGTAATTACATAAATTTTGTTTAACAGACTTTCAACAGTATGTACATTATTATGCAATTCGCAAACATTTTCAATATGTCTTGTAACGTAATAACCGGGCTTTTAAATTAAACCCTTGTGAGGATGCGTAAAACACACCCTCCACACTTCGCCACTTCTATTCTTTCCGCCACGAAGGCATATAATTGGAGATTACGCCACGAAGGCCATTTATTTATAAGTTATAAGCATAAGTTAGCCATAAGTCGTTACGCCACGAAGGCAATTTATTTAAGTTCAAACTAGAAGCTAAGCTTATCAGATTTAAATATCGCGCGCACCAGGGCTGGAAAACCCCCCAGTGTTGGTCTACCGAGGGCCAACAGCTGATAGTGCCGATAGCGATAGGCGGAGGTTCGATAAGAAACTGTGTTGGGAAACGAAGAAACCAGGCAAACCGGGCTTACATGCGGCCGCAAGGGCGGAAGCTCGGTCTCATTCCCGAATGGCAGCAAAGGCGACCAGACCTAGGAGCGGACTTCAACCCGGAGTGGTATAGCGGCACGAGCGTCGGCACGCCGGATCCAAGGAGTAAGTGGGACAGACGATAGAGATCAGACTGAGTGCGAGTAGGGGTAGTAGTAGTAGTACTAGCGAATAATAAAGACAAGAGCGAATGAGGAAATATGTGTCCGTGTGAATTTGTGCATTTTTCGGGAACTCACGTGCAGTGATTTGTGCCGGTCGGAAATCGTGTTGCGCCAGAGAAGCTTACTCAGTGCAAACGACCACCCGATCGCTTACAAGGAGCATAGGAAAGGATCGCCTCTGGCCACCCTCTCCTGGGAACCCCGCCCCAAATACGGTTTAGGTAGTCGCGAGCCACGTGCAGTGATCTGTGCCGGTCGGGAATCGTGTTGCGCCAGAGAAGCTTACTCAGTGCAAACGACCACTCGATCGACCACAGGGAGCACAGGGAAGGGTCGCCTCCGGCCATCCTCCCCTCGGATCCCTACCCCCTACCCCAGTAGCTTGTGAGTCGCACATCCAGGGGGAACGGCCACGCCGTCCAGTTTTGTTGGTATTTTCTCAGGGATCGGCTATGCCGCTCGTTTCGTTAGTATTTTCGCCGGGAGCAGCCCCGCCCTCCACTATACCTTTCGGGTGCCGTGTTGCGCTAGAGCTGCTTACTCGGTGCAACGCGGATACTCTGGCCTCTTTTCCCCACAAATCCCCGCGGCAACTCCCCGTCCAGTTTCGTCCCAATACTTTTCTACAAATTTAACTGTAGAGGACCCTGGCCGGACTGAGTTTTATCCCAGCCTATGAAAAAGGTCCTTACAGTTTGGCGCCCGAACAGGGACGAATAAAGACGACTAGATGTCCTTCAGGAGAGTTGGGTTTTTACCACCAACCGCATGGCCTAAAGACCCATGTCCAGTAGATGAGATTTAGGGAAAGATAGGAGACCGCAGGAATAGTTCGAGTAGGGGATCCCGTAACGCTGCGCCCGCCAACGCTAACCCACTCCCGGAGAGCCACATAGCCACGTGGCCTCCCACGAAGCCGTCAAGCGCATATCACGCCCCGAGCAGTGCCCTCAGCGACAGCAGCGCCCAGTCGCGCCCACAGCAGCGCCAACCGCACCGGACACGTGGTCACCAGCCACACAACGAGCGTCACCAGGAGCGCGCAACGAGCGGCCCCTCGCCCTCAGCAGCGTTCAGCGCTCATCGGGTGGCGTCAGTGCACCACCAGCGGCACCCACCCACGTGCCCACCAGGAGCACGCACAGCGCGGCCACCGCGCCCTCAGCAGCGTCACCCGCGCCGCCAGCCGCGTTATCAGCAGCGCAGACCCAGCAGCGTCCCGCGCCGTGCAGTGCCACCCACGTGGCCATCAGGTGCCCACAGAGCGGCCACCTCGCCCTCCACAGCGGCCACCGCGCCTCGCGCCCAACGAACGCCTACCATCGGCGTCAGCGCCCCATCGGCCGCGCTATCAGCAGCACCCCCCACGGGATCCACAGGAGCGTCCACTGCGTCTTCACTAGCGCCTGCCGACAGCACCCACCGCGCCACCAGCAGCGCCCTACGAGCGGCTTCCACCGAGCGCCATCAAGCAGGGCGACAGCAGTGCCAACCGAGCGGCTTCCGCGCCCTCAGCAGCGTTCAGCGCCCATCGAGCGGCGTTAGTGCCCAACAGGCGCCCTCAGCAGCGCCAACCGAGCGCCAATCACCGAGCGCCATCAGGAGCGCCAATCAGCCGCGCCCTCAGCAGCGCCAACCGCGCCGGATACGTGGTCACTAGCTACGAGCGCCACCAGGAGCGCGCAACGAGCGGCCACCGCGCCCTCAGCAACGTCCATCGCGCCGCCAGCAGCGCCGTCCACGGGGCAACGGGAGCGCCACCCGCAACCACATCGGTCAGCCACTGCCGCACGTTAGCAGCACCTGCCGTGCGCCCGCCGCATCACGCCCCTGGTAGCGCCCAGCGCCCAGTCACGCCACTAGCGCTCACCGAGTGATCCCCAGCAGAGCCATCGGCAGCGCCACCGCGCGTATGCCCAGTGACTCGGGAAAGAAAACGTCAGAGGACGCAGAATCAAAGCCAGATCCGGCTGCTGCCGGACTGGAAGAGGACAGGTTTTTCACCGCATCCGGGGGTGATTCCACGACCGCAAACATGGGGGTCAGGTGGATCGCCTACCGCCGGAAGGACGAGCTGCAGGCTCTGCTAAAAGACTTTGGACTTGACTCGAACGGCCAAGTAGACGAACTACGACCACGATTGGCATCCTTCATCGGAGGAGGAGACCACAGCCCGGCTCTACGAGAGCGCTTTGCCGCACTGGAGGCAATATACCCGGAAGCACCCACCCCGAGGACGTCCACCAGTCGGGCTACCTCACCGATGCCCGGAATTGAGGATCACACGCTTCCCGTGCCCGGCTTAGGGAACCTACGGAAAAGCCCTGGACGGGAGATACCGGCCGCCAACCCAGCCGCCCATCTTCCGCACAGCCCTATATCCGCGGCCGTGTTCGCCGAGAAACTGCGAGGATGGGGCGTACTTTTTGACGGACAGTCAGACCCCGTTCATTTTATAGAATGCATCGAGGAAGGTGCCACTGCCTACAATGTGAGAACGAGTGACATACCGAGGGCCGTCATTGGACTTCTCTCAGGCCGCGCCGAAGGCTGGTACCGGGCATAGCAAATGCACACCGAGCCATGGGAAACTTTCCGGAGAGAGTTTCTGGAGTTTTTCTTGCCTCCGCGGTACTACCAGAGCCTAGAAGATGCCATCCGGACCAGGCAACAACAAGTGGGCGAGCTCTTCAAAATATACGTATTGGAATTACGCCTGATGATGCAACGCGCCAAGTACTCACTAGACCAGGAGCTCGAGCGGATCTACGAGAATTTAATGCCGGAGTACCAGCTTTTCATACGGCGACATGAGTTCTCCTCACTAAAGGGGCTTACCCAACTGGCAACTGCGTTCGAAATCGCACGGGATCGAGACCCCGTTCGATATGCAGCCCTAATTCCAACCGCAAGCTGGAATTCCGGCAGGGAGAGTAGCGAAAGACCCACACCTCGACCCACACCTGGACCCAGGAGGCCGGCGATATCCAACGGGATGATCGCCCAGGAAGCGGAACCACCGGTTGACATCGGCCGAGCTTGTCACCGCTGCGGAGAAATTGGACACTTCTCACGAGAATGCCGAAACCCACCGCTGATGTACTGCTGGGACTGCGGGAAACGAAGCATCCGTACCATCGACTGCTGCCGCCGGACGGAAAACGGCCAGGGTCACCGCCCACGTCGGGAGCCCGCGGTGACCCACTTGGTGCTCCCCCAGCACTAGATTCCCCACTCCGCCTGGCGGGGGGGCGGATTGTTGCCAATGTTACCATCGAGGGACAACCTTTCTCGGCAACAATTGACACAGGAGCCTCGCGAAGCTTTGTCAGCGAAGCGATCGCCAAGCGCCTAGACTCAGGAAGAAACAGCAGAGAAGTCCGCTCCCGCATCTCTCTGGCGGATGGATCCCAGAAAGAGGTGACCAAGGCCCTCCAGGCGCAAGTCGGCTTAAACGACCGACCGATCGGGCTGACGCTACTAGTCCTGCCAACGATCCTGGATGAAGTGATTTTGGGCATCGACTTTCTTTGCGCCATCAGCGCAACTCTAATCTGCGGGCAAGTCTGCTTGCAACTAGCCCCACCTGCCACCCGGAAGGTAGAACCAACCCCAGATACGCGGGCGACTCCTACGGCCGCAACCGCGCAATCCCCAAGCACACCCGGTACGCCGCAATCATCGCAAGGCACCGAGGGGGGGACCAAAACAGTTCCAAAGCCTGCTCCGAGGACTCACATAAAGCCATGCGCGCCAGTGCGGAAGACAAGTCCTGACCCCTCGGGACCCCCGTTGTCAAGGAACCCGTTAGGCGACACCGCGGGAACCTGCATCACCACGGAGAACAGGTACGGCCTACAGCCGCAGGCGGACGCCGCCACGGCAAAGGAGAAGAACCCGTTTCGACGCCCCTCCACGAGCGCCCTGTTGGCCACCACAACGGTGGAAATTCACACGCGCAAACCAGCCACCTCACCTGGGCCTGGGGAACCACAATGGAAAATCGGTGTATATCAGCTGCCAGCCCAGTCGGACGCAGCCAGCGCACGGAAGCACAACCCGTTCCGGAGCCACTGTCCCCACGGACACCTGGCCACTGTAGCGGAGGACCCAACCAGGCTACAGGTGGCCGAAGAACCTCACGCCGAGGAAACCGCCCACTTTCTGCAAGAGGAGCTACAGCTTTTCGACGAGCTAAGCGGGCCAACGGAGATCGCCGAGCATACCATCACTCTCCGGGAGAATAAGCCACTAAAGCAGCGGTATTATCCAAAGAACCCCGCCATGCAGAGCATAATCAATCAGCAGTTGGACGAGCTATTACGCGACGACCGAATCGAGCCCTCCCGTAGCCCGCACAGTGCCCCGCTGGTGCTCGTGCGGAAGAAGACAGGGGATATGCGGATGTGCGTCGACTATCGACAACTCAACGCACATTCCATACCCGATGCGTACCCACTCCCACGAATCAACCACATATTGGAGCGGCTACGGAACGCCCGGTTCATCTCAACGCTGGATCTTAAGAATGGATACTGGCAGATCCCTATGGCGGAAGGAAGCCGCGAATGCACGGCTTTCACCGTCCCTGGGCGTGGACTCTTCCACTGGAAAGTCATGCCCTTTGGACTGCATTCTGCCCCAGCAACGTTCCAGCGAGCCCTTGACCGCGTCATCGGGCCGGATATGGAACCCCACGCCTTCGCCTACTTGGATGACATTATCGTCATCGGGGCGACGTGGGAGGAACATGCCAGGAATCTCAGGGAAGTCTTCCGACGACTACGGGAAGCAAAGTTTCGGCTGAATCAAGGCAAGTGCAAGTTTTTCCAGAAAAAGCTGGTATACTTAGGCCACTTGATCAGCGAAGAAGGCATCAGGACGGACCCAGATAAGATAGCTGCTATCCAGGGACTACGCCCGCCAACCAACGTCAAGGAACTCCGTCGCCATTTGGGCATCGCATCTTGGTATCGACGCTTCGTCCAGGATTTCGCCTCCATCGTTCAGCCCATGTCCCGACTCCTCAGGAAGGGGGTCAAGTGGAGCTGGGAGGAGCCCCAACAGCAGGCATTTGAGACACTCAAAGCCAGACTAACGGCCGCACCGGTACTGGCCTGCCCAAACTTTGAATACAAGTTCCAGCTTCAGACGGATGCAAGTGATGCAGGACTTGGAGCAGTCCTCACTCAGAGCATCGATGGAGAGGAAAAGGTCATCGCCTACGTAAGTCGACGCCTCGACCGAGCCGAGGAAAACTACTCCACTACGGAAAAGGAGTGCCTCGCCATAGTTTGGGCCACGCGGAAGCTACGCTGCTACTTGGAGGGCTACCAGTTTGACTTTGATTGACTTTGATTACGGATCACCTCGCTCTCAAGTGGTTGAACTCGATTGACAACCCCACGGGCCGCATAGCCCGGTGGGCTCTGGAGCTGCAACAATACCAGTTTACCGTCCTCTATCGGAAGGGCAAATACAACGTTGTCGCCGACGCCCTCTCCCGACAACCCCTAGGGATGCTTCAGCTGCTCGCGGAACACGGAACTCAGTGCAAATGGATCCGGAGGATGCAAGAAGAAGTCCAGAGGCGCCCCGAAAAGTTTCCGGATTACACTCTGGATCACGGACAGCTGTATCGACACATCGGACATACCTCAGACGTGAGAAACAGCAACCCATGGAAGCTTTGCGTGCCTCGGGAGCAGAGACAACGAGTGCTGGAGGAATGCCACGACCACCCTTCTGCTGGTCACCTGGGCATCCGGAAAACTCGCAGACGGATTGCCCAACGATATTTCTGGCCGGGATTACATCGAGACGTTGTGCGGTACGTCACCAGCTGCTTGGTTTACCAACAATACAAGGTGAGTCAACGCAAACCGGCGGGCAAAATGCTCACCCGCCATCCCACGGAGCCATTCGCGCTCGTCGGAGCCGACTTCGTTGGACCTCTCCCTCGGACCCGACGAGGGAATACCATGCTGCTCGTATTTATAGATGTCTTTTCCAAATGGGTCGAGATCATCCCCCTAAAGAAGGCCACAGCCGCCCAACTGGAGTTTGGATTTCGGGAAAGGATAATATCCCGCTTTGGAGCACCCAAGACTTTGATCTGCGACAACGGCACGCACTTCACCAGCCGCGGTTTCAAGACATTCTGTCGCACTAACGGCATCAAACTGGAATACACAGCTCCCTATTCCCCGCAGCAGAACCCCACCGAACGGGCAAACCGGACCATCAAGACAATGATAGCCCAGTACGTGGACCAGGATCACAGGACATGGGATCAGCTACTGCCAGAGATCTCGCTGGCCATAAACACGAGCATCTCAGATAGCACGGGTTTCAGCCCCGCCTATCTGGTGCAGGGTAGGGAACCCAGATTGCCAGGGGCCCTCTTTGATGTGGTCACGCCTGGTCTACACTCGTCGCCGTTGGACCCCACTGAGCGAGCTAAACGACTTCAGGAAGCTTTCCGCACTGCGCTGGAAACCAACCAGATGGATTCTCAGGAACAAGGCCGCCACTACAATTTGCGACGTCGCGAGTGGAGACCCCAGCTCGGATCACAGGTTATGGTCCGCCTCCACCACCTGTCAAAGGCCAGCGAAGGCTTTAACGCGAAGCTTGCTCCTAAGTACTCGGGGCCATTTAAGGTGCTGAAGTTTTCTCCCCGAATATCGTCAGGATTCAACATATGGAAAACAGGAAGAGGCGAACAGTAGGAGTAGGCGACCTGAAGGAGTACCACCAACGCAGCGACGAACTAGGGGACCCGGAAGAAGCCACCGGAGAGAGCGCGTACCCAACATAAGGGAGTCGACGAATGTACCCAAAGCATCGTAGTATTAACTTTAGTAGAAAACTAGGTTAAGCTGAGAGTTGTACCCACTAGATAAGTCGATCCTCGCACTCAGGCAGGACAAGTCATGGAGGAGGCCCAAGGGATCATCGCCCCAGTCGGCTGGAGGGTAGACACCCACCAGCGACGACTTCCTACAGCCCTAGTCGCATCCATCCAGGCGCAGGATCGACGTTTCCCTCCGCCATAATCACGCCGAAGAAAGGGGGGGGTGTGAGGATGCGTGAAACACACCCTCCACATTTCGCCACTTCTATTCTTTCCGCCACGAAGGCACATAATTGGAGATTACGCCACGAAGGCCATTTATTTATAAGTTATAACCATAAGTTAGCCATAAGTCGTTACGCCACGAAGGCAATTTATTTAAGTTCAAACTAGAAGCTAAGCTTATCAGATTTAAATATCGCGCGCACCAGGGCTGGAAAACCCCCCAGTGTTGGTCTACCGAGGGCCAACAGCTGATAGTGCCGATAGCGATAGGCGGAGGTTCGATAAGAAACTGTGTTGGAAACGAAGAAACCAGGCAAACCGGGCTTACATGCGGCCGCAAGGGCGGAAGCTCGGTCTCATTCCCGAATGGCAGAAAAGGCGACCAGACCTAGGAGCGGACTTCAACCCGGAGTGGTACAGCGGCACGAGCGTCGGCACGCCGGATCCAAGGAGTAAGTGGGACAGACGATAGAGATCAGACTGAGTGCGAGTAGGGGTAGTAGTAGTAGTACTAGCGAATAATAAAGACAAGAGAGAATGAGGAAGTATGTGTCCGTGTGAATTTGTGCATTTTTCGGGAACCCACGTGCAGTGATTTGTGCCGGTCGGGAATCGTGTTGCGCCAGAGAAGCTTACTCAGTGCAAACGACCACCCGATCGCCCACAAGGAGCATAGGAAAGGATCGCCTCTGGCCATCCTCCCCTCGGATCCATACCCCCTACCCCAGTAGCTTGTGAGTCGCACATCCAGGGGGAACGGCCACGCCGTCCAGTTTTGTTGGTATTTTCTCAGGGATCGGCTACGCCGCTCGTTTCGTTAGTATTTTCGCCGGGAGCAGGCCCGCCCTCGACTATACCTTTCGGGTGCCGTGTTGCGCTAGAGCTGCTTACTCGGTGCAACGCGGATACTCTGGCCTCTTTTCCCCACAAATCCCCGCGGCAACTCCCCGTCCAGTTTCGTCCCAATACTTTTCTACAAATTTAACTGTAGAGGACCCTGGCCGGACTGAGTTTTATCCCAGCCTATGAAAAAGGTCCTTACACCCTTAAGCTCTAAATGTGTTCGTACCCAAAGGTACTCAACATGACCACACCCAACAAACCAAGCAGTAGCCAAATTGGGAACAGTACCAGGCGCTCAGTAGCACTCACTGCAGATGAGAATTGCTGGTCAGCATATTATATCATATGTCTTACTAACTCACCATCTCACCATCTCACCGTCACGACGATACGCTGACCCGCCAATGCAGTCAGCACATTTGCGGTGTCAGCCGAGCCAACCACGCAACTGCTACCGTAATCATAATTCCCTGACCTACTTTAGAATATAGCTTCTTTCACTAACCATTACACTAAGCTTCCGTGTTCTAAGTAGAATATAAGCAGGTATCAAATGAAGAATAAATCAGTTATCAACACACCTCATAACTCCGCGGTTCTACTTCCTACCTCTAGGAATAGGGCTCGTAATACACTATCTCAACTAGCAGCTAACCACGTTAGCTCAACCTCAGCGCAGTTCAGCATCGCCTGTGGTCCGGCATTGCAGTAACCATCGTTACCATTGCCGCGACGCGATCGTCCTGCAGGTGTCTACTTCGGTTAGGCACAAACATTGGTGACCCCGACGTGATCCTTTAACAACAAAGGATCACACTCAAGCAACCCCCTTCCCACTAAAGGAACTTCAGCTTCATCCAGCTTCAAAGGATACGCTTCGTCTTCCAGCGTCACAGGAACTTCAGCTTAATCCAGCTTCACAGGATACGCTTCTTCTTCCAGCGTCACAGGAACTTCAGCTTAATCCAGCTTCACAGGATACGCTTCTTCTTCCAGCGTCACAGGAACTTCAGCTTAATCCAGCTTCACAGGATACGCTTCGTCTTCCAGCGTCACAGGAACTTCAGCTTTATCCAGCTTCACAGGATTCGCTTCTTCTTCCAGCGTCACAGGAACTTCAGCTTAATCCAGCTTCACAGGATACGCTTCTTCTTCCAGCGTCACAGGAACTTCAGCTTAATCCAGCTTCACAGGATACGCTTCGTCTTCCAGCGTCACAGGAACTTCAGCTTTATCCAGCTTCACAGGATACGCTTCTTCTTCCAGCGTCACAGGAACTTCAGCTTAATCCAGCTTCACAGGATACGCTTCTTCTTCCAGCGTCACAGGAACTTCAGCTTCATCCAGCTTCACAGGATACGCTTCTTCTTCCAGCGTCACAGGAACTTCAGCTTCATCCAGCTTAACAGGATACTCAGCTTCATCCAGCTTCACAGGATACTCAGCTTCATCCAGCTTCACAAGATTCTTTGTTTCCAAGACACACAATATGTCTACTTCATTCATTGAGGAAACAAGTCACACAAGAATCGATTTACACAATCGATTACTAGACACCCAAAACGAGCTACAAGGGGAAATCCAACAGCTCATTAAAAATTATGGCAAGGATTCTGCCGACCGACGCCACCGAGACGGATATTATTCCGGTAAACTAACTCAGTTAAACGATCTCTGGCAGCAGTTTTGCGACCTAGATGAAGAGGTCCAGCAAGCGGCACTACCCACTGGAAGTGAGTACTCTTCACGACTAGTAGCACTTAAAGAGCTGGTCGAAAAATATCAGAATATCTTTCTGGACAACATGCCGACTGGAAGCGGGCTTCCGAAGGCCCCCAGACGAACTTCGGCCAACATCAAGCTCGCAACAAGAGATCAAGTCAAAGGAGATTCCACAATTGACACGGTGATCCGACAGTTGCAGAGAAGATGCAACGAATTGGAGTCATCATTAACATTAGCCTCGAACGCTCCAACTGTCACCCCAGCCCTACAAAGGCACCTGGATCTCCATTGGGCGTTACTAAGGCAAGCCCACGACGAATTGGATAGCACACCTGGGGCCGCAGCTCTGGCAGAAGCAGAGCTAGCCCAATTCCACACATTATACGAGGAATACGAAATGAACCTGCTACGAGAAAACGACGCGCCAATGAGCCTAAACTTGGCACTTCCACCAATTAGCATTCCGGAGTTCAACGGCGAGTATCTAGACTGGCCACGGTTCCATGATCTCTTTGTGGAATTGGTACATAACAAACCATATTCGGCCAGTCAAAAACTACATATTCTACAGAGTTCGCTTCGTGGTGAAGCGAGGAACGTCTTGACAGACACAGCCTTCTCGCAGGGTGGCTATGACGACACCTGGTTGCGTTTAAAGGCCAGGTACCAGAACGGAAAAATACTAGTATTCGCCGCCATTGCAAAAATTATTGACCATAAGCCTATAGACGGCTCCTCGCGCCAACTAAGGGCCTTGCATGACACTATAAAAAATTCAATGAGTACTCTTAAAAACCTTGATATCAGCACAAAATCCTGGGATCCAATCCTATGTTTTCTTATCAGAAGAAAACTAGACCAGCAGTCTCTAGCTGCTCTTGAAAACTCAGCGGATGCACCAACGGAAATTCCAACGTTATGGAGTGTACTGACGTTTATTGAGCGGCGCGCTTGCATGCTGGAGACGATAAGCGCTCAACCCACAGCAACACTCCGCTATCAGTCAGTTCACAACGAAGAGAGCTGTAAGATTTGTCATCTAGGACCACATCATATTAGAGCATGCAGCCGTTTCCAGGAAATGGACCCCAAAACACGGCGCCAAGCCATTATTCAAGTAGGAGCATGCACAAATTGTTTGTCTACAGCTCATAAGGTTGAAAACTGTGGATCACCGACCACTTGTCGAATCTGCCAGCAACGGCATCATTCACTGTTACACCAAGGACCGACTAGCAATCCAGTGGCCGGCGCAGTAACCGTTGCAGGCTACGACCACGAAGGAGGATATACTTTGCTCGCGACCGCCAAGGTCTCATTACAAGGGCCAAACGGTCAATTACAAACATGTCGCGCTGTAATAGATGGTGGATCACAGGTGAATCTTATTTCAAGGAGAATGGCAGATCTGCTATCTCTTAAACAAAGGTCACCGATTGAAATATCTGGAATCGGAGGAAAGATATCAACAGCAATTAGATCAACACTAAAGCTCTCATCCTGTACATCAGGGTTTGAAAAACTATTAGAGGTATTTATTATGCCCACAGTCATTACAGACCAACCGTCAGTACCGATTACAACCGATCTTAATATTCCCGAGGGACTGCCGTTAGCAGATCCTGACTTTCGGCAACTAGGACCCATTGACCTAACTTTAGGGGCTGAAGTATTTTCTCGTGTAATTACCGGTGAATGTCTTGAACTAGGACCTAATAAACCTTTGGCACAAGGCACAAGGCTTGGTTATGTAATCACAGGTTATCTCAATAAAGAAACCTCATCTGATACGGAAATCAACCCCAATCTAATAGAAAACAGAGATGATTTTGCAGGACCGAACGCTGCTTATGAGCCAACGAAAGATAAAAATCCGATGAATATAGAACCGACGTCTCATCAATTCAAAACCTACAAGAAGGCTGACTTTGGTTCAACATTTCTAAACTTAACCAAGAAAGATCTTAGTTTTGTTGCAGAACGTCCACATACCATAGACGTGCCAAATGATCAAATTTTACGAGGGCACAATTTCAGTCCCCACGGTAATGTAAATTTTATCGCAAAGGGGAGTGTTCAGCAGCATCAAGAAGATGTGAAGGACCTGAATCACAAACAGGAACCGCCGCAATTGAAGATCCCCCGTGGTCAATGATTTGTTAGGTGCTTTCTATACAATTCGGCCAAGGGCGGACCGACATCACGCCTTTAATTGAGGGTACCCCTCAATGGGGGGGAGAATGTTCGTACCCAAAGGTACTCAACATGACCACACCCAACAAATCAAGCAGTAGCCAAATTGGGAACAGTACCAGGCGCTCAGTAGCACTCACTGCAGATGAGAATTGCTGGTCAGCATATTATATCATATGTCTTACTAACTCACCATCTCACCATCTCACCGTCACGACGATACGCTGACCCGCCAATGCAGTCAGCACATTTGCGGTGTCAGCCGAGCCAACCACGCAACTGCTACCGTAATCATAATTCCCTGACCTACTTTAGAATATAGCTTCTTTCACTAACCATTACACTAAGCTTCCGTGTTCTAAGTAGAATATAAGCAGGTATCAAATGAAGAATAAATCAGTTATCAACACACCTCATAACTCCGCGGTTCTACTTCCTACCTCTAGGAATAGGGCTCGTAATACACTATCTCAACTAGCAGCTAACCACGTTAGCTCAACCTCAGCGCAGTTCAGCATCGCCTGTGGTCCGGCATTGCAGTAACCATCGTTACCATTGCCGCGACGCGATCGTCCTGCAGGTGTCTACTTCGGTTAGGCACAAACAAAATGTATAATAATGGCATCTATAAATATTTATTTGGCACCAATATTTCGAATTAAATAACAAAACCGTATTGGAGTTTAAGAGTCGAGGCAGCAGGTTATTCATCATCCTATGGGAGTGAAATTGAATTTATATATTTTAACAGCGCATTAATAAAATTCCCTTCCCGATACTTCCAACATCTTCTCTCCATTTTTTGAGTTTTAACCTAAATTCTGCTCGGATTCCTCAGTACTCCCTTAAAGGAAAGATATGGAGTAAGTCGGTGTGGTTTATATATTTAAGTCACTCCAAAGGAAAACCACAGTCCGAAAACAAATTTTACAAATTAATACACTACCTTTGTTTAATTAGGCAGTCGTAACAATACTTTGGTAGGTCCTTAACGGTCAAAAAATTTTACAATTCTTCAATCTCAGGCTCCGTCACTTTTCCTAAAAATAGGACAAACATTTACATTTTTGTATACGTCCCTTCAGTTCTGGAGTAGGATGGGTGTAACATGTCAGGAGGCAAAAAGTTTTTTTGTTTTTTTCTTGTGGCAAAAACACTGTGCCCCTGTCGACGTCAGCAGAGAAGTCGGTGCAGCGTGGAAGACTCCCGACGAAAACAGTCGTGCAACAAAGAGAGGCGGATATTTGGAGATTTTTTACGGAATTGCAAAATTTTTTTCGGGACAGCACCGACCAGCTTCGGAATTTTTTAGGGCGGAGTACCCCCAATGTCCCAACGGTTCCCCAACATTAATATCGATAACTGTCACCGTCTTACGATACTAATAATAATACACATCTCTAACAGCAAAAAGGTCAGCAAAACGAATTTTATTAAATTTGTTTGTAGTTCTTGCTAGCACAGCGCACCCACCCTTCTGTTGGTGCCCCGAGGGACGTCTAGGAGGCACCACCCAACATCAACGCCCGGAATGATCTCCTGGCGGTCTACGGCCCCTACATCTCCCCAAAAAGGTAAGCAATCACTCCATTACGCTTAGTTTAGTAAGTGTACATTTAAAATAGCTGATCTATAATTAGGCCCTAAACTTTAATTGTTTATTACCCGACTCACGATGCAATTTGATAACCGCTTCTTATTATTTTTGGGATCAAAGCAGGGGATCGAGAGACGCGGGACAACAACTACAGACGCCTGATGCTCAAAGGGGATGGGTCGCCTGACCCTGGGGGAATCCGAGGGATAAGAAGAGACGTGGACGAAGCTGGTATGTGAGCGCTACAATCATCTTGTGATTGACGATTTTCTGGGCCCAGATTTGTTTTAAAAAAATAAACAGAAAAAGGGGTACAAATTGGGACCGCTGACGGTAAATCCGTATTAATTCACAACCGTTAGTCTCTCTGATAAAAGATAAATTCACCTTAAACTAATTTGATCATTTTTCTTGCAGGCAAGTGTAGTTGCCTGTCGGACGGCTTCGCTGGCGTGGTTTCTGGTGGTCCAGCCCCAGTAGGTGTCGCCGCCCGTCACTGGACCTTCTGAGGACGGTGGTGGAAATCAGATGGAGATTGGCGGAGCGCCAAGGAACCAAATGTGAAGAGCGACACGCGTGTCTTGCAGCGTCACCGGAGTGTCGCGGTGCAACCGGATTCTGGTTGCTCGGAAAGGACTCACCGATGTGGTTCCGTTGGCGACGTATTTACGTCTCTGTTCGCCGACGGTTCCTGCCAATATGGATGAAAGCTGCTCCCGCCGAAATGCCTTTCTAACTGCGTCCGCCACTGAAAGGTTATGTAAAAAGCGTTCAAAGAAAATCCTAATAAAAATGTCCCGGGGCCCTTTTGATGGGTTCCCGATGGCCTAAAGCCTTTGATTTGTTGTATTTAAGAAAATAAGATTTGCTTTCACCACTTACTCACTTTGATTAACTTTTAGCACAAGCGTGATTTTAATATGATTCCCAATATGGCAGCTACTGACTTCAAAATTTCACCTAGCTGCCTTCCCTCGCCATTTTCTAAGCCTGGTGCTCTCAAAAATGGGTCATTGGACGATCCAAAACCATTTAAGAGAATTTCCAAGAGCGAACCGGGACTCATTTAAATATCTGGATCTCCTAATGGCCAACAATAGGGGGCGCCTCCGGCATTGACGTAATCCTGCCTACGCTATTGATAGCGTGTCTATCCCAATATCAGCGGTATACTTCCTGAGCTGACTTTACCAAGAAGGTATATGCTGTCTCTAGATTCTTCGGGACCTTTTGCTGGATCACACGGAGTTTGTCCGCCGTCTTCATCCGTCTCAAGGAACTTAACTTCCTCGCTAGCTTCTAATTGGCTCCATTCAGGAACATGTGATTTCCGAACACCTTGAAGAAGGGCGCTTCTCCTGAGGCCGAGTGAATCTCGTTGCTACCTTAATCTCTGGAAGAAAAGCCATCCCAGTCTCGATGGTCACCATCCAAAAGACCCCGGACTGCTGCCAACACGCTTCGATTGACTCGTTCCGCTGCATTGCTCTGCGGAGCGTATATCGGAGTCTTTAGGTGAGTGATCCCGAATTTCTTTGTCGCTTCCTCGAATAACTTGGATGTGAACTGCGCGACCATAGTCCGAGTGTATTACATTCGGAACGCCGATTTTGAAAAATTTCACGTGAATGAGGAAATCTACCACGTTAGAGGCGGTAGCTTTCTTCATAGCCTATATGAGTAATTCACCACGATAATAATCCTTCAACCTTGGATATTTCCTAAGAAAGTCCATGTACAGCTTGAGGAACGGCTGTTCCGTCTGAACTCTTTCCCCGATCCCGACTTGCATCCGGAAATTAGATGCCTTCGACTCCTTGCAATCTTTGCATCCCCGCACAAACTCGCAGACTTGGATAACCATACCCGGCCAGTAGTAGTGCCTTCGCAAGATTTTCAAAGTCTTTCCCATTTCGCCATGAGCTGCTGTTGGGTCCGTATATGCACGCTCAATCATGCTGTGGGTCAGACTTTGCGGAATCCAAAGCTTCCACTCGGCCCCTTCCCTCTCCTCATCTAGATTCGTTGGAGAGACTCTCTTGAAAATGAGACCATCCTCAATCTTCAAGTCCGTTAAGTGTGCCAAATTCTGCTCCACATCCTTCACTAATTCCCGGTATTCTTCCCCAGTGAATTCGATGGTTTCGAAACCCAACAACTCTGTTGGATCCACCGCTAGATTTTTCACCCATTGTGAGAGGGTGTCTGCCACGACAATCTCGCTTCCCTTTCGGTGCTCGATGTTGAAGTGGAATCTTTGAAGCTGCCAACGTCCCGAAAGATCTTTCATGGACATGGGCCACTTTAAGCTCTTGTGATCCGTGATGCAGGTAAATGGCATCCCAACGACATATGGCCGGAACTTGCGAATAGCCAGGAGAGCAGCGAGTCCCTCTTTCTCTGTTACGGTAAAGTTCACCTGATGTTGATTCATCTTCGCCGATAAAAAAGCGATCGGCTGTTCCTGTCTGTCGTCGTCTCGCTGGAAATGCACCGCCCCGACTACCAAGTGCGACGCATCGCACTTTTTTTTTATTATTATTAACTTTGCTTTTATTTATTGAGTCTTCTCTTAATTTTGAGACTAACAATAAGTTGGGTAAGTCATTGCGACGGAGACGTGATTGGTTGCTCAACCTTGTTAAACCTCTTGCCAGGTGGTTAGGGTGCAAGATAGCTTGGTAAAGTACTTTTTCTTCTTTTCTGCGATCACTTTTTTGACTGGTAGAATGTTTAGGTCACGATGTATGATTTCGTTTCGAACGAACCGATTGTCTTCAAGATATTCGACTGAGCTCGCTGGACTATGTCAATATTGTTATTGCTGGCATTCCCCCATAACTGGGAGCCGTACATTTATATAGGTTTTAGTACCGAGTTATATAGCAGGACTTTATATTCAAGGCTAAAGGGAGACCGAGCGTTGATAAGCCAATGAAGGCTGGCTTTTAGCTAAAGGTGTGTTCTCTTGGCTTCAATGTGCCAGCCCCATGTAAGTCTTCTGTTGAGGTGTGGTCCTAGATACGTCACTTCGTTTGCTTGCGGGAGTAGAGTGTTGTTTAACGTGAGCGGCGGACAGCTTTGCCTGTTCAGGATGAACGTAACGTGCTTGCATTTTTGTTCGTTCACCTTAATTCGCCAATCTGGTAGCCATTTTTCGACATCGACCAGATGAAGAGCTAGCTGCGCGGTTGCTTGCGTCGGGCATTTTGAGCGGCTAAGAATATATGTATCATCAGCAAACGTAGATGTTGTTAGTCGTGGGCTTGTCGGGATGTCTGCTGTGTAGGAGACATATAATGTTGGCCCAAGCACGCTATCTTGCGGAACTTCAGCTCCAATAGTGAAATCGTCAGTTATAGCAGTGTTGCACCTCACAGCAAATTTTCTGTCGAAGAGGTAAGACTCTAAAAGCTTGTGGGTGTTGTAGGGGAGCATTGTCTTGATATTGTACACTAGACCTTCTAGACAAACTCTATCAAAGGCTTGAGAGACACTTAAAAATATGGCAGTACAGTATTCTCGTTTATCGAACGCGTTCCGAACTTCAGATGTTATCCGGTTGACCTACTCAATTGCTCCGTGATTTTCACGAAACCCATATTGATATTACGGGACTCGATCCTGGATTCTTACGTCTGTGTTTATCCGAGTCAATACGCATTTTTCAAAGAGTTTAGATAAGCATAAAAGTAGTCTTATAGCTCTTTACGACGTAAGGATTTTGTGTTCTTTTTCCGGCTTTGCTATCAATATTATAATAGACTTTTTCCATCTCACTGGAAAGTGGCCAAGTTTTGCAATGGCATTGAAAAGATGGGTGATAGTGCTAACGGCACAATATGGGAGCTCAGTGATCATTTTTGGGGGTTATAAGGTCGCAGCGCTGGGATTTCTTCGGATTCAGCTGATTTTTTATGATGTTACCGATTTCGTTTCGGCGAAACTCAATTGGCTTACGTTAAAGCTGAGTCTTATATGGTAAAGTCGGTAAAGTCTTAAGCTTTTCTTAGCAGATGGCGATCTGTGGAATTGCCACTCTCGACGTAAGAGTCGCCTTTAGAGGACGAGCTGTTCGATTTGTAGATTTATCTTCTTTTGGTTGCATTGTGTATTTGTAGTTAGAGGTGTTGAAACTCGAGCTGCAGAGACGAGTACAGTCTCCAGTGTATTAACAAAGCTGTATACGTTGGCTTCATTGTTGAGATGAGGATTTAGCTTAATGTGTGAGCTTATATATTTCCTGTACTTAACCCAATTGGTTTTCTGTGAAGTCAATTTTAACGATTGTTGCAAAGTTTCTAAGTGTAGATTTAATAGTGATCAGATGAAAGATCCGAAAGGCATTCGGCGCTTATCAGATGTTTAGGAATGTTTTTGGTAATCGCAAGGCCAGTATGTTGGTCTGCCAGAAGAAGCATAGCCGAGCTTGTTCTTGGCTTTTATAATTGCTTTATAGAACTGCTTTCCCTTTGGAGACACGAAACGAGATCCCCAGTTTTGTGCTTATCATTGAAGTCTCCTGCTGCTATGAAGTAGTCTCTTAGTGAATTGAAAAACTGCATAAACTCATCTTCAGCTATAGTGAAGCGAGGGGGGCAGTATACGGGGGCTAGGGTAAGTTATTTGACAGTATTTAGTGGTATATTCATAGATGTGGCCTGTAGGTAGTTTTTAGCAAATTTGTTATGATAGTGATGCTTAATATGGCTTCTGATTAGAATTCCAGCCCAACCAAATGCTTTACCATCTGGATGAGTGAATAGCCTCGTAGCTGAAAATTGTATTTGTTTGTAAGGTGTGTTTTTAATAGGAGCATTTCGTCGATATGATGTCGAGTAGGAATTGAGCTGACTCAAGCTTATGCTGTGAAACGCCGTTAGCGTTCCAGGTAGATATCCGTGGGGAAGTAATTATTTGGATTGTTGTGAGACCAGCATTTCAATCAGTAGATCTTGGTTTCGAATTAAGTCCTGCATAGTTGTGCGCATAAAAGACATAAGCTCTGTAAGTTTTTGTCGCAGGCTGCATATCATAGCTTCAAAGTTGCTTTTTGGCTGCTCCGGCGATTGATGCTGCTGGGCCGCGTTCGGTTATTGATATGCTGATTGCAGAGATGAGCTTTTTGAGACAAAGGTAGGCAGCCCTGATTTTAAAGCGCTTTCGAATGTAACTTTTTGGTCAGGACATTCCGGCCATAGAAGCGCGTCCTGACAGCCGCGCAGACTGTCTAGTACAGTCGAGTGATCCGATAACGTTCTCTTATCTGCACACTCAACCGGGACAAGTTATCCTAGCCATGG
Source organism: Drosophila subpulchrella (assembly GCF_014743375.2). Taxonomy (NCBI): domain Eukaryota; kingdom Metazoa; phylum Arthropoda; class Insecta; order Diptera; family Drosophilidae; genus Drosophila; species Drosophila subpulchrella. Next base: position 780,325 of record NW_023665622.1, read on the forward strand.
CCGTTCTGGTCAAAGACGCATGAGGAACATACAGGCCTGGCAGAGCATTGCTTGATGCATGTTCTCAGATGAATCTCATCAACGAGGAGTTCGCCCAAAAACTTCGTCTTCGTCATGAGAATTTAACATGGGAATCCGCAGCGTTGGAGACTCGTTAACTAATATAAAGGATTTTGCGACGACAACCATCCAATCGCGTATCACATATTGTCAGCCAGACTCTAAGATTGACATCTCTTATTGGAACTTGCCCACCAACACACCTTAGGCAGATGAAAAATTTCATGAATCTCGTTGCATCGATCTTTTACTTAGCGCTGAAGTCTTCTACCATTTGCTTGCCGTTGGGCAAATAAAGCTCGCACCCCACTTGCCGGTACTTCAAAAAACATTGTTCGGCTGGGTCATCGCTGGTCGATGTTAGCAACGGCAGCAGCAAGTTTTTGGCTGTTTTATGTCAAGCACAGTCTCCATTGATAACCACTTGCAGAAGCTTTGGGAGCTGGAATCCGTCGCTGTCTCACCTGAGAGTCTACATCCGCATCACCAAATCTGTGAGACGCTCTATACAAGCACTACAGTTCAGGACTCACATGGTCGCATTGCAGTCAATCTTCCCTTTAAGGATGATCCCTCTCGTCTTGGACACTCCGCTGAAGTGACTCGTCGACGATTCAACGCAATGGAAAGCCGCATGCTGAAATTCCCTGAGTTGAGATCCCAATATGTCTCATTCATGCAGGAATATCAGGCGCGAGGTCACATGTCATTGGTGACCAACCCAGTCCTTCGCGAGTCGCATTACTATAAACCCCACCACATCGTTTTGAAGCCATTGAGCACGTAGACCACGAGTGGTTCTCGACGCCTCGTGCACAACAGCTTCGCAACTGTCGCTTAATGACCTACTGATTGTGGGTCCCACTGTGCAAACGGATCTTTATCTGCAGCTTTTCAAATTCAGACTGTTTCAATATGCCATGACAGCTGGCATGACAAAAATGTACAGGCAAGTCCTCGTCGATCAATGCTTTCGAAAATATCAATACAAATTTTGGTGAGATTCCCTAGATGCAGAACTGCAGACGTTCCAGCTGAATACCGTCACTTACGGAACCGCCGCTGCATCGTATCTAGCAGTGCGCAGTTTACACTATTTGGCTGACAAGTACAAGGAGGAATTCCCGACCGGCGCATCGGTTATCAAATCATCGTTTTACGTGGACGACCTGCTTTGCGGAGCAGACTACATATACACCTTGCAACTCATCAAACAATAAGTCATCGAAGTTCTCACAAAGGGAAACTTTCCGTTCCGTCAAACCACCCTGAGTTCACTAATTGCAAGCCCACGAAGAGACTCAACGTCTGTGAGGACAATGTTACAAGCGCACTCGGTGTCATTTGGAATCAACTAGATGATGCGTTTCTGTTCACTTTTGCTTCAAGACAACCAACCTTGCCAGCTACAAAGATATCCATCTTATCCATCGCAACATCACTCTTTGACCCTCTTGGCCTCGTGACACCGATACTCATCGTGGCGAAAATGATTCTTCAGGAGCTGTGAATACTCAACCTTAATTGGGACGAATCGGTTCCGCAATCCCTACATGATGCATGGACCGACTACTTAGAATCCTTGAACATGTTGCCAACTCTTCAATTACCTCGGTGTTGCCAACAAAATGCCAATAGCAACATTCAACTGCATGGATTTTGCGATGCGTCTATCAAGGCGTACGGATGTTGTGTGTACGTGCGAACTGAAGGACCAAGTAACATCACCGTTCGGTTGTGGACATCAAAGTCTAGAGGAGCCCCTGTCAAGAAACAATCGCTTCCGAAACTGGAACTGTGCGCCGCACACTTACTCGCTCAACTACTCAACAAGGTCAAAGGATTGTTCGGCGAAAGACTCATACCGTCTTACCTCTGATCAGACTCACAAATAGTACTCCATTGGCTCCAGCAGCACTCCGTTAAGGTCTCAACCTTCGTATGAAATCGCCTGTCAGAATGCCGATATTGTCTCTCGTTGTTGCACTGTCACCGAACTGGACGCATCAATATGGTTCACCGGTCCTCCGTTTTTGTATGAAGGCATATCAAAGTGGCCTGTTGCAAAGATGCTGCCATCGATTTGGATATTGTTAACTGCGAAAAACGGAAACACATATTTTCAACCACATCTACAATCAACTATCTGCTGCCGTCACTCGAAAAGCACAGCTCATACACCGTTTGTCTACGCATTGTCGCATGATATTTCGATTCATACACGTCGTATGGAAATCATCTAAGTTCAAGGGTCCAACCCTAAGTCCGGAAGAATTAGAGCACGCAGCAAACTGCTTAACCTGGAATCTTCAAAACAACTCGTTTCCGGAAGAACATCGATACCTCAGGAAAAACCAAGTACTTAAAGGTCTTCTAAAGTTTCTCTCTCTTTTCGTAGACACCGCTATTGGAATCTAACTCATAAAGGTCGGAGGACGATCTTCCGATTCTTCCGATCTTCCTGGGAGTGAGATGCACCCACTACTACTTCCCAGCAAATAATCAATGGCAGTTAAATACATATGTCCGCCACCTTCACACTCGAAACTTCCATGCCGCACCAAAGGTGTTGGAGGCGCTACTTCGTCTGAAATTCTGGATCATAAATGCAAGGAATTTAGCGCGCCGTATTGTTCGAGCCTGTACCCATTGCATTCGATATCGACCCGTACTACTGCAGCAAGGTCAATTAGCAATTAGTAAGCCTTTCAGCAAATGCGGTGTTATTTTCTCCGAGTACGCGGAAAGACTCCATCAAAGAGTTATCTCGCCGTGTTCGTATGTCTCGTCGTCAAGGCCGTGCATATTGAGTGGGTCACAGATTTTAGCGCAGAACCATTTCTGGTGGCTCTGAAGAGATTCTCTGGACGTCGCGGTCTCCCCACAAATATATACTGTGACAACGCGACCAATTTTGTTGGCGCCTCCAATCAGCTGCACGACCAAGATAATTCCTGTTCAATGAGAAGACTCAAACCGCAATTCAACGGTTTTGTGCGGCTGACTTCATCAGCTTCCACTTCAACCCAGGGCTCCGCATTTTGGTGGGCTGTGGGAAGCGGCAGTAAAGAGCGCAAAAGGCCTACTCAACAGAACATTTGTAAGCACCAAGTTTACATACGAGGAGCTTTCAACAGTAGTGGTTGAGATAGGAGCCATCCTCAACTCACACCCCCTCACACCTATGTCATCAGATCCAAATCTCTCAGCTCTGACAGCAGGTCACTTTTTGACGGGAAGATCACTGCATTCCATGCCAGAAAGTATCGCCAACGACTCTAAAGCCAGCACATTGCAACGATTTGAATCAGTCACGGCATTAAAGTCTACAGACTATTTCAACGCACTTCGATCAAGAACTAAATGGACTTCCCCATTGCCGAACGTCGCTGTCGGTACCATGGTGCTTATTCACGAAGATAATGTACCACCTCAGCACTGGAGAATGGCTAGGATTGAATACCCAGTGTATGGGCGCGACAACAGAGTCCAAGCTGTTCAGCTGCGCACCGCCAATAACCCTAATGCCTACATATGTACACCTGTAAGCCCTCTAATAACTCTCCGCTCTGCTCGGCTTAACTAGCGTTCGGAAATAAAGGCAGTAGCATATCATCTTTGAAAGAGAAAAGCCGTCTTGGTCTTGAGTTTCTGTTGTTCGATCATTTTATACTTAAAATTTCCTGCAAACCCATACTCTGATTTAAATGAGTTATCGATTCAGCGTCGATTTAGCGTCGCTTGTGAACAGATGTGTTTACTTTTGTGCTCTGAGTTTTTGTCTTTTTCGGTGTTTTTTTGCGAGTTTCTTGTGTTTGTTTTTTAACATAGCTTAGCCTAATAGTTGTGTTAGTGTTTTTGACTTGATCCCCCATTAAACGGGTATGTGGTTATAGTTATTTTAACATTTCTATTTTCAATTTCAATTTTACACTCACTAATCTTGCTAAAACTCTTTTATTCCCACTCTCTCTCCCGCTCTATATTACAACTGTAATTTAAACTCTCTCGGAACCTGCCGATTTTCTGGTAGATTTTTGGTGTGCTATTCTCTTATTCTCTCTTGCTTGCTTTACATTGTAACTGTTCGTGCGTAAAGTTGTCAGTGTCCCACAAGCAACGCTTAGTCGATAGAAGATTTATTCTCTCGTGCTCTCTTACATTTAAATTAATACGCGATCTCGCGCTCTTATTTTTTTCGTGTTTTGTGCCTTTGTGGTTTTGGAATTTGATCCCAGTGCCAAATTTACTTGAGGTATTTTTCATATTTTATTTTATTTTTATTTCATCTCCTTAAATGGCTCTTGTCTGCTGTAAGAAAAATTGTACTCTTTCGGCTTCAACTAAAGACCCTTTTATTTTCTGCTGGCTCTGCGAATCGATGATGCACGTTAAGTGCGCAGGATTTACTGGCAGAGTCAAAGACTTCATTGATCTGAATTCTGGTCTCATGTGGTCATGTGGATTCTGCAAGGAAATGGTAGTTGAGATGAGCGGCTTTATGAAGCAGACTCGAGATAGCCTTTTGAATCTCTCAGGTGCTTTTAAACAGCTCAATGAGGGGTTCAATTCCGTTTGTGCCCAATTTAATAATAAAAAATTACTAACTGAGTCGCCTAAACGCAAAAAAGCCAGCTTAGCGGCAGTTAATACGGTCACGGTATCCTCCCCTAATCCGAACTTGGTAGCTGCAGCAGTTTCTCTCGACACTGGGGTAAGCGAACCAACTGCGCCTAGGGATACAGCTGATTCAGGTGGAGTCACTGTTTCTCGAAGTCTGGTGGTAAAAAAATCTTCAGTGCCGGCTACGGTGCCGACCGTACCTATAGGTACAGTAGGTACCGATTCTGGCTCTCAGCTTAGTGTGGTTCAATCTGCTGCTGGGGGACGTAAGAAACTGTCAGTTGTTCCTCATAGGAAGCAGTTATTTGTTTCTAGACTCACCCCAGATACTACATCTGAGGATGTTTTGGAATTTATACGTGAAAAATTCCCATCCGAGAATATTTCAGTTGAACAATTTTTAAAATATTTGCACCGCCTAATGTGTTTAATGTACTACTTTCTGAAAGCTTTTGGCTTAATGATGATTTAGTAATAAAAGAATTTGTTCCCAATAATCCGAGAACAAATAACAGACCTTCCACTGCGCCAAAAAACTAAAAAGTTTATGTTTGGCTTATCTAAATGTTAGGGGACTAAATATGAAGCTACCCAAGCTTTATACTGACTCTGCATTTACTGCAGACATTTTGGCTTTTACGGAAACTTGGCTGAAACCAGAGATATCTGACTCTGAAGTTCTGTCAAATAACTTTAATGCCTATAGGACCGATCGCTCCTCACGTAGGGGAGGCGGTGTGCTGATTGCCGTTACCACTAGCCTAACATCTGAAAAAATTTACTATGATACCCATAACGAAATTGAATTTGATAGTGTGAAAGTTTCCTTGCAATCCTTTTCTATTTTTGTTACATGTTCCTATATTCCACCTGGCTCTGATTTAATAATTTATGAGCACCATCTGTCTGCCATAAAATCTGTTCTATCCCTTCTTTCTAACAGACACCTTTTGATTGTTTTGGGTGACTTTAATCTCCCTGATATTTCTTGGTCTCCTCTTACTGACTCACTAGTCGCTATACCCTTATCCGTCCATGATTTTGTAGATGACCTTTTAGAATTATCGTTACCGCAAGTAAGCTTTATACGGAATTCATTAAATAGACAACTAGATCTTGTGTTTGTTTCAGACCCGTCTGAAGTCACGGTATCTAGAATTGACGCTCTTGTTGTACCTGAAGAACGATATCATCCAACAATGGAATTGACAATCTGCCTCCCATGCGTTGATACCCTCTCTCCTTTAGTTCCTCAAACTAAAGTGAGATGTTTCCGAAAATGTGACTATAAAAAACTTAACGATATGATTTCTCAATATAATTGGAGAGACTTGTACAATTGTATGAATATTGAAAGTGCACTTAACTATTCTATATAGTGTTAAATACTTTTTTTAATGAATGCGTTCCTGATAGGCTTCCTTCAAAGCTAAACAGGCCTCCTTGGTTTACCAATGCGCTTCAAAGACTTAAAAACCTCAAAACAAACACCTATAAAAAATATAAAAAATCGGGTAAGCCATCTGATTTTTCGAAATATGTGGTGGCTCGATCGGACTTTAATGTTCTCAATAGTCATTGCTATTCTACGTATTTAAGTCGATTTAAATTCTAATTTTCAAATGATCCGAAGCAGTTTTATAACATTGTTAATGCCAAGCGTAAGTCGTCGGCATTGCCTTCATCTGTACGTTTTAACTCAATGGAGGCATCGACGGATTCTGAAATTGCTGATTTATTTGCCGAGTTTTTCCAAACTACTTATAGTTCGGCTGCTTGGTCAAATTCTAACTACCCTAATCCCTTAAATAGGGAAAATTGTATTTTTACCCCTGAAATTACGAAAAGTTCTCTCTTAATAGACTTAGCAACAACAACGCCAACTTATTCTCCCGGTCCAGATGGACTCCCCGGGTGTATGCTTAAGTTTTGTGCGTCAACCATATGTAAACCGATTCTTAAACTTTTTAATTTGTCTATTTCATCATCAGTTTTACCTACTATCTGGAAGGACTCTTTTATCATTCCACTTCACAAAAAGGGTGCGAAGGGGGATGCCCAGAATTATAGAGGTATTTCCAAATTGTCGGCAATTCCTAAAGCATTTGAACGTATTATTACCTCTCATTTGCAACATTTATGTTCCTCGCTAATATCACCGTGTCAGCATGGTTTTGTTAAGCGAAGATCGACCACCACCAACCTTCTTGAATTGTCATCTATTGGAATTAATGGATTTAAGAAAAAAATGCAGACTGACGTTATATTTACAGATTTTAGTAAGGCCTTTGACTCTGTCAACCACTCTCTTCTATTATTCAAATTAAATCAGCTTGGGTTTCCATGTAATCTATTAACATGGATTTCAAGTTATTTGAATGGTAGGACTCAAAGGGTTATATTCAAGAACGCTGTTTCAAAATTGATCTACGTGACATCTGGAGTGCCTCAGGGTAGTCATTTGGGTCCTTTGCTGTTTACTTTGTTTATTAACAATCTGCCCTTCACCATAAAACATTCTCGTGTACTAATGTATGCTGATGATGTTAAGCTTTGTTTATCATATAACGATATAGCGTCGGGTTTCAACTTACAGTCAGATATTGATTGTTTTCAGGGATGGTGTGAGTATAACCTTTTAAAGTTGAACTGCCTTAAATGCAACGTTATTACTTTTTATAGGGGTACTCCTACTTTTGTTAGTTACTCTCTTCAAAATACGTCACTCGACCGTATATGTATATTCCGTTAATGACTTAGGCGTTCTTCTGGACCCAAAACTTAAATTTGACTGCCACATAATGTCCGCTGTCAACAAGGCCATGAGTGTTCTTGGGTTTATAAAGCGTTGGTCAAAAGAATTTGATGACCCTTATACAACCAAATTATTATTTACCTCCCTTGTCCGTCCTATTTTGGAATATTGTTCTTCGGTTTGGAGTCCACAATATCAAGTGCACATTGCCCGTATTGAGTCGGTACAAAAAAAATTTCTTCTTTTTGCCCTTCGTGTTTTGAACTGGGATCAAAACGTAAGGCTGCCTTCCTATCAGAGTATAGTAATCTACTAGTAATCTTAATTTACCTACACTTGTAAATTGTAGAACAATGCTTGGTACTATTTTTATGCAAAATCTAATTAGAGGTGATAATGATAATGATTAGAGTGGGCTTTGCATATTTGCGTAACAAACTTGCGCTGCGCACAAGGCTACGGAATCTAAATCTGAGATCCCAATTCTCTATCATTGATAGTTTCCGAGATATCCACGTTCATATTTACGATTTTTGGAAGTTTGTGGGCGGTTTGTGGGCGTAAAAGTGGTCGTGGCAAACTTTTTTTTTATCAATCGATAGGTATTGATGAGAACAATACATTTCAGTTAAAATTTTTATTCTAGCATCAAAACTGTAGGAGCCACAGTTTTGGGCGGTTTGTGGGCGTTAGAGTTGCCGTGGCACTCTACTGAAACAAACTTGCGCTGCATAAGAAGCTCAGGAATCTGCACGCCAAATCTCAATAGCCTAGCTCTCATAGTTTCCGAGATCTCAGCGTTCATCCGGACAGACAGACGCACAGACGGACATGGCTAGATCGACTCGGCTAGTGATCCTGATCAAGAATATATATACTTTATGGGGTCGGAAACGCTTCCTTCTGCCTGTTACATACTTTCCGACGAAACCAGTATACCCTTTTACTCTAAGAGTAACGGGTATAAATATGATATTGGAATATATTCATTTATATTAAATATCTTGGGGGTAAATACCTTATTTCTCGGCACGAAAGAGCATTTAAAATGCGCGTAGACAACAAATGGATCAGTGACAGCGATGCAGAGACCGAACGTAACAGAACGTCAGCAACAGAATTAAACGAATAAAACCTGCCGATTATTGTTATGGGAGCTATAAGATATAGTTTTGCGATCCGGCTGGTTCCGATTTAAATACTACCTGCAAAAGATATTCGACTTTTGGGAAAGTTTCAGCGCGATAGCTTTAAAACTGAGAGACTAGTTTGCGTAGAAACGGGCGGACAGACGGCCAGATGGACAGACGGACAGACGGACATGGTTAGATCGAGTCGTCTAGTGATGCTGATCAAGAATATATATTCTTTATGGGGTCGGAAAAGTCTCCTTCACAAATCATAATACCCTCGGCAAGGGTATATAAAATATCTTTTTCAATAAATAACCGTAAATACGACTTTTTAAGACTGCCCAAAAAATGACCGAGCATTTTTCAAAGGGCCATCGATGATGTAATACGGGAAAAAATTTTAAGGACATGCTACGTGTATGTCGATAATGTAATAATTCTTTCCCAGACAAATGAGTTAACGATATACATTGAGTTCTCGAGAAAATCTTAGAGGTGGATATGAGGGTGTCAAAAAATGCGTTGAATATTTGGGATTTATAGTTTCAGAAGGGGGCTTACGAACCTCACCTGAAAATGTCAAGGTTATCAAGGAATTACCCCTACCAATAGCCCTTTTCAACCTCCGATTCTTTTTGGGATTGGCAAGTTACTATAGATGATTTATAAAAGGTTTTGCATCAATAGTGGGATACCTTACCGGAATCCAAAAAAGGGAAAATGGAAAAGAAAGCAGGTATCAATCGAGGAAAATTGATATCGAAATGACTAAATAGCAGAGAGAAGCATTTTATAAGTTAGGAGAAATCCTAGCATCAGAAGATGTTCTAATGTCATACCCTGACCTTACGAAGCCGTTTGATTTAACAACGGGCGCTTGAGGTCTTGGTCTGGGGGCGAAACTTTCCCAAGGGGGACGCCCCATCACAATGATATCTCGCACGTTACGTGATAACGAATTTACAAGCCAGGCAAGGAGAACCTTGTAGCAAACGCGTTGTCTCGCCAAAGTATAAATGCCTTACAAGACACTCCAGAATCAGACGCTGCTACGATACATAGCGATCAATCGCTTTCTTACACCATTGACACGACCGACAACCCGGTCAAATGCATCAGAAATCAAATTATAATTGAAGAAGGAAACAGTTCTTCTGTAGATAACTTTATTTTATTCAAAAATAAAATGAGACACATAATAAAGTTCTCTGGCCGTAATAACCTAGTTAACACAACTCAGGATGTAATTAATCCGGAGGTGGTAAATGCGATACATTGCTCCTTCCCAATCCAGCTTTAATTCAACATAGGTTAATCGAGTTATTCCCAAGCACAACCTTTAAGTACTCAAAAGGCTTTGTACAGGACATAACGGATAAAACAGAACAGAGGGAAATCATAATTACTGAGCAAAATAGAGCCCAATTTTTTTTCCAAATTGTAAAATCTATTCCATGGCACAGTACAACCGCCACCCCACCAAACAGGCGGAAACCTTTTACTCACATGCACTGATAAATTTTCCAAATTCGCTATAGAACAAAAAGTAACTTCAAGGGCCATCCTTGATGTAAAAGCACCAATACGAAACGTAGTAAATTTTTTTCCGAACACAAAAGCTATATACTGTGACAACGAGAGGTTACTTAACTCTGAAACGATAAAGTCAATCCTGCTTAATAATTTTAAAATCTGCATCTCAAATGCAATAGAAAGATTACACAGCACTCTCGCAGAAATATCTCGGTGCTTGAAACTAGAAAATAAATTAAACGACACTACTAAAATCAATTTATTGGCAACCAATAGATATAATAAAACTATTCACACGGTAACGGACAGGAAACCAATAGAATTAATACATTCGACACCCACGGTAGTTGAGAAATAAATTCAAGAAAAAATTTACAGGCACAGGGAAATTCCCTTCACTATGTTAACAAGGACCCATAAAATTATCAGTTTGGAGACAAGATCTTCTTAAAGGCAAATAAACGCCTGGGAAATGAACTGTCCCCTTTGTGCTCTGAAGAAACCATTGGAGAAGACCTGGGGAGGGTGATACATAAGAACAATATGCGACAATCGTTATCAGTAAATTACCTAAATTACCTAAATTATCTAAATTACCCTTACCTTTTATTTCCGGCTTAAGAAATATTTCTTACTACTTACGCTAATGGCTGCCATGGCGAACGCGACAGTCAAACTTAACAACTACAAAAAATAGAATTGTTATCACAGGCGTAGAAAACGTTTTGATGGGCCTAAACTTAGCAAAACCTTTCATCGTAAGACCGGCTATCCTAGATATCAGCGACATAAGCGAATTCAAAGGCAAACAGCCTACTAACACAAGCTTAGTAGAAATATTTGAAGTATCTAGCATAAGCGTTTTTAAGAATTTAGAAATAGTCCACTTCCTCATTAAATTCCCCAACTCTAAGCTAGTATGTAAAAAGATAACAGTCTTCCCGATTCAGCACTTCAACAAGATCCTGGACTTTAAAAATGAAGACCTAGTCGTGTGAACCTACTAGTGAACTGCACCTTGCAATCAAAGCAAATGTACCAATAGCAACGGTAGATCACAAAAAGCAACGCGCAATAATGCGCTGTGAGCGAAGCACTCAAATTTTACAGTTATGATTTCGAGTGTCTTTAACTTGTATGTATGCATGATCGCTGGTTTGTTTTTTGGTCGCATGATTTCAGTTGTTAGTTGAAGCCTTAGAAGGAATAAGCAAAATGACTGAAACGCCGGACTCTATAAAAAGTAAAATTGATTGTGGAACGTACACTTTAACACAAAAACATAAAGGAAGAAGTGTTATGTGGAACATTTTACATTCTATTCTTAAAGAAGACGAAAGTGCCGTGGAAGGGTGGCTATTTTGCAGCACCTGTCGAAAAGTTCTAAAATTTGTGGCTGGCCACACATCAAATTTGTCTCGGCATAAATGTTGTATGACATTAAGGCAACCAAGAGAAGTGACGAAAGTGACGGCAACAGACAAAGCAGAAGCTATTGAAAAATGCAGTCAATGGATTGTCCAAGATTGTCAGCCGTTTTTATCAGTAGCCGGGCTCGGATATAAAAGCATGGTGCAGTTTTTTATCAAAATTGGTGCCGCCTATGGGGATCACATAGATGTGGATGACTTGCTGCCTAATCCATCAACGTTAAGTCGAAAGGTCCACAAAGACGCTGAAGAAAAAAAAGGGTTGATATCATCGAAAATTCAAATTGCAGCAGTTACTGCAGGATTAGCTGCCACCGTTGATATGACCAATATCTACAACGAAACTTCTTGGGCATCACAATTCATTATCTTAAAAACAATGTTCTTTGTGACTTAATTTTAACGGATCTAATCGAAACAGTGACGACAAAATTGTTAGGTACTTCAAAAATGCCAATTTGCAGCATAAGTTAAACACATCTCTAAAGAGTTCATGCCCAACATGGTGGAACTCAAACTACGCAATGCTGAAATCTATCGACGATAATTGGGTGGCTGTCTACAATATATTAAGCGAGAAAGGGGCCGAAAGATTGATGGATGTCATAGGTCAACATTAAAAACGTTAGTTGGGTTGCTGGAATCCTTCGAAAGGATTTTTAAAGAACTTCAAACTTGCAGCTCGCCTTCAATTTGTTTTGTGCTGCCTTTAATTACAAAAATTTGGGTGCTATGCGAGCCGAATATATCAGACATCTCATCAATTGCAACATTAAAAGAAACAATTAAAACAAAAGTTGTTGGCATATGGACAGCAAATTTGACCATATGGCACAAGGTGCAGTTTTTTTTGTATCCCCCGACTGCACATATGCAGGATACAGACCTGGCCGACATTAAACAGCAGTGTGTTTCAGAAATGTTAAAAATTTGTATTTCAAAAGAAAGTCATACAACCCATGTTTCTAGTCCATATACGTCCTGCACAGAAATGTCCACTTTATCAGAGCCGTCACCAAGCATAAGATCTGTTTCAAAACCAGAATTTTTTTTCCAACATTAGTTGCTGCACCATCTAATAAGAACTCTAGAGAATCCCCAATAGAAGAAATAGAACAATATTCTAGAGAAAGGGTTATTTAAGTCATTATTTCGATGTACTGCAGTGGTGGAGAGTAAATGAAAACCGTTACCCTCTTCTGTCAAGGGTGGCATTGAAGTTTCTTTCAATACCTGCAAGTAGTGCATCGGCTGAAAGAGTATTTTCATTAGCAGGCAATGTCATTACTGAAAAGCGGAATAGGTTGGGACCAACATCTATTGACAGTTTACTATTTTTGCACTCTTATTACAAGCATATTAACAAATCAGAATAAATTATATTTACTTTTTGTATAATTCACATGCTCAATTTCATTCATTCTTTTTTTTATTTAACACTAGTCATTGGAGACAAAGTTTCATTATCATATTTTTAAGCATATTGTAAGACCTAGTCATTGAAGACGCATTCACTTGTTATAATTATAAGCATTTGTTATTTTTATATAAGTCACTGAAGACGGAAATTACTTTTATTTTTACGACATACTAATCTAAGATTAAAATGAATCCAAAAGGAAAACGATTAACGACTGAATTACCTGTTCCTTTATCTGTATGAACGATCTCAAATTCATATAAAATATGTAATGACTTTCTTGAAAACATTAAAATTAAATACACGCAATGAAGCAGCAAAACACGGCTTTTATTTTCATCTCACATATATGTATGTATGTATATGTGCATACTCAAAACAAATATGTATGCATGTATGGCTAATGCAAGAATAACATCAACACACGTGTTTCTCACATATTGTTTGTCTCAAGTGTTGTGCTCTCAATTTCGCTCATTCCTTTTGCTTTAGCATATTGATCGGCGTCAACTCATGTATACATGCAGAAAAGAGCGGGAAATCGTTTTGCGAGTGTGCGTATGAGCATGTCCGAAAATATCAGTGCAAGGCAACAAACCTTATTTAAGCGTGCCGATCACACTCTAAGTGCCGTAAACGCACAAATGATTCGGGTACACTTATTGTTTGGGTGTACCCTTGCTGTTCTCTGCTATAGACCACGGTACCCTCATCATCAATGGCGCCAAAGTGACCATAATCGACGACCTCGGTCTAAAGCAAGTAATATCCGGATCGTGCCTTGTAACCTACTCTAGCAAGGTATCACTGAACGGCACCTGGGACATAAATCAACTGGGAAGTTCGAGGGTAAATCCTGCGGTCTCAGCCATGAACTTGGTAAATATTTCAGCCCATCAGAATCGACTCAGCCTTCCGTTTCTCCACAAACTGAACTTGAGAAATTTCCACCACATCGGGACTCTGGGAGAAAAAATGACGATCGGATCTCTTCTCGGCAACACCATCATTTTCTTCGCCGCCGTATCTCTATGCTGAGTGGCCTGGCTTATCCACCATGAGTGATGAAAACATAGAAAAGACAGGTCACCGGGTCGGCGACCACTTAAAGGCGGGAGGAGTTAACACGCGCATCAAAAAAGGGAGAAAAATTGCATCACACCGGTCTGGAGTTGCAGCCGCGGTGAAGTTTAGATTAGTCTGAGTTGTACTCCGTTAGCCAAATCTTGCGAGAAATACTGTATACCAACTTATTAAATATCCTTGGCTCGAAAGAGTTCAGGATCAATAAAAGAAACTTAAAATAAAAAACTATTAAAGTAATTTTTTAATCGGCACCCTAACGTGAAAAAGAAATTCACTAAAAAAAATTTAAACACTAAAACGCAAGTCGCAAAAACTCTCCAAGTTATATTAAAATCGCACTACCACGTGGAAAATCGGACTCCTACCAAGAGAACAAGAAGTTAATAAAGAATAAAAGTGTGAAAAAATAGAGCAGTTCATGCAGTTCTCCCTGGACCGAATATACTCAGTAAACGATGTAGGTGTTCTCCTAGATCGTAAACTCGTAATCGTAAATTTGACTCCCACATAACCTCTACTGTAAATAAAGCCATGAGTGCTCTTGGGTTTATAAGGCGTTGGTCTAAAGAATTTGATGATCCATACACTACCAAGTTATTATTTACCTCCCTTGTCCGTCCCAATTTAGAATACTGTTCTTCCGTTCGGAGTCCTCAGTATCAAGTGCACATTGGCCGTATAGAGTTCGTACAGAAACAATTTCTTCTTTTTGCCTTACGTGGTTTGAACTGGGATCAAAACGTCAGGTTGCCTTCTTACTCGAGTAGATTGCTATTGATTAACTTGCCTAGTCTAGTAAATTGTAGAACTATGCTTGGTACTATTTTTATACCCGTTACTCGTAGAGTAAAAGGGTATACTAGAAGCGTTTCCGACTGTCTGTCCGGATGAACGCTGAGATCTCGGAATCTATTGAGACTTGGCGTGCAGATTCCTGAGCTTCTTACGCAGCGCAAGTTTGTTTCAGCAGCGTGTCACGCCCACTCTAATGCCCACAAACCGCTTAAAGCTGTGGCTCATACAGTTTTGATGCTAGAATAAAACTTTAAACTGAAATGTATTGTTTTCATCAATACCTATCGATTGACTAAAAAAAAGTTTGCCACGACCACTTTAACGCCCACAAACCGCCCACAAACTTCAAAAAAATGGTAAATATGAACGTGGATATCTCGGAAACTAACAGATAGAGAATTGGGATCTCAGATTTAGATTCCGGTGCCTTGTATATCTTCATTTCCCTTTGGTCACTTTAGCTGAGTATCTAATAGTCGAGGTACTCGACTATAGCGTTGTTCCTTGTAATGAATAATCTTATCAGAGGCGATATTGATTCTGTAGATTTGGTAAGCCGCCTAATTTTCAATGTTCCTGTTAGACTAATGCGAAACTACTATCCTATTAACTTGCCCCGATGTTCATCTAATTTTAGTCGGCACGAGCCCTTTCGCGTTCTTTTTAATTATTATAATACCCTATATCATTTAATTTGTTCCTCAACTTCTATCCCTGTATTAAAAACTAAAATCTTAGCTCATTTGCTTTAGTCTTGTTGATCTATGTATTGACCTGTCTTTATTTCTTCTATGTACCTTCCTCGCGAACCGTATGTGGCCGAAATAAAAATGGGCTCGCGCGTAACAATCACGTGCTTGCGTTCGTCTCTGGCTTGAGAAAATCATTAGAAGATCGCGGGATCTACCAAGTAATGATAGGAGCATATTTTTGGCCAGCTTCGCTTGACATAATGAAGAAAAACAAATAAACCAAAAATAATTATCAACCAGCTTCGTGGAAAAATTCCCCACATCGGTCGACTTCCCCTAATCATGAGTAAAATCAAAATACGGTGGCAATTAAGAAAACACTCACTGGGGTAATAATAAAACTCCCTCTATCATGAAGAAGCCATGCCCTTATTTAGGAAATACTCAGGCCAGCCCCGCACCGGAGACGGTGGAAGTTTATACTCTCTCCCAGTTCAAACAGTCCACAAAGTGGCAAAAAGGGGAGCCAATATGGAGCCATCAAAAAATTAACTTCCTGCCAGAAGAATTAAGGACGACTTAGATGCGGATGATACTTGCAATTTTTTAGAATAAAATCCCTGCTCCCGTACATTACACGTAGGATTGCAGGGCGAGAAGTTAAATTGTTAATTGATACCGAAACTTCCAAAAATTACATTGCACCCCTCCCGATGCTTAAAGGCGTCGTGGAAGAAGAAATTACAAAAAAGTGCCTTATTTTAATTTCTTAGGTTAAGTCCTCTTCCTCTTAAATGATCTTAAGGGATTTGACGGGATAATCGTGATGGACTTACTTAAACAAGTAAATGCGAAACTCGATTTCACTAAAAATATGATGCAAACTGGCAATGCAACAGAAAAGAAAACGTTAGTTTCATCAAAACTGACACTTGTTTTTGACAATAGTGTGATGAACCCGCCTAGAAGGCGCGTACGCCACAATCATTATTTCTTTCATTATAATAGCTCTAAGAGAAATACCGTGAATTACAATAAATATTAAGTCGAAGTAAGAATAAATAAGTTATAGCTAAGTTCAAAACCCGGGGTGGCAACGCCAACCGATAGTTCACCAAGACATGTTAAATACGAGAAAAGCAAAGGAGCTAAAGTACCAGTAGTAGGAAAATACTAGAAATCCCGAATGCAGGAAAAGGCATAGCGAGGCTTCGAAAATCACGTGTGCTCATCGAGCTTTTCCGCCGGTGGAGAATCGCAGCACAGGCCAGCCTTGACGCCTGACGCGACCACTCTCGGCCTTCTGATCGCGCGTGTTCCGACAATCGAATTCGACCAAGTTTTACGCGGTGGTTACGCCGGTGATTTTAAGATATACATATATATATAAACAAGTCAGCTGAGGTTAGTACGACCAGATTCTCATGTGCTCAAAACGGTGTAGCGGACCCGAGTGAGGATAAATTGAATAAATGGTAAAGAATATATAATCGCACCTCTAGATCGTTTCCTTCTCGTAGTCAGACAATAAGTCTAACCTAACCTTACCTCATTAGTAGATAGGTAATCCGGGAGCTGGCTCACTAGGTAATAAATCATGTCAAAAAAGGGGGCGGGTGGTTGCACGCAGGTGTTTTAATGACCTAATTAGCATAATTAAGTCAAAAAGGGGGGTGTTGGTGACCCTAGTTAGATGAGCATGGTTGCACACAGGTCACTTAATGAGGTTAGAAAGTGGTGTGTAGGAGTGCGAGAGAGGGGTGTTTTGATATGTCTTGTTTTGTCTTGTCTTTTTCTCACGCTAAAGGTGCGTGTGTGATAGGGGTGTTTTGTCATGCGTAGGATTTTGTGGGATAGAAGTTGAGGAACAAATTAAATGATATAGGGTATTATAATAATTAAAAAGAACGCGAAAGGGCTCGTGCCGACTAAAATTAGATGAACATCGGGGCAAGTTAATAGGATAGTAGTTTCGCATTAGTCTAACAGGAACATTGAAAATTAGGCGGCTTACCAAATCTACAGAATCAATATCGCCTCTGATAAGATTATTCATTACAAGGAACAACGCTATAGTCGAGTACCTCGACTATTAGATACCCGTTACTCAGCTAAAGTGACCAAAGGGAAATGAAGATATACAAGGCACCGGAATCTAAATCTGAGATCCCAATTCTCTATCTTTGTTAGTTTCCGAGATATCCACGTTCATATTTACCATTTTTTTTAAGTTTGTGGGCGGTGGCAAACTTTTTTTTAGTCAATCGATAGGTATTGATGAAAACAATACATTTCAGTTTAAAGTTTTATTCTAGCATCAAAACTGTATGAGCCACAGCTTTAAGCGGTTTGTGGGCATTAGAGTGGGCGTGGCACGCTGCTGAAACAAACTTGCGCTGCGTAAGAAGCTCAGGAATCTGCACGCCAAGTCTCAATAGATTCCGAGATCTCAGCGTTCATCCGGACAGACAGTCGGAAACGCTTCTAGTATACCCTTTTACTCTACGAGTAACGGGTATAAAAATAGTACCAAGCATAGTTCTACAATTTACTAGACTAGGCAAGTTAATCAATAGCAATCTACTCGAGTAAGAAGGCAACCTGACGTTTTGATCCCAGTTCAAACCACGTAAGGCAAAAAGAAGAAATTGTTTCTGTACGAACTCTATACGGCCAATGTGCACTTGATACTGAGGACTCCGAACGGAAGAACAGTATTCTAAATTGGGACGGACAAGGGAGGTAAATAATAACTTGGTAGTGTATGGATACCCAAGAACACTTATAGCTTTATTTACAGTAGAGGTTATGTGGGAGTCAAATTTAAGTTTAGGATCTAGGAGAACACCTAAATCGTTTACTGAGTATATTCGGTCCAGGGACATGTTCTGAAGAGAGTAACTTATGAACGTTGGCGTACCCCTATAAAAAGTCATAACGTTGCATTTAAGATAGTTTAAATTCAAAAGGTTGTACTGACACCATTCCTGGAATCTATTAATGTCTGACTGCAAGCAGAAACCAGACTCAATATTATTATATGAAAAACAAAGCTTAACATCATCAGCATACATTAGTACACGAGAGTGAGTTACTATAGAGGGAAGATCATTTATAAACAGAGTAAACAGCAAAGGGCCTAAATGACTGCCCTGAGGCACTCCAAATGTCACGTTGATCATCTTGGAAACAGCGTTTTTGAATAAAACCCTCTGAGATCTACCATTCAAATAACTTGAAATCCAAGTTAACAGATTATTCGGAAACCCGAGCTGATCTAATTTGAATAAAAGAAGAGAGTGGTTTACAGAGTCAAAGGCTTTACTAAAATCTGTATATATAACGTCTGTCTGCAATTTTTCGTTAGTGGTGGTCGATCTTCGCTTAACAAAACCATGTTGACACGGCGATAATAAAGAGGAGCACAAATGTTGCAACTGAGAGGTAATAATGCGTTCAAATATTTTAGGAATTGCAGACAATTTGGAGATTCCTCTATAGTTCTGAACATTAACCTTCGCACCCTTTTTGTGGAGTGGAATAATAAAAAAATCTCTCCAGATAGTAGGAAAAACAGATGATGAGATAGACAAATTAAGAAGTTTAAGAATGGGTTTACAAATAGTTCGGGCACAAAACTTAAGAACACACCCAGGGAGTCCATCTGGCCCCGGAGAATAGGTTGGCGTTATAGTTTCTAAATCACTTAAGAGAGAACTTTCGGTGATTACAGGAGAAAAAATACAATTTGCCCTGTTTAAGTGATTAGGGTAGCTAGAATTAGACCAAGAAACAGAACTATAAGTAGATTGGAAGAATTCAGCAAATAAATCTGCAATTTCGGGATCCGAAGATGCCTCAATAGAGTTTAATCTTACAGATGATGGCAAGGCTGAAGACTTTCGCTTAGCATTGACAAAGTTATAAAACTGCCTTGGATCCTTTGAAAATTCAAATTTACATCGGTTCAAATACATGGAATAGCAATGACTGTTAAGTACATTAAAATTAGTACGAGCCACCACATATCTTGAAAAATCGGATGGCCTACCCGACTTTTTGTACTTTTTATAGAAGTTTGTTTTTAGGTTTCTAAGTCTTTGCAACTGATTGGTAAACCAAGGAGGCCTGTCTAACTTAGGAGCAAAACTATCAGGAACACATTCACAGAAAAAAGAGTTTAGGACACTATAAAATAGTTCCGTAGCACTTTCAATATCCAAGCAATTATATAAATTTGTCCAGTTATAATGTGAAATCAAGGTATTGAGTTTACTAAAGTCACATTTACGAAAGCATCTACTTTTAGTTGGTGAAAGAGAAGGAGAGAGGGTGTCAACGGAGGGAAGACAAATTGTAAGTTCTAATGTGGGATGATACCGGTCTTTTGGCATAACTAGTGGGTCAATTCTAGATACCGTGACTTCAGACGGATCTAAAGCAAATACAAGATCTAATTGTCTGTTTAGAGAATTACGTATAAAGCTAACTTGCTGTAATGATAATTCTAACAGACCGTCAACGAATTCATGGTCAGATAAGGGGGTAGAGACAAGTGAGTCAGTGGAAAGGGACCAAGAAATGTCAGGGAGATTGAAATCACCCAAAACAATCAAAAGATCCCTTTCGGAAAGATGAGATAAAACAGTTTTTATTGCAGACAAATGTTGCTTATAAATTGTTAAGTCGGATCCAGGTGGAATATAAGAACAAGTTACATAAATAGAAAAAGATTTCAAAGAAACTTTAACACCAACGAATTCTATTTCATTGGAATTAAGAAAGTATATCCTTTCCGATGTTAAAGTAGAGGTAACGGCAACCAGCACCCCACCCCCCCTACGAGGAGAGCAATCAGTTCTATACGTACTAAAATTTTTGGACAGAACTTCAGAGTCTGATATCTCCGGTTTCAGCCAAGTCTCAGTAAAGGCCAGAATGTCTTCCGAAAAGGCAGAGGAGTCAGCATAAAGCTTAGGTAGCTTCATATTAAGTCCCCTAACATTTTGATAGGCCAAAAATAAACTGCTCAGTTTTTTGGCGCAGGTACTGTCGTGGAAGGCCTATTATTAGTTCTCCGTCTGTTTGGAACAAATTCTTTAATGACCAATTCATCATTAAGCCAAAAACTTTTAGAATTTAATACATTAAATACTTCCGGAGGAGCAGATATTTTAAAGGAAGATATCCTACGAACATATGAAAATTTAAACTCCTCCACTGTGATGTTTTGAGACGGGAATTCCTGTTGTACAAATTCCAAAACATCTGCAGATGTGGTTTCAGGTGTTAAAGGAGACACAAATAGTTGCTTCCTATATGGAACAACCGAGAGGCTCTTTCTTCCACCACCAGCAATCTGAACATCGTTCGTCTGATTATCGAGACTAGGGACTCCTATAGAGCTAACTTCCACCGTAGGCACAGAAAGCTGCGTAAGGTTTGAAACGGTAGGCTGACTAGCAGAAACAGGGACTCCAGAGCTTTTGGTACCTATGGGTACTGCTGTCAGAGAAGCTTTAGGTCCCCCAGCCCCAGTGGACGCCGACATTGCTGCCGTTACCGATCGGGTAAAAATATTAGAAGCTAAGTTGGGATTTGGAACTGATGCCTTTACTTGAAGAGATTTTGAAGGAGCAGTCTTCTTGCGTTTAGGTGACCCTACTGACATTTTTTTATTATCAAGGTCCGCCTTAAACTCTTTAAAATCAGCAACTACGCTCATGAGTTTATCGAACAGTTTCATAAAACGATCATTGGTCAGCGCAACATAGCCATCCAAATCACGATCTATTTCCACGCATGAGGCACAAGTCCACGAAAAACCAACACGCAGATCAATATAATCTTTTACTCTGCCAACAAGTCCAGTAAATTTTGGGTGTATGACTATGTTGCAGAGACGACAGTAAATAAAAACGTCATTAGGTGACGATCCAAACTGACAATCTTTTTTGCTACAAAAAAGAGCCATTTTTAATTTAAGAAAAAAAGTTATTAATAAAACCAAAGAATCAAAAGAATTATAAATACCTCACTTAATTTGACACTGGGATCAAACAAATAAAAATGTAGACACACAAGAACACAAAAGTATAAGAGCGCGTAGAGACTTCGAGAGCGAGAGAGCGCAACAGAGTGGCTGTCGACTGAGCGTGGCTTGCGAAACACAAACAAAATATACACGACAACAGTTTAGACGACAAGAAACGGGAGAGAGATTACAAGAAGGTTATGGGAAACAACAACAAAAGCTATTGAAACCAAAGCACCACAGCGTACAGAAGTTACAATAACAAAATGCACGGGCTAAACACAGAGTTTGGTTTTGTTAAAATTTCTACAATAAAATAGACAATTAAACATCAACAGACGATTTAAAACACAAGCACGGCTGGTTATGAAGGACTAAGTCACAAAACAAGGCACCAGTATCACAGATATTAATGACAAATTGACAAAAATCACAGAGCACAAGATAAACACAACCGGTCACAAGCGACGCTAAATCGATATGACCGCATACTTTTGTGGTGTTGGTTTGAGGGATATTAGACCGCATACTTTTGTGGTGTGAAACAAGCGTGAGTTCGATAACCTCTCCCTCTTTAGCGAGCATTAGATGGGAAAGTAAGCGTAGGAGTGTAAGAGGGATGTTGGTGGTGGTGGTGCTTGTGGTGGTGGTTCCTAACAGAATATACACAAAAACAAATGAGATCGTTTGTTTAGTCAAATACGTTTTTCTTTAATCATATTTGAAAATTTTTTCTCATGCACTTTTAGAAAGAGAAAATGGTTACCTTCTAAGTTTTCAAAAAATGTATGTGTTAAGGAGAAACGTGGAAAGTAGTTCAGTTTTAGAAAACTATTTGAGTTGAGCGAACCATCTAGAATCGTCGTGTGAACCCTCCGGTCATTCAAAGCTTAAGTAAAGTTGTGTTAACTTACGTTCCATCCGAATTCGATTTGTGCGAGATTATCAAATTGATAAAAATTAAAATACTTTACCAAGTGTAAAGTAAAGTTGTGTGAATTGTGAACTATCCAGATTTGTGTTGTGTAAACTTATCAAATTGATAAAACGTAAAATACTTTACAGTAAAAGTAAAGTATAACAAAGTGAAAAGTACACCTATCAATACAATACAATACTTCCAAAAACGAAAAAAAATCAAAACCAAAAAAAAATGAATAAGTATTGTGGAAAGTGCAATATTACCCTATCGGGTAACATTTCGTGGGCTCATCATCTGCGAACGGAGCAACACAAGAAGAATGTGGTTGAACCAGTGGATTCAAGGATAAAAAAAATCAGTTCTGGATTCCAAGGAAGGATTGTTCACTACCTATATGAAAACACTAACAATGATGTAATTTATCCAACACAATTTATGTAGGAAGCAGGAGAAGCTTTTCTACCTCACTTGTATCTATTGTTGGAAAGTTATGCATCGGTGAAAATAAATTTTGAACTTTTTGGAGAGTACGGACTTTTGAAGGAAGAAAAGGAATGTGTTGAAATAAAGTCATTTCAAAGTAAGATGACAATAATTAGTGCCTACTCCAATATTGAAGTTGAATATAAGGAACACATGGAAAAAATTTTGGCGAGGATGGAAGAATTCCAAGAAAGGGATAGTGGATGGACTTTGCTTCATCTCACTCGATTGGAGATGAATATTAATCAATATTCACCTTTAAGAGGATCATCTTATATAAAACTACCCTCTTGTTTAGAAGCTAAAAAAGCAATAATAAATGTCAAAAACACAAATGATGAATATTGTTTTAAATGGAGCTTAATCGCAGCATTAAGTAAACTAAATAAGAATGCGAACAGATGCACAAGCTATAAAGTGAATATAAATGATGAAGTAATTCAAGTCAATGGGATCACACTAAATTTCACTGGATTGCAATTTCCACTTAAGCCTGCGGATATATCGAAATTTATGGAAATAAATAAAGATATAAATATTACACTTTTCGGATTCGACGATGGAGTTATATTCGGACCTACATTTTACTCTCCTGAAGTGAGGAGAAATTATATAAATATGTTGATACTGGAGGAAGGATGTAAAGCACACTATACTTGGATTAAAAATCTCTCAAAGTAAGTTGTTTTATCATTTTATCATTATTATATCTTGTTTTTGTTTTTGTTTTTAAATTTCATAATATTTATTAGCTTTCATACTTAAAAAAAATTTTTTTTTCGTGTGTTTATCTTTTTTAGTTTGGTTTCCTCTCAAGTTTCGAGAGACAAATCAAAAAAATGGTTCTGTCAAATTTGCTTAAATTACTCTTTGAGTGAAGATGCTGCCAACCGGCATTCAGAAGTCTGTGGAAAAAAAGTCTCGCGCTTACCCAACATGAAGGATGCCACTTTACGGTACACAAATGTTCAAAAGGAAGTGATGGTCCCATTCACAGTTTACGCTGACTTTGAATGCATCCTTCAACCAATTAATAAAAACGAAACATTAAATTTAAATATTATAAATATACATAGACCTGTTTCATATGCATACTAAATAAAGTGTGCACATGATAACAGTTTAGATAAGTTTGTTTTAGAAACTGTATTCAACTCGGGAATGAATTTCCTGTTATCACTAATAGAAAATTTAACTTTTATATATGAAAACTATATTTCAAAACCTGTTTCTATAATAATGTCAGATGTTGAAAAAGATGATTTCCAAAAATCTAATAATTGTCATATATGCAACACTCCTCTTTTATTGGACAGAGTTAGGGATCACTGTCACTTCACAGGAAAATTTAGGGGGGCAGCACATAATGAGTGTAATTTAAAATATACAGTTCCAAAATTTATTCCTGTTTTCTTCCACAATTTCACCAGGTATGATTGCCATCTATTTATTAAAGATTTGGCAATCATACCTGGTGAAATAAAGGTAATTCCATTAAATAAGGAACAATATATATAAATTTCAAAAATTATAACTTTAAGTAATGGTGATAACTTTGAAATCCGTTTTCTAGATTCGTTTTGATTTATGCCTTCTGCATTAGATACATTAGCTTCAAATCTAGATAGTGAACAAATGTATATAACAAGATCATTTTTCCCTAATGAAAATCATTTCAACTTAATGCGAAGAAAGGGTGTATTTCCATATGAATATTTAGATTCAGTTGAGAAATTAAAAGAAAGTAAATTACCTCCTAGAGAAGCTTTCTATAGTTCCTTAACCGAAAATGAATGTTCAGTTGAAAATTATACTCACGCACAAAAGGTTTGGAATGAGTTTTCTTGTAATAATCTTAAAGATTATTTAGAATTATATTTAAAAACAGATGTTTTATTAATGTCTGATGTCTTTAAAAACTTTCGAAGACTTTGTAGTAAAATTTATTCACTTGATCCAGCACATTTTTTCACTACACCAGGATTATCATGGGAAGCTATGTTAAAATGTACTAAAATTGAATTAGATTTATTAACTGACATAGATCAGTATAAATTTATTCAAAGTGGTATTCGTGGTGGCTTAGTACAATGTACATGTAGATATGCTAAAGCAAATAATAAATATGTTGAGAATTTTGATAGTACTCAAAAATCATCATATGGCTATGTCACAATCTTTACCATATGGAGGTTTTGAATGGATTTCAAGGGGGGAACTTGATAGTATAAACATTACAGAGATTGCAGATGATAGTGAATATGGATACATTTTTGAGGTAGATTTAAAATATCCTTTAAAATTGCACGATAAACATAATGATCTTCCATTTTGTTGTAATAATCAGTTACCAACAAAGTCAGACAAAATAAAAAAATTAATTACTGATTTACGGGATAAAGAAAAATATATAATTCATTATAAAAATCTTCAACAGTGTATAGAAAATGGATTAATTCTAACAAAAATTCATAGAGGTCTTCGCTTCTTTCAGAAGCCTTGGCTAAAAACATATATTGATTTGAATACATTCCATAGAACTAATGCAAAAAATACATTTGAAAAAGATTTTTTTAAACTTTTAAATAATGCTGTCTACGGAAAAACAATGAAAAATGTCGATAAGCGCGTTAATATTAAATTAATTACTAAATGGGAAAGTGCTTCACCATCCGATTCTTCTGGTCCAAAAAGGCATTGTGGTAGATCTCTTATTTCAAAGTCAAACTTCCATAGTGTCAAACAGTTTTCAGAAAACTTCTTTGCCTTTCAAATGAAAAGATTAAATGTGTTGTACAACAAACCTTTATATTTGGGTTTTGCTGTATTAAATTTATCGAAATGGAAAATGTATGATTTTCATTATAATTATATCAAACCTAAATACATTGAAAATGTTCAATTAAATTATATGGATACAGATTCTTTTATATATACCATTAACACTGAAGATTTTTTTAAAGATATTCAGAATGATGTTGAGATGAAGTTTGATACATCAGATTATTCTGATGAATTACTTAATCTCTATAATTTTCCTAAAGCTAATAAAAAAAGGTTGGGTTTTTTTTAAAGATGAACTCAATGGAAGACCTATGACTGAATTTGTTGGTTTGAGATCAAAAATGTATGCCTTTAAAACATCTAATAGTAATGACAGCTCTGAAAAAACAGTGAAAAAATCAAAGGGTGTTAAAAGAAGTGCAATAGATCAATTAACTTTTAATAGTTTTAAAAAATGTTTGTTTTCGGAAGAGGAAGTGGTAGGCTCTATGTCAATGATTAGATCTAAAAATCATCTTTTATCAACAATTAAATGTAAAAAAGTAGTTCTCAGTCATAAAGACACAAAGGTTCTTATACAAGACAATAAAATTAAAACACTACAATATGGCCATTATAAAATAGATGAAAAAAGATTAGAAAATAAACTTAATGAAATAGATTCAAATATTTATGTTTATGAACAAAGAATAAAAGAAATAGAGAATTGTCCTAATAGAAATAATTATCAAGAGAATGAAATAGAAAAATTTCAGAAAAATATAGATGAATGTGAATTTGAAATGTTTTGTACAGAATTAGAATTAAATTTACTAAATGATGAAAAAAATGAATAAATGTACCCTATAATTGTAAATAAGACAGAACAAACAACGCTTTTTTATTTAAAGGTTAAAATGTAAGGTAATGTATAAACCAAATATTACAATTCACAATATTATTATTATTATAAAATTTTTATTTAACAGAACAAACATCGCTTTTACTTACAGGTTAATGTTAAAATTTATGACAATTTACAGAACATGAAAATTTGAATTTAACAGAAGAATTTCAATATTTTCTTTGAATTACACTCAATTTGCTTACTTTCTTCTATATTTAGTGGTATAGTTTGTTTATAGTTATCTATACCACCCTGTAATCTATACACTTTATTTTCATCATTACTTAAAGGAATTGATTTAATGTATTTATCATTATCTTCATCTAAATTAAACGGTATAGTTTGAACATAGTTATCTATACCACCCTCAACAACAATAGTTTCATCCTCACTAGATGATCTTGGAATACATGGTTCCGGATTTTCATCATCATAATGGATTGTATCATGGTCATCATCATCATCATCATCGTCATCACCATACAAATTAAGTGACAATTTGCCATCCTCTTTTTTATTAATGTTTTGGAGTTCTGAAAATGTAAATATTTTACTATATATATATACAAATATTATTTTATATGTATTCAACCAACCTTTTTGAGCTCCATCCGAAATATTATTTTCAACTTTTTTATTAATGTTTTGGTGTTCTGAAAATATATATATATATTATTAGTATATAAAATTATATATATATATATATATATATATATATATATATATTAAACTCACCTTTTTTTAATTTACTCGAATTATTATTTTCATCTTCTATTTTTATATTCTGAAAAAACTCATATTTCCCTACTCAATCAGATTATGATATAATATCACTGTTAGTTATTTTGAAATCGTTAATATCGTTAATTGGTATTTTATCTGTGCTAGTCTGACTTTCTTTTTTATTTAAATATTCAACCATCATTTGAGCTGCTAAACTTCTCTTTCTTAAATATATCCCATTAATTCTTTCTGCTTCATCGATTTCAATTTCATGGATTTGTGGACAATCACTAAGATAACCTGTTTCTTCTTCTTCTATCTCTTCTCTTTTACTCTCTTGTTTGGAGAGAAGATCAGCATCTTTTGATATTTTTTCATAGACAACCGTATCTTTTCGTCTCTCTGCATTAATTACTGTTTGGGATAAAACTTCTGCAAATTCAAAACAATTTATTCTTAAAGTTGCTAAGGGGGTATTAGTATGCGTTTAGATTTTTGGTGGCGGTGGCGATTAGATAAATATTTTAAATTCATACGCTTAGATTTACTTAGACTTCGCCTAGAATGTGTTCTTCTATATATATTATTGTAATGACATTTAACTCCTACTGTAGCAGTTTTGTATTGGATGGTAAAGAATCTGTTTAGACCAGTGGTCGGCAGCGGCCTATCTAGTGAGCATAGGATAGTGTTCTGCCCATCCTCTGCTCGCTCACGTATAACGTAGATGTTCGTATGACTTCGGCATGAGTCTTCGGGTCTTTTTTTTCTCAGCTTCGGCGTGTTTTTTTGCTTCTGCGGCAGAGAATTTCAGTGCAAAACAGAGAGAGCGCTGCGCGCCAACTTCGTGTTTTTTACACTTACACTAATGCAAGGCAAACTGTGATGGTATGTGTGTGCCGACCACTGGTTTAGACCCCTTCTTCCCAAATCCATATGCCCTATTATTCTCCTTTCATTTTCAACTAATTTTTGCTTAAAATTCTCAATTATACCTCTCTTTGTGAATTCGATTTGAGAGTTGTGTATGTTTTCAGTGCTTTTTAATTTATGAGTAGTGTTCCTTTTTATTGGAACCCGACTTACACTTTCAAATTCTGTATCACTATCACTGATCCCCAACACTAATTCTTGTGACGTATTACTAAATGTTGGTGCTCGACTTACGTTTTCAAATTCTCTCTCACTATCATTTATACCCATATCAATTTTTTCTGATTTTTCATCTCCTATGTTTTTATTTTCTATGTGATCAACACTTTCATTTTCGCTATTAAAATCAAAAAGATTGGTTGGGGTTGTAGTTGTTGATGTAGCTGTTTTCGTTGTATCTTCTTCCAGAAGTTCTTTTTTTAATGTAGTTGCTGCTGTTGTAGTTGTTGTTTCTTCCTTCTCCTCCTCCTCCAGAATTCCCCTTCTCATTGTAGGTGTAGTTGTACTTGTTGTAGTTGAGGTAGATGTAATTGTAGTAGATGATGATATAGTTGTTTCTTCTTCAACTGTACTTGCACTTGTACTTGTTGTTAAGTCTTTTTCATTAATGCTACCATTAATAGCATTAAATATTTTTGTATCGAATTCACTTTTTAAGTTTGGTATCTCACTTTCATCACTTGTCTTGTTTATGAGATCCATAAAAATATGACTGTCCTCTAGGATCTCAAATTTTAAGTCAATTTTAATGATTTTTATACCCGTTACTCGTAGAGTAAAAGGGTATACTAGATTCGTCGAAAAGTATGTAACAGGCAAAAGGAAGCGTTTCCGACCCCATAAAGTATATATATTCTTGATCAGGATCACTAGCCGAGTCGATCTAGCCATGTCCGTCTGTCCGTCTGTGCGTCTGTCCGTCTGTCCGTCTGTCTGTCCGTCCGGATGAACGCTGAGATCTTGGAAACTATGAGAGCTAGGCTATTGAGATTTGGCGTGCAGATTCCTGAGCTTCTTACGCAGCGCAAGTTTGTTTCAGTAGAGTGCCACGCCCACTCTAACGCCCACAAACCGCCCAAAACTGTGGCACTTACAGTTTTGATGCTAGAATAAAAATTTTAACTGAAATGTATTGTTCTCATCAATACCTATCGATTGACTCAAAAAAAAGTTTGCCACGCCCACTTTAACGCCCACAAACCGCCCACAAACTTCAAAAAATCGTAAGTATGAACGTGGATATCTCGGAAACTATCAAAGATAGAGAATCGGGATCTCAGATTTAGATTCTGTAGCTTTGTACGCAGCGCAATTTTGTCACGCGAATATGCCACGCCCACTATAACGCCCAAAAACCGCCCAAACTTGTGGCGTCCACAATTGTTATGCTAGATGAAAAATTTTAACTGAAATGTATTGATCTCGTCAATACCTATCGATTGATCCAAAAACAAATTTGCCACGCCCACTCTAACGCCCAGAACGCTTAAATCTGTCTTCCGCCGGTAGGTGGCGTATTTAAATCTCGCTTTGCTGCTTGCATATCTCCATTTCCTTTTGGTCCCTTAAGCTGAGTAACGGGTATCTGATAGTCTAGGTACTCGACTATAGCGTTCTTCCTTGTTTTTAGTTTTGGAACATTGATAAATAACCCAATCGAATTATTGGAAGTCGATGGGTTTTCAATTAAAGTCATTTCATTGGGGAGTGGTACCATTTTCACCATCGGATTAAAGAGTGAAAGTATCACAAAAAATATTATAAAAACCGTCATTTTAATTTTGATTTTGTTTTTTTTGACAATCGAACAAACGAACTAATGAATGAATAAGCAAACGATCCGAAATTGAGTTGCGTGAACGAATAGATGGAAACTGAATACTTTTTGAAATTCTTCCGCCTTTATACCCTCCAGATTTGTATATATAAATATATAACGTTCTGTTCAAATTCTTATCTGTACATGCTTTTCTTCACACTTTATAAATAGGAATTGCGTGATTGTGAAGAAACATAATTTATTTTCACGCATTGACGTCAATGTCTACATTTTAATTGTTCTTTATAGAATTTCGTTTTTATGAATCCAACTATCTTCTGCTTTTGAAAAGCCTACCCAACGCACAAGCACATAATCAAGTTCCACCCAAAATTCTTATCTGTATATACTCTTTTAGTCTAGCCAACGCACAAGCTCATAATCAAGTTCCGTTCCGTTTATAAATAGGAATTGCGTGCTTGTGAAGAAGAAACATAATTTATTTTCATGCATTGACGTCAATGCCTACATTTTAATTGTTCTATGCTTCCACTTGTTCTTTATAGAATTTCGTTTTTATGAATCCAACTATCTTCTGATTTTGAAAAGCCTAGCCAACGCACAAGCACATAATCATCTTTTTGTTTCACAATCTTTTCAACAAGATAAGTATTAGGGAATTTTGTTTTTTTAATTTCTTGTTTATAGAAACCACCTTGTACTGGATCACCCTTCAAGTCCTCAAGTAAATATGTGGTGGGGGATGTATTTTGTACTTTCCGAATTCGAAAAATTTCCGTTGTCCAGTTTGGGGTATAGCCTTTTTCAAAGACATGTTTATATTTACTTATTCGTACATGATCACCCTCTTTAAAGTCCCCATTTGTAAATATTTTTAGATGATTGTATGATCTCATCAAAATCTGTTTTTCATTTTTAGCATTGACGTCAATAGGCTTCATTTTAATCGTTCTATGCTTCCTGTTATTATAATTATTAATCAACTATTTGTATATTTGAAGCCAAGTATATTTTCCATTAAAACCAAACTCACGCCACATAAGTTCTTTTATTGTTCTATTAAAACGTTCCACAATAGATGCTTTAAGAGTACTAAATGTTGAGTAATGATTAATTTCATATCTTTTCATCAATTCTCTAATTTGTTTATTATAGAATTCATTTCCATTATCTGTTTGTAAATTCTTTGGTACTCCACGACCAGATTTCATTATTTTTTCCATTGCTTTTGTAAATTCTTCCGGATTTTTTGATTTTATTGCATCACCCCATCCATATTTAGAAAATGTATCTATTACTGTTAACAAATACCTATACCCCTTATTTGATGATGCATATGCCCCCATTTCAACCAAATCAGCCTGCCATAAATCATTAATACCCTTTACTATAACTCTACGTCTTGGGAAATTCTTGAATGATGGGCGATGTAACTCATTTACAATATCTCGTTTACTCATAACTTTATTTTATCTGGTATAAATGGTTTCTTCTCTAAAGAATCAGTTTCACCTTTTAAAACTGAGGTTGGTGCAATTATATAATTGAAAATGTTACTTTCTATTTCATTTATATCCTCCACTACCTTATTAAAAGTTTTCATGAGAAATTCCAATTTTTTAGAAATTTCACTCACTTTTCCCCAATATTATTGATTCGAGGTCTTAATCTAAAGATTTTTTGTTTCTGCGGTTGCTTAGAAATTTCATTAGATGTATTCTGTACTAGTTTACTTATTTCATCATCAATATAAATCTTTGTTGCAATATCATTTTCATGAATGGGGGGTAGGGAATTTTTAAATCGTTTCCTCTGAACAATTAAATGTCCATCATAATCATAAGGTATACTTTGAAATTTTTCTAGACCTTTTGTTATATCTCTTGAGTACTCTTTCTCATTTAAAAAACAACCAAACTTATCAACTGACATTTTAATTATAAAATAAATAATGAAAGAGTGGTATATTTATGTATGATCCACATTAATTGTTAAAACTTCTTCGTTTTCACGATGTACAAATGGACTTTTCCGAAGTATTATTCCATCTATTTGTGTCTGATCAGAACGAATGATTGGTGGAGGTTTTTTTAAATGTTGGTTTATGAATTTCTTAAGATTTTCCAATTTATATAGAAGCTCTTTTATTGAATTATGTATATACTCCATTTGAGTTATCATTTTTATTACTTTACTTTCCAGCTCTGATACTCTTTTATTTCGTAGTTGAAATTATTTAGTTATAGTATCCATTTGATGCTTCGCTTCATTAATTTTATCATCAACATAAAATTTAATAGCCAAATCATTTCCATTTATTGGTTTTGAAGAGTTTTTAATTCTTTTTTTCTGAACATTTATGTGACCATCAGTGTCTAGATATATACGTGTAAGACTCTCAACTTCCTTTTTGAAAAGCGAGGAAAAATCTCTATCATTTGAAAAGTGACCAAACTTGTCAATAGACATTTTACTATTAAACAAAATGAGAAAATGTTTTCTATTTTACTAATATATTATTTTTGCTTCCCGCAATTCTTCTATTATTGAAAGAATTTCATTAGTATGGTTATTATTACCAGCAGCTCTCGATGCTATTAAGAGTTGCAATCTTTCAACAAGTTCATTAACATTATCCCAATATACATAGATTGGTGGTATTTTTTGTAGTCTCATATACCCAGAACCAGTAAATTCTTCATTTACTGAAGATGACATTAATGGTTTAATAATTGAAGAATATTTTTTAGAACGATTCCCCTTAACTTGACCATCTGGTTGATAGTTTCTTTTGTGAGCACTTGTTTCAATTAAAATGTTTTTATATGATTCTAAATCATTCTTAGTATAATCATTAGGACTATTATGAAAAATTAAAGAGTATAGACCTGGTGATAGAGTCCATAAATTTCCACTTCCTAATTCCATTAAATTTTTTTTAATTTTAAGTGTTGTATTACCCAACATTAAAATATTATTTTCTTCTCTTGGTCCATAACTGTTGTCTAAAATCTTTTCTTGCTTTAACTGATTAATGTTGAGATTGTACTTCACCCCGGTTTCTTCATATACACTTTCATTTAAATCATCTGTGTGAGGCTGTTGTGAAACATCGGATTCATCTATAAGAGACTGTTGTGAAACATCAGATTCATCTATAAGAGACTGTCGTGAAAAAGCATCAACATAAGCATCACTCTCACTATCACTTTCGATTACTCTCTCGTGTACCCTTTTTTCTTTTTTACTTTTAGGTACTCTTATTTTCTCTTTCTTGAACTTAGTCTTAATATCATGTGTATCATTAATATATTCTTTTTTTTCAATTTTTTATTTTCAGTGAGTAATTCATGTACAGGTTCTGTAATAGGTTTAAAAGTTTCCTCCAAATTTGATACGTTCTCATTTTTTATTTGTTTCAATTCATCAAATTTTCTTTTTAATGAATTTCTACTTTTCGTCAACTGTTCTAAAAGTTTACGCTTCATTGTTGTCGTTTTCTCTGATACTTATGTACTACTGAGAAAAATGTAGTATAATTTAAATATTTATAACAAAGGGTTTGAGTTTGAGTTTTATAAAACTTTATTTTTATTTTTATTTTTATTTTTATTTATTAAAATAGATACATTAATAATATTAAAAATGAAAACATTTTAAGCTTTATTTAATTCTAAATAGAGATTGTTATCATTCTTTTTAATAATACAAAAAAGATTATTTTTTATATATTCAATTGTTGAATCCTCTAAAGTTGAGTATCGTTCCGGCAAGTACAGCATACACTCTTCAAGTTCAAGAGTGAGGGCCATCCCAAAGCTGGTTTTCTTACGTAGAGCACGTCGAATAGGGTAGCACACCTCCGATTTCATCTTCGTCTTTGTTAAAAGAGGTTTTGGTGCGTTACCATTAAAATCCTTGAGTACTTTCATCATTCCCGGATTGACCATTTGTAGTTGTTTCTTCTTGTAGTTGTTTTCGTTGTTTTTGTTGTTTTTACCTGTTTTTGTTGTTGATTTTAGTTGTTTTTTTTAGCAGTTGTAGCTGTTTTTGTTGTTGAATTTACCTGTTTTTTAGCAGTTGTAGCTGTTTTTGTTGTTAATTTTAGTTGTTTTTTAGCAGATGTAGCTGTTTTTAGCAGTTGTATCTGTTTTAATTGTTGTTGTTGTCTTACTGTTTTAACTGTTTTTTTTATGTTGTTCTTGTTGTTGTTGATTTTGATGATTGCAAGATTTTTAGGTTGAAACTTTAGGCTGAGAACGTTTTAGCTTGAAACTTTTAGGTTGAGACTGTTTGCAGGTGGTTTTTAAATGTGTGTTAGAATAACTTTTGATCGAGTTTTTATACCTTGAGGTAAACTAACCCTCCCTGTTCTTTCTCATTCTTGATTTAGAATCGACCAATCATAGCAGTGAATAGCATGTAAATAGGGTGGGTTTCAAGAATCATAGAGAAATTACTTGATCATAAAGAAAAAGTTAGGGTGGGATAGAGAGTAAGAATTGGAGGGACAGGTGTCCACAGTTGGTACTATTAAAGACTTGTTTTCTCTCATAGTTATAGTTAATGTTATTCCCCAAGTATTTCACAATTTCTTTTGGGGGTTGTAAATTTCCAAAACTATCAAAGTAATGTATACTTTTTTTATTTTTGTTATAAGCTACCCAATGTGTACCATTTGATGAACTATCATCCAGGTTTATAATTCCTGACTCTTCTCTCCAAGGAGATTTGGGCAGTGAGTCTCTCATAAACACACCTCGGAAATGTGGAATGTACTTTTGAGCAAAATTCAAAATTTCGAAATTTGAAAGAGGTTTTTTAGGTAGCTTAGTAATTAGTTTTTTGGATTTCCTCTAAATGGATTAAGATATAATCCATAACCTTTTCTATAAGGTTTAAGAAACATACCTTCACCCACCTTAATACTTTCCATTTTCTTATTATGTTGTTTACTCTCTTCTAATTGTTTTTCCCCATATTTGCATTATTAATAGTTTTAGCAATAGCTGCACTACCAGAGGCGAGACTACCTAATGCACTTAGTGCAGTCAAAATGGGTACAATAGGTAAAAAACCACCAATTTTCGGTACATTAATAATACGAGGAATCTTAATTTTTTTTTATTTCTACCAATTGATTTATTGAGAGCTT
Organism: Drosophila subpulchrella; assembly: GCF_014743375.2. Taxonomy (NCBI): domain Eukaryota; kingdom Metazoa; phylum Arthropoda; class Insecta; order Diptera; family Drosophilidae; genus Drosophila; species Drosophila subpulchrella. The sequence goes on from NW_023665622.1 coordinate 815,552, forward strand.
TACGTGCAACCTTAATCGCACTCATTAGATCAAGTGGCTTCTGAGTTTTCAATGCCCGCATTCCTGTTTGGTTAACATTTGAAAAACTCTTTACCTTTGATTTCCTTTTCTTACACTTTCTCTTTGTTCCCTTTTTCACACCCATTCCGAATTTCCTTTTTGTTTTCATAATATTTGTAATCAAGTATGCTGCTGTTTTCTCTGCAATACTACTATCTTTTGAACCAACACGTTCCCACGCTTTATTTATTAGTACTGCGTCAGCCTTATGTCGATCAGCTAGATCCCTATATTGTGAATATGCAATATCATGTACTCTACAAGCTTCATCCAATTGATTTATCCCACGATCGACGCGCTCCAACCTTTGTTTTAGCTTTGTTCCAGGTCCACAAAAATTATAACCAGGAATATGTACTTCAAATGGAAGTGTGTTAATTATTTTGTTGATAATACCACTACCTCGTTTCAAGTTTGAACTCTGACTGCAACAATTATAAAAACTTTTACCCATTTTATATAATGTTTAATCAAGGAGCATTTCTCATCGAATGAAGTACATTCCACACGTGAATATGCGTTTAATACGTCAAAAACAAGAAATCTGTGTTAGAAATATCGAGGGTGGTGATCATTCATTAACAAATTCAGTTCCACGACATAGTTCTTTATTACCCAATACAATAAGAGCATTGGTTGTCGGTCCCTCAAACTGTGGAAAAACAAATGTTATGCTCAGCCTTATTGAAAGTCCAAACGGGCTAAAATGTGAGAATATATATGTATTCTCAAAGAGTTTATATCAACCAAAGTATGAATATTTAGAGAAACTAATTAAACCGATAAAGGGAATGGGATATTATACGTTCTCACAAAATGATGAAGTTTTACCACCCGCTAGGGCTAAAGAAAACTCTATTATGATTTTTGATGATGTTGCTTGTGAAAAACAAAACAACATTCGTTCATATTTCTGTATGGGGCGTCATAAAAATATAGATTCTTTTTACCTATGCCAAACATATACTCATATTCCAAAACATCTAATACGTGATAACGCGAATATGATTATAATGTTTAAACAAGATGATTTAAATATGCGTCATATATATCGTGATCATGTAAATACTGATATGTCCTATGATTCATTTATGAAAATTTGTCAAAAGTGTTGGAGTGATAAATACGGATTCCTCATAATAAGTAAAGATAACGATATGGAAAAGGGAAGATACAGGAAGGGTTTTAATGAATTTATAATTATTTGAGAATATAAGTTTCATTCTGTAAGCTATATTTTCACAGTACATTATTAGACCCCAAAATGAGTAGATCATTCACTCTTACATTAAATGGCAATGAACCCATTACAAACATTTCTTATTTCCCACCCATTGAACTGACAAATGGTCAACATGAGTGTGCACTCATTGACTTTCATATGTACAACTCTATACCCAATGTTGATATAAATAATAATCTATTTCATATTGGTGATAAAGTAATTCAACTTCCAATTGGATCATATGAACTCAATGATATTTATGATTTTCTAAAAAATAAACTAAAAGATTATGAACTTGATAAAACATTTCAAATAGAGAGTAATAATAACACACTTCAAGTTCATATTACAACTACCAAGGAACCTACTTATTTTAATAGAAACAACTCCATTGGACAATTGCTTGGTTTCAATAAAAAAATAGTTTACCCCGACTTGAAAAAAACATATATATCTGATCAACCTGTCAACATTTTAAAAATAAACACAATACGCTTAGTATGTAATATTGTAAGCGGGTCATATATTGATAGTAGACAAGATCATTCATTATACGAATTTGGAATTAATGTTCCACCAGGCTATAAAATGAATATCACACCACACAATCTTATTTACTTAACAGTTAACACTAGAGAAATAAGTACACTCTCCTTACACATAACTGATCAGGACGGTGAATTAATAAATTTAAGCGGTGAAAACTATACAACTCGTTTACACTTAAGATTAATACAATGATTATATACAATAAAAGAGGTGATACTTACCATTATCAGCACACTTTAAAACATAAAGTTATAGGAAGAGGATCGAAACCAAAAAGACACACACTTACATTAAAAAATAAGTTAATTCTTAAATCATTGGGCTTCAAAGTGCGAGTTTAACTAAAGTCATGGGGTTGAATGAAATATTGGCAGTACGGGAAAAACTTTTCCCTGATGAAAGTATATCAAAGAAGGAATATCACAGCTATCAACCCTATCAACAATCATTTAAGCCAAATGATGAGATAAGAATTACAATCCAAAATCAAGATTTATATGTACTCCCCCATGAGAGTCTTCTAAATTTTCAAGGAGATATTACCCTAATTAAGGAAGGGGGAGCGGTAGAAACTCAAAATGTTATTGCGAGAATGAAAAATAATTGTATGGCATACTTTTTAGATGAAATACGCTATGAAATCAATGGTGTTGAGATAGATAGAACAAGATTTAGTGGTATTACTTCCACAATAAAAAACTTTGTTTCTTTAAATCAATTTGAAAGCAAGAGACTTTACAATTCTGGATGGAGTGGAGGACCCGATTTCAATTTAACCCCCCACTTCAACTTTTCAATACCCCTTAAAAATCTACTTGGATTTGCTGAAGATTTCAAAAAAGTATTATTAAATTGTAAACATGAACTAGTACTATTAATATCAAAAAATTTTAATGATGTTCTTGAGCAAGATAAATTTGAGAGTGCACAATTAGTCGGAAAATATCATCTCAATATGACTAATATTACATGGAAAATTCCTCATATAACACCCAGCGATTCAACGAAAATTAAAATGTATGATATTATAAAAAGTGGAACCAATCTACCGATTGCATTCCGTAGTTGGGATACATACATTAATCCTAAACTAAGTAATGGAACAAATCATGTTTGGAATGTTAAATTAGCTGCTAACCGAGAACGTCCACGATTTGCTTTAATTGGATTTAAAGATAACCACCATCTGATTACAAACAATTTAAGAAATCTAAAGGTCTACTTAAACTCTGAAACATATCCCTACGATGACTTAAACTTGGACTTTGAAAAAGATCGATTTGCACACCTATATGAAATGTATTGCAAGTTTCAATCTAGCTACTATAACCGAAGTGAATCTCCTTTACTATCACCTACAGAGTTTAAAACTAAAGCTCCTATTATCGTAATTGACTTATCATATCAAAATGAAATGGTTAAATCGGGACCCATTGATGTTAGGATTTCAATTAAACTTACCAAGCCCACTATCGAAAATGTTCAAGTATATTGCGTGCTCATACATGATCGTTTAGTTGAATATAACCCGTTGAATGGTCTAGTTCAGCGGATTGTCTAACAATTAATAAATCAATCATGAGTGAAGATATTGTTGCAATTGATGTTCAAGGATTTCTTGAAAACAACAATAAATTTATTCTAAAAGAAATTGGAGTCGTATTCAAAAACGAGACAATCTTGAATTCTAATTTTATCATACACTCTCCACATGATTTTATTGAATTGAATAAGAAATGTAGAAAAACAGCTATTGGCTAACAAAAAAACATCACAAAATTTATTGGAATGATGGAGTATACTTTTTCAAAGAAACACAAATGTATTTAAGAGAAATAATTAGAAAACAGGAAATAATTTGTAAGGGATATCAAAAAAGGTTATTCCTACACAAATTTTTAAAAATTGATAATGTAATTAACATTGTTGAAATTGGTTGTCCCTCTCTAAAAATAATGGATGGAAACCACTTTCCATATTGTTCATTACATGCTCGGGATGGTGTCTGCTCTCTGAACAATGCTCATAAAATCTTAAACTTTTACACAAACGAAAACTCCTAAACACCTTTTAACCATTCATTCACATTTTGAGAGTCGGGAAAATAAGTTACGAAATGACTGATTCTAATAACAATCTTAATATGCCGACTTATTTATCTTTAATAAATAAAATTAATTTTTTTAATCATACATTTGGAAATATGATTTCAAAAGAGGACTTGAAATTACTACTGGAGACAAGGAACATGTTCATGGGTACTGACGTAAAGGAGTTTATAAAAACAACATTTGGAGAACATTTAAATTTATGTACATTTTCCAATGATAATATAGAAACTTGTGCTTGTTTTCATTTTGTAATTCAACAATATAAAGTTAGAAAATTAATTTCATCATATATTGAAATTTTAAAATAAAGAGAAAACCAAAAACAATTTTCTATTGTTTTGAATTTGTTTTCGAGGGTGGGTCTATCATCAGCTGTTACATTCGTTAACATCTGTTTTCTAAGTATAATACAACGAATTATCTCTACCAAACTTTAGTTTAAGATAAACATTCAGACTATTACGTTGAAAGAAAAAATGATTTCCTCAAAAATTGAAGAGTTCTTAAGGGAGCATGGAAGTGAGATCTTCAAGAAACATGCTACGAAATTGAAATCATTTCATACATTTTTTAAAGATGTAGAGGCCACCCCAGTAATTCATTCAAAGTATGGAGAACACCTATCATCCTGTGCATGGGCATATGATGATTGTAAAGTTGGACCTGACACTTGCAGGTGTATGCATGTTGAAAAGAGAGAAGAAGACGCCTTAAAATTGATGGAAAGATACATTCATTTATTTAAAAGACTCAATGTAAGCTAATTTAACACGAATATGATTAAATAAAAACGTATTTGACTAAACAAACGATCTCATTTGTTTTTGTGTATACATGTGTATATTCTGTTAGGAACCACCACCACAAGCACCACCACCACCAACATCCCTCTTACACTCCTACGCTTACTTTCCCATCTAATGCTCGCTAAAGACGGAGAGGTTATCGAACTCACGCTTGTTTCACACCACAAAAGTATGCGGTCTAATATCCCTCAAACCAACACCACAAAAGTATGCGGTCTAATATCCCTCAAACCAACACCTTTTGACCACAAGACCGTAGCCAGGTGTCACCTACAACCCTAATTGAATCAACAAAACGCCCACGCATAACGCGTTCTAACCCAAGTTAGAAGCAACATAGTGACCTGTGTGCAACCATTGCACTCCTACACACCCTATTCGGGTAAAGATCACTCTAAACAACCACAAAATCCTACGCATGACAAAACACCCCTATCACACACGCACCTTTAGCGTGAGAAAAAGACAAGACAAAACAAGACATATCAAAACACCCCTCTCACACACTCCTACACACCACTTTTTAACCTCATTAAGTGACCTGTGTGCAACCATGCTCATCTAACTAGGGTCACCAACACCCCCCTTTTTGACTTAATTATGCTAATTAGGTCATTAAAACACCTGCGTGCAACCACCCGCCCCCTTTTTTGACATGATTTATTACCTAGTGAGCCAGCTCCCGGATTACCTATCTACTAATGAGGTAAGGTTAGGTTAGACTTAGTGTCTGACTACGAGAAGGAAACGATCTAGAGGTGCGATTATATATTCTTTACCATTTATTCAATTTATCCTCACTCGGGTCCGCTACACCGTTTTGAGCACATGAGAATCTGGTCGTACTAACCTCAGCTGACTTGTTTATATATATATGTATATCTTAAAATCACCGGCGTAACCACCGCGTAAAACTTGGTCGAATTCGATTGTCGGAACACGCGCGATCAGAAGGCCGAGAGTGGTCGCGTCAGGCGTCAAGGCTGGCCTGTGCTGCGATTCTCCACCGGCGGAAAAGCTCGATGAGCACACGTGATTTTTGAAGCCTCGCTAAGCCTTTTCCTGCATTCGGGATTTCTAGTATTTTCCTACTACTACGCCCACGCATAACGCGTTCTAACCCAAGTTAGAAGCAACATAGTGACCTGTGTGCAACCATTGCACTCCACAAAATCCAACGCATGACAAAACACCTCCTATCACACACGCACCTTTAGCGTGAGAAAAAGACAAGACAAAACAAGACATATCAAAACACCCCTCTCTCACACTCCTACACACCACTTTCTAACCTCATTAAGTGACCTGTGTGCAACCATGCTCATCTAACTAGGGTCAGCAACACCCCCCTTTTTGACTTAATTATGCTAATTAGGTCATTAGAACACCTGCGTGCAACCATGCGTGACTAATTAGGGTCACCCCCGCCCCCTTTATTGACATGATTTATTACCTAGTGAGCCAGCTCCCGTATTAATCTACTACTCTCATTCACACTGCTGCTTTGGAACTGAATGTGGACCCCCTTCCCATTCGGTCCAGTAGTTTTTCCTGCCTCTTCCGTAGTTTTGGGATTTGCGCGTGGACACCCTTCCCGCCTTATCGGCAAGCCTAGTTTTCCTGCCTCCTCCGTAGTTTTGGGATTTGCGCGTGGACACCCTTCCCGCCTTATCCGAAATCCTAGTTTTCTCGCCACCTCCGTAGTTTTTCTTGGGATTTGCGCGTCGTCGTTTTGGGGCTCGTGCGCGGCCCCGCCCTCGTGCTACCTAACGCCCACAAAGTATCCTGCCACCTTGGCCTCGCCCGAAGGTCCAGCCCGGTGGATTTTTCGCCTCCGACGCGAAACACAACACTCTTACGCCCGCAAAGTATCCTCCCGGCTTGGCCTCGCCCGAAGGTCCAGCCCGGTGGATTTTTCGCCTCCGACGCGAAACACAAGACTCTTACGTCCGCAAAGTATCCTCCCGGCTCGGCCTCGCCCGAAGGTCCAGCCCGGTGGATTTTTCGTTTCTGACGCGAAGTACAAGACTCCGGTCAGCCCGTCAGGTCGCAGCCCAGGAATTGGACTCTGCACGCAAATAAGGACCTCTGGTGAAGACTCCCCTCAAAGTTACTCGTTCTCCTGTGGAATGGAACCCTCTTGTCCTCTGTTTCGGTGATTTACAAATTTTCTTGTAAAGGACTCTTGGATCCGACTGAGATCTGTACCCCGGCCGAGAAAGCATCCTTACAAGTGGCGCCCGAACAGGGACGCCGAGACTAGCTAAAGATTTATACAAGTGGCCCACTGTAAAAAGAGAAGAGTCGACCGGAGAGTCGATACGCAACGACAGCCCCTACCCGGCGTCGGGAAGAAAAAGGAGGATTTAAGGGTGTCCGCCCAGGAAAATAAGACGATGAGTACTCCTAAGGAATCAGACGGTGAGTACGAAGAAGTCGATTTTATCAAAAACCCTGGTGTAGGAGTTCGCTGGATATATGCTCGCCAAAAAGACGAACTCAATTCACTCGCCGTTGAGTTTGGCTTTAAAGCGGATGGTACCGTCGAGGAGGCCAGAAAGGCGTTCGCTAACCTAGTCAGCACAGGATCCTTCCCGCAACGGGTGTGGAACCGACTGGCTCAGTTGCAGGAACAGTATAGCAGTCGGGCCCCGAGCCCCAACCCTGCAGGGCAGAACGATGAGATTAAGGTTCCAACGCGTCAACGAGGGATACATCCAGGAACGACGCAAGGCGCCTGGCTGCCGCCAGGAGATGTTCGCTCAGCCACTGGCCTACAGGAACAAAATGTACGGATTAATACAAATCCCACTCAGCATTTGCTCCCAGAGAAGATGCATAAGTGGAACCTGCGGTTCGACGGTAGCTCAGATCCGTTGACTCTCATCGCCGCATTCGAGGAGAAGATGACGACATATAGGATAAATCCGGAAGAGATTCCCCGGGCTATGTCCGAAATCTTCGAGGGCCCGGCGGCACTGTGGTACCGTACTAGCCATCTGCAGTCCGCCTCTTGGGAAATTTTCCGGAGGGAATTCCTAGATTTCTTCCTACCTCCTCGATATTTCGAAAGATTAGAGGATGAGATTCGGACTCACGTGGAGAGGAAAGGAGAGCCTTTCAAAACATATCTGATCGAGCTTAGAACGAAGATGCAACAGGCCGGGTACCGAGAAGAGGAAGAGTTATACCGAGCATACGAAAACATGGCTCCAGAGTATCGGCTGTATATCAAGCGCAGCGAATTCGCGACGTTGAAGCAGCTGACCCCCATGGCTAACGAGTACGAGAGTGTCAAACAACTCGAGTCGATTCGATGTGGAAACCCAGGGGTGACGGGCGGAAACCACGAGGGATCGAAACTTCGACGGTCGCCGAACCCCTTCCGGAACTCGGAGAGGACTACGCAGGCAGGACACGAAACTCACCGGATGATCGGGCAAGGAACCTCCCGAGTAGACGTGCAGCGGGCCTGCGGCCACTGCGGTGAGAACGGACACTTCCGTCGAGACTGTCCCAACCCATGCCGCGACTTCTGTTGGGATTGTGGCCGAGTAGGAGTGTTTACCATAGAGTGTTGCCGTCGGGATGCCTCGGGAAACGGAGGACGTCTCCGCCGGAACCGGAGTGCGGCGGAGACAAGCGAAGCATCGGCCCGACTCCAGCAAAGCCCCCGTTAAGGATACACGGTGGGCTCATCACGGCAGCGATAGAAGTCGGAGGGAGATGGGTGGACGCCACCGTTGATACCGGGGCATCGAGGAGTTTCGCCAGTGAAAGTTTTACAAACCTGATCGCCCGCGCCGGCAAGGTTCGGGATGTGGTCACTAGAATAGCGTTGGCCGATCGGTCATGTCTGGACGTGACGAAATTGTGGCAAACTCCGGTCACGTTGGTGGGCACCACAGTACTCTTACCCATGTTGGTGATGCCCACCATGCTGGATCGAGTGATACTTGGGATGGATTTCCTCAAAACGGCAGGAACGCGCTTGCCATGTAGGCAAGCCACCTTTGACTTGCAGCCTGAGTCCCAAGCAGCAGGAGATCATTTTTACTCCCAGTACTCATACCACCGAGGGACGATCGAGGAGAAGCGGTACGCCCCGTCGAGTTTACGGTCCAATTGGGGACTGCCAGACAAGGAGGAGCAGAGGTTCTCAGCCCGATGCCTTCGCGGGCCATGGCCACGACAAACGACACTGGGATACCCGTAAGGATGGAAGCGGAAGAGCACGACGAAGAGCGACAAATTGTACCGTTGAGCCTGGGGCAACAAGGCTTCATCGACCGAGTGTAAGCTTTGTTCGAGAGACTCTAGGGGGTATCGCATGTCGCCGAACACCGTATCGTCATGCGCGACGATAAACCATTGAAGCAAAGGTATTATCCCAGGAACCCCGCGGTGTAAAATTTCATCGATACCCAAGTAGACGAACTACCCCGCACAGGAGCCATCGAGACTTCCAGGAGCCCACACAGCGCACCAATCGTTTTGGTGAAGAAAAAGGCTGGCGATTGGCGCATGTGCGTCGACTACCGATAGTTTAACGCGCACTCGGTGCCCGACGCCTACCCGGGACAGGTATTGCCTCGAAAGTCGTTGGCCTGGAGAGCAAAGCTTTTTCACCCTAGTCTGAGAACAGTGACGCTTCCCTAAGCCCACAAGGCCGAACTTTCTGCGAGTCTAAGGCGCGACAAGCGACCCGGAGGCAGCGCATCGGCAAGCGAGCAGAGGCGGTCACTACGAGCGAATTTCATAGCGAGCAGACAACAAAATTAGATCGTTACATCTGGCGCCCAACGTGATTGTCCCAACAGTGAGAACAGCACAATAAAAATGGGAAAGAAGTGGATTTACCGCCTTAAGAAGGAGGACTTCGCCCATTTCGCACAGAGGCTTAATGTCGCCCTGGAGGGCAGGCTAGACGACATGAGGAAGGCACTATCGGAATACTACTCCGAAACAGAAAATGATCCACAACTCGTCGACATCTGGGCCGAGATGGAAGCAGCAGTCCACGACAGAGCCGGCCCAAGCATTACGTTAACGAACGCTGAAGGGGACAACCTGGTGGCAAGCCTGAGCATTGACAACATGCAAAAAGAGGCCCACAGGAGAGAGTCAGGCCAAGATAAGAAAACAGCAGCGCTGACCCCGAGACCAAGCTATGCAAAGGTCGCTAAACAGGTCCGCGAATGGTCGTTCAGGTTCGACGGGGCGGAAAAACCATTTTAGTTCCTGGAGCAAGTAGAATGGTCCGCCAACACGTACGGCTTGGACCTTGATATGATCCCTCGAGCGATGCCGGAATTGCTTAAAGGAAGGCCTTTGAAATGGTTCATCGCCAATAACAAGCAATGGAAACCCTGGGCAGAGTTCATAGAAAGCTTCCACGCCTATTTTCTGCCAAGAGATTTCTTCACCAGGCTGGCGGACCAGGTCCGGCAACGTAAGCAAGGCTTCAGCGAGTCGTTCAAGGACTACATGATCGACATGCAGACGATGGTGAGGCCACTTAACTATTCTACGAAAGAGAAGTTAAGGGTCATTAAAGAGAACTGCACCCCAAGCCTACGGATTTTCTTAAGAGCATACAAAGTGTCGGACCTGGATACGCTAATGATCCTAGCCGATGAGTACGAAGAACTTGAAAAAGAACGGGAAGTTTTCGCACAGGAGAACAAGTTCTCAAAGACCAAGTCGACATCACCAACGCAGGTGACATGCAGAAAATGCCAGGAGACAGATAACCAGGACACACGAGGAAATGACCAATGGTCACCACCACACCAAGCCAGACGACAGCAGGCAATGGACACCACCCCCACAGCAACAGAGACAGCCAAACAATACCTTGTGGAGGCCGCCAAGCAACGCACAGGGGCCACAAGATGTCACCCATATGGGTGCCACTGGGCTAGAGGATGTCGAAACCAGCTGTTGTTATTTTGCTGGATATGCCGCAAGGTGAATGTCAGGAGCGTCGATTGCTGCCAACGATTGGGAAATGGCCAGCGATCTCAGCCGCAGAGAGGCGAGCGGGGATCGCACAATGCCACCTCTCCAAACTAACGGGCGAGCTAATCGAGGAGGAGCAGCAGTTGTCCTCAGCTGGGATGATTGGTGGGAACAGCTACAAGGCCACAATCGACACCGGAGCAACGGCAAGCTTCGTTAGCGAAGAAATGGCGGACAATATTGCTGCTCTAGGAAGGATTATAAGGACGAGACGGGAAGTTAGGTTGGCAGACGGAAGGTGCGGCGGAATTAATGCGCAGCTCGAGGTGGAGGTCAAATTCGGCAACAAACAAGTGAACATGAGCCTGTTGATTTTACCCGGAGTAGTGGATCCGTTGATGTTGGGATGGAACTTCCTGAACCAAGTCGGAACCGAGATAAGGTGTGCTGGACACGAGATAATAATACCAGCCAGGAACCGACACTACGGATGGCTCGAGGAGAAGCTATCAGTAGCAGTCGTTTAACAAGTAAACGAGTTGGACGATACTACAGCGTTCCTTGAAGCAGATCTGACAGACTTCAGCACAATGACGGAAACATCGAATACGGCAGAACACCAGATCAAAATGAAGGATGACAAGCCAATCAAGCAGAGATACTACCCCAAGAACGCAAAAATTCAAGGGGAAATCAACGCAAAGGTGGAAGAGCTTCTTCAAATGAGGTCCATAGAGCATTCAAAGAGTCCATACAGCTCCCCCATCGTGATGGTGAAAAAGAAGACAGCCAAGTGAAGACTGTGTGTCGACTTCAGACAGATCAACGCGAAGTCAGTGAAGGATGCCTACCCAGTACATCCTAGATCAACTAAGGGAAGAGCGGTACATCAGCAGTTTGGACCTGAAGGATGGATACTGGCAGATCCCACTGGAAGAGAGTAGCAGGCAATATACGGCGTTCACGGTACCAGGCAAAGGTCTGTTTCAGTGGAGGGTAATGCCGTTCGGACTTCATCGGCGTCGGCAACGTTTCAGCGAGTTTTGGACCAAGTAATTGGCCCCGAGATGTCACCTCACGCATTCGCTTACCAGGATGACAAATAGTGATCGGTCGCACGCTGGAAGAACACAAAAGAAACCTTAGAGAAGTGTTCCGGCGTCTAAAGGAGGCAAACCTGAGGCAGAATCCAGAAAAATTCCAATTCTTTAAGAAGGAACTGATGTGGGACATGGAGTGACTTGCGAGGGAATAGGAACAGATCCAGAAAAAGTAGCCGTCATCGCTGAACTGGAACCGCCATCGACCGTCAAAGAGCTCCGGCAATACCTTGGAGTAGCGTCGTGGTACCGCCGGTTTGTACCAGATTTTTCCAGAATCGTCAAGCCCCTGAATGACCTGCTGCGCAAAGGCAGTAAGTGGGAGTGAATACCAGAGCACCAGATGGCGTTTGAGGAAGTAAAGGCAAGACTCGTGGCAGATCCGGTGCTAGCAGCCCGGACTTCAGTAGAACTTTCATCCAGCAAACAGACGCCAGCGACTACGGCATCGGAGGAATACTGACCCAGGACACCGAAAAAGGTGAAAGAGTAATCTCCTATTCGAGCTGAACACTGAACGGCGCGGAAAAGAACGGAAAGGGGGTGCTTGGCGATCGTCTGGGCGTTCCGGAAGCTCAGGCCATATCTGGAAGGTTACCACTTTAAGGTAGTAACCGACCACATGGCCCTGAAGTGGCTCAACAGCATCGAAAGCCCTTCAGGAAGGATCGCCAGATGGACCCTGGAGCTACAACAGTACGACTTTGAGATAGCGTACAGAAAGGGTCAGCTAAACGTGGTGGCCGACGCATTATCAAGACAACCACTACCAGAGACGCTACGAGGATTAAAAGAGGCATCGGCAACAATAGCTTCAGGAGGGTGCAGCTGGATCAAGGACATGGGCGAAAAGATAAGGACCCAACCGCAGAAGTACCCGGACTATGTTATGGATGGTGAGACGCTGTACAGAAACGTACCTCATCGAGCAGGCAGTGAAGACGTCGCGTCATGGAAGATGTGCGTCCCAAAGTCGCTACGGGAAACAGTGTTGTGGGAAAACCACAACGCACCGTCTGCGGGACACGTAGGAAGCCGGAGGACTATTGCATTGTTGGCAGCACTATACTACTGGCCAGCCATGCATAAAAACGCCCGAGCCCACGTAAGAAAATGCGAGATTTGCATGCGGTTTAAGCCCAATCAGATGCAGGCGGCCGGGAAGATGTTGACCCAAGTGTCGGAGGAACCATGGGCCACGGTATGTGCAAATTTCGTTGGACCCCTACCAAGATCTAAGAACGGGAACCAAATGCTGCTGGTCATGATAGACAGATTTTCGAAATGGACGGAACTGGTGCCCCTGCGCAGTGCGACAGCAGAGTCGTTCAAGATGGCGTTTAGGGAGCGCATAATCGCAAGGTACGGGGTCCCGAAGGTGGTCACAACGGACAACGGAGTACAGTTTGCAAGCTGCATCTTTAAAAGTTTCCTGGCTGAGATGGGTATCAGTCAAAAATTCACCGCGCCATACACACCAAAAGAGAATCCGACCGAACGAGCAAACAGAACAGTCAAGACCATGATTGCGCAATTCGCAGGGCAGGACTAGAAAATGGGACGAGAAGTGGCCGGAGACTATGCTAGCAGTGAACAAGAGCACATCGGAATCCACCGGCCATACACCGGCGTTTCTTACCCAAGGCAGGAAACCACGTCTACCCAGCAGCATATATGATAAGGAAACCCTAGGCAACAAACTGAGGGAGGTATTTGAGATCGTACGGCGAAATATGGAAAAGGCGTCCCAGGACCAAGCCAGACACTATAATCTGAGAAGGAGGCAATGGTCACCAGCGGTGGGCGACATAGCGTGGGCCAAGGAACATCACCTGTCCAAAGCGGCTGAAGGATTCGCTGCAAAACTAGCCTCGAGGTACGATGGCCCTTACCAGGTTGTAGATTTAATCTCTCCAGTGATCTGCGAAATTCGCCACACACAGTCGAAGAAAGAAAGGACAGTTCACGTTGGCGAGCTCAAGCAACAACAAAACGAGCAGACAGCAGAAACGTCAGATGTCTAACAACAGCTACGAGTCATCCATACGCCACACGGAAAGGACAATCAGGATAGCACAAGGACATGGATAAGGATTTCACGTTGATCCAGACTGCGAGGCCACAGGATTATGCGTCAGGCCTAAGCGAGAGTCATCCACACGCACGCAGAAAGGTCAACCACAAGGATAGGTCACAAGGACATGGATAAGGATTTCACATTGATCCAGACTGCGAGGACACAGGATTATGCGTCAAGCCTAAGCGAGAGTCATCCACACGCCACGCAGAAAGGACAATTACAAGGATAGGTCACAAGGACGTGGATAAGGATGGATAGTGATCCCAACCGCAAGGCAACAGGATTCAGCGTCGGGCAGTTGCCAGATTCATCCGCGATTACGCCAGGCGGAAGGGACACTTACAACACGACACAAGGATACGGGTAACGTGTAGGGATCCACCCGCAAGGCAACAGGTTTATGCGTCGGCCGCGAGCCAGAGTCAACCGATTACGCCACGTAGAAGAGAGTATGCGCAGAGGGAGACAAGCAAACAAGTCGCGCAGTCCAGACACACACCGGATCATCCGGAGATTCTATACGGAAGGCGTCGGACGAACTCGTCTAGTTATTACCCGGGGAAAGGGGGAGGACGGTTCAGAATCAGATCTACACCGTAGCCAGCTGGTCACAAAAGACAGAAACACGCACCGCACTAACAGTTAACTGAAAAAAAGGGAATTGGTTTCATGGCAATAGTAGTAGTAATACAGATCAGAAAAAAAGATTGGACGGACCGAGCAACCAACACGCCATATCTGCCTTAAAACATTTTGCAGTAATTCCAGCCTCAAATGGCATATGCTTACCCATAATCGTGAGACAAATCCGATGAAATGGTCGAGACATGAATTTCGTGCGGCGGCACAAGAGGCGCATTCATGGTAACCGACGAGCGTCGAATGAAAGAGAAGTAAAATGGCGGTTCAACCAAAAGTGCAACTCATCCGGGCAGAAAAGCTCTATTGCAAACGAAGGCCAAAGCCGCTGGGTCATTGCATTTGTGGTTAAGAACAACGAACGGCAAAGGCCGGGAGGAGCAAAGAAAATAAAATGGAAAAGACAAGTCAGACCGAAGCTGTGCGGAGAGATCGAAAGTTGCAAAATCACCACGAGCCAGGGAATGGGGCGCCTCGATAGACGATCGATTGGCACTAGACGATAGTGTCTGTCAGAGTCAAGCGAAAGAGGCCTACGACGAAGAAACGTTAGCTCGGGGAGGCAAGTTGTCTAAGACCCAGCGTACCTTGCCCGACCAAACAGGACCTGGCGTGACGGAAGAGCGGTGGATCGATTTGCGGTTTCAAGAGGCGTTCGCCTGGAGAGCCCTGCGATTACCGGCGAAGTTCCCAAACAGCAACCGCCCAACTCCCCGAGTGCCAGAACGCCAAGCTACTGGTCAGGAGACAGCGCAAAGGACATCGGCAGCGACGCCAGCATACATCTCCAGCAGCCACGTTACCATCGCCGCGCGGAGCTCATTGGGGAGCGCAGGAGCGTCGCGGACGTCAAGCATTAGGGTGAAGCCGGGTGGAACGTTCGTCTGCGCTAGGCGTAAAGCAAAGTGAACTGCTAGGCAGCTTCCTGGCGGTAGCCTTGACTGACAGCGCGATCAGAGCAATAACCTAGCAGGACCGTCCGGGACAGAGCAAGGGACAGGTATTGCCTCGAAAGGCGTTGGCCTGGAGAACAAAGCTTGTTCACCCTAGTCTGAGAACGGTGACGCTTCCCTAAGCCCACAAGGCCGAATTTTCTGCGAGTCTAAGGCGCGACAAGCGACCCGGAAGCAGCGCGTCGGCAAGCGAGCAGAGGCGGCCACTACGAGCGTCCCGAGACACAGGAGCCAGCGGACGTCGAGTCAACGCGTCGACAAGCCAGGAAGAGGAGCACCAGCAGCCGACAGAACCAGAGCAATGAGATACCGAAGCCAGCCCAGCCACACACCCGCTCTACTAATACCACGAGAATAAATCCCACTGTTACCATTTGAACTCTTTGTTTTCTCACTGAGCTACGGGGCAGTCACGTCATATAAATTTAGTGGGACGAACACACAATCTTTTGAGCTAACCGCACGAAACTCGTAGCGAGCAGACAATAAAATCAGTTCGTTACAGCCCAAAAGTTGAGGAATCTCAAATTTTCACAAGTTATGAGGGTGTTTTCAAAACCGACAGTCCAGTTAAAAAAATAAACAACAGTTACGCATTGTTTGGTATTTCAATTAAATTAAATTAACCAATTACCAATTCAATTGGTAGCACACTTGGATTTCAGGAACCAATCGAAATAAATAGGTAAGAATAGTGGGATTTTTTTTAATAATGACTAAAATTTTGATTGTTTTAAATTAGCATATGTTGTTAGCCCTTGACCCACTGTGCGTTGGAGAAAACGAAGATGTTCGTATGTATGTACAATGTACATTCCTTTTGTGGAATGTGGAATTGTGAAGTCATCCCTTATGTTTGTTTGTTGGTGCGCTTGCACAATTTAATTGCAGTTGTTTTTCTGGAGCAATTTTGTGGATTTTGTAACTTTGTTTTTAATTTTTGAAATAATTTAGCAGTAATTATAGGTAAAAAAAACTTGTTAGAGTGGACTGTGTTAGAAAGAGTAGTTGAAGTGGACTGCATTAGAATATTTATGTAAATATAAGCACGCAGCTGGAAAACAGTAAAAAATAAAAAGTGCAATTCTTAAAAAAACATTTTGGAATCGGGAATTTTTACTGTGGCTCGATGATATTTAAGACACACTTGGAACTAAAAATATATTTAAGCAATATATGGGTTGCATAGTAGCACTACAATATATTTCGTTTGTTATTGGGACTGTTTTAAGTCTGCAATTGTGGGCAAAAGAAACTGGAATATGGTCGCACACAAATAAGAGAATTAAAATGCATATGTTATATGCCGTTGCGTCGGACTAATCACTTTTGGGTTTAGAAAATATTTCATAAAGAAAGTTAGTCGAAATAGGGTTCGATAAACTGGCTGTATGACCGGTCAATAATGATAATTTGTGGAGCTTAAATCCAAAAGTTATAAAATCCGGTTCGACTGGACCAAAATGTTGGGCGTGGGGTTGGAATGATCGTTGAAAATTTTGAAAGTCCAAAGAAAGAAGAAATGAAAAACACGGGAGAACTTTCGGGCTGATTCGCGACTGGGAAATTAAAGCTACTAAAGCGGTGACTTTAGGGAGAGATGGAGAGCGGAGGGCAGTGCGAGCGAGCGAGATGTTGACATCTGGAGAAAACTGTCGCTCCACATTGCCTACAGAACGCCAACACCCCCTTGTGGCGTGAACACTTATATTTATAGATTATTAACTTCCTAGATATACTTTTTGAACAATGTGTTTTGGCGTTTTAGTGCCTTTTTTCCATACCTACATAAACTTGAAAGTAAAATCGGTGTAAGATATATGGTAAATTAAATTTGTGTTCTAACTTTAAGTCGCTTTACTAAGGCCCAAAAGGGATCTAAGCCAGAGAAACCTAAATGGTCATTGGCTAGTTACATTTCAAAACCTAAAAAAAACTGCTTCTTTTGTGCTAAAAAAGTTATTATCTTCCATCAATAGGCGCATTCGAATAAACCTAAAAAGTCATTTGTCCTGAACTGATTTCCATAACTTCTAAACGCGAATTTTCCTGATAATGTGTAATTCGTAAAAAGTTGAGGAATCTCAAATTTTTAAAAGTTACAAGTTTTCAAACCGACTGCTTAGTTTTAAAAAATCTCAAAACATGTGTACTAAAATTAATTATATTAACTGTAATATTGCAGAAATTTTGGTAAGAACAATAATGTAAAAGTAAAGTTTGAAGATCTTAAGTTTATCTTTCCAACGACATTTAAAACATGACTTTAGTATAAGGCGTTTAGCTACTGTGATCGGACCATCACTGCAGATTTTTATTTCTGCGGCTATATATTGTATTCGCCTTCGCACAAAAGTTAAGGAATCTCAAATTTTTTCAAGTTCTAAGGGTGTTTTCAAAACCGACTGACAAGCTAAAAAAAAAAAACAAGGAAGAACGCTATAGTCGAGTACCTCGACTATCAGATACCCGTTACTCAGCTTAAGGGACGAAAGGGAAATGGAGATATGCAAGCAGCAAAGCGAGAGTTAAATACGCCACCTACCGGCGGTAGACAGATTTAAGCGTTGTGGGCGTTAGAGTGGGCGTGGACAATTTTATTTTGGATCAATCGATAGGTATTGACGAGATCAATACATTTCAGCTACAATTTTTCATCTAGCATAACAATTGTGGGCGCCACAGGTTTTGGCGGTTTGTGGGCGTTATAGTGGGCGTGGCATATTCGCGTGACAAAATTGCGCTGCGTACAAAGCTACGGAATCTAAATCTGAGATCCCGATTCTCTATCTTTGATAGTTTCCGAGATATCTACGTTCATACTTACGATTTTTTGAAGTTTGTGGGCGGTTTGTGGGCGTTAAAGTGGGCGTGGCAAACTTTTTTTTAGGTCAATCGATAGGTATTGATAAGAACAACACATTGCAGTTAAAATTTTTATTCTAGCATCAAAACTGTAGGAGCCACAGTTTTGTGCGGTTTGTGGGCGTTAAAGTGGGCGTGGCACTCTACTGAAACAAACTTGCGCTGCGAAAGACGCTCAGGAATCTGCACGCCAAATCTCAATAGCCTAGCTCTCATAGTTTCCGAGATCTCAGCGTTCATCCGGACGGACAGACAGACGGACAGACGGACATGGCTAGATCGACTCGGCTAGTGATCCTGATCAAGAATATATATACAGTGGTCGGCATAAGTATTTTGACAAAACAAAAGTTAAATATACTCATAATTTGAACTTACTTGCTATAAGAAAAATGATTTTTGAAAAATTCTTTTTGCAGTTACTATTATTTTTGTTTGAAAAAACTTTTTGCATAAAAAAATTTAAGTTTTTAAGTCGAGGAAAAAAGTTTTAAAAAAAATATTAATGTTGATTTACACAAATTCGTCCTTTTCAATAAATACTGAATGGGTTAAAAAATGTATTTTATTATTCAAACGGCATTTAAATTACCTTTCAATTGATGCCTAAAGTTTACAAGAAGTAAATTCAAGTTATGAGTATACTTAACTTTTGTTTTGTCAAAATACATATGCCACCAGTGTACTTTATGGGGTCGGAAACGCTTCCTTCTGCCTGTTACATACTTTCCGACAAATCTAGTATACCCTTTTACTCTACGAGTAACGGGTATAACAAGGAAGAACGCAATAGTCAAGTACCTCGACTATCAGATACCCGTTACTAAGCTAAATGGACCAAAGGGAGATGGAGGTATGCAAGCAGCAAATCGAGATTGAAATGCACCACCAACCCGCGATCTCATTGTATGGTTATGTGGGCGGCAGACAGATTAAGGCGTTATGGGCGTTAGAGTGGGCGTGGCAAACTTTTTGGGTCACTCGATAGGTATTGACGAGATTAATACATTTCAGTTAAAATTTTGTATCTACAGGTGGCTGATGAATTTTGCTACATTAAGAAACTCAAATAATTTTTTTTTCAGTGTATGGAATTCATTTTTCCTTTATTCATGTTCAAGCTCATTCAATTTTATTAAATATAGCTCAATTAGTTTTAAAAATAATGGAATTTAAATGCCCCCCCTGCTCGTTGATGCATGTTCGGCATCTTACCAAAAAGTTGTTCATTACTGCTTGGAGAGTTGAGACAGGAATAGCCGCAGTTGTTTCTCGAATGGATTGCCTTAGTTCGTTCAAATTAGTTGGTTTTGCTTTGTAGACTTCCTGTTTGCAATAACCCCACAAGAAAAAGTCAGGTGCAGTAAGGTCAGCCGACCTGGGTGGCCAACGGAATGTGGAGTTTCTGGAATCAGCTTATTGGGAAATTTTCGTCGCAATTCTTTCATAACAGGTTGGGCTATGTCAGGAGCTGCACCATCTTGCTGAAACCACACAGAGTTGAAAGAAATTCTCATTCGGCGTAATTCTGCATAGAAAAACTCTCTCAACATGCTCAAGTAACGGTCTCCAGTAACCGTAACGGTGTGACTGTTTTCTTCGAAGAAGTAGGGCCCGACAATGCAGCGTGATGAAACTGCACACCACACTGTGACACGAAGTGGATTCAATTCCGTCTCATGGAGTATCTGTGGGTTGGAAGCACTCCATATTCGACAATTTTGTTGGTTGCCGTTTAAATCGAAATGGGCCTCGTCAGACATAAAAAGACAGTTCAACATGTTTCCATCCTCAATTTGAAGCATCTTCTGGCAAAATTCCAAGTGAATCGGCAAGTCTGCAGCGTTCAGTTTGTTGGCCATTTGAATTTTATATGGGAATAAGTTCAAATCTTTGTGCATAATTGACTGTAATGACTGTCTGCTTACACCCATTTGAGCAGATAAGTTTCTTGTCGAAACACGTGGATTGTTTTGTATGGCAGCAGCTACAGCAGCGATTGTTTCCTCCGTTCGAACTGAAGGGTTTCGATGGTAAGGTCTTCTGTTGACTGTCCCATGCTCGGCAAAATTGTTTACAAGTCTCATTATGGTCCATCTGCTCGGAGGATTGCCGCCAAACGTGCGCCTATACTCTCTTTGAACCGAAACTACGGACTCCAGTGCGTGATAGCGGCAGACAATCCAAATTCTTGTTTCAGTGTCCCAGTTATCCATTTTTGTTAAATGTAAAAGTCAATCTGCAAAAAAAAGTTATTTAATTTTTTTTGGTAGCGGCTTTTATCAGCCACCCTGTACAATGAAAATTGTGGGCGCCACAGGTTTGGGCGGATTGAGCTGCGTACAAGGCTACGGAATCTAAATATATTTACGATTTTTTGAAGATTTTGGGCGGCTTGTGGGCGTTAAAGTGGGCGTGGCAAAACTTTTTTTGGTCGGTTGTTGCGCCTTAGAGTGGGCGTGACACCTTGCTGAAAGAAATTTGTTATAGTTTCCGAGATCTCAGCGTTCATACGGACGGATATTCTGATTAAGAATATAATTACTTTAAGGGGTCGGAAACTTCTCCTTCACTGCGTTGCAAACTTCTGACTGAAATCATTATACCCCCTTCAAAGGTATAATAAATGCAAGGGTATAATAATTATTTCATAGTTTCTCTGGCCGTTTCTTTGACAGCTATATGTTAGAGTCGTTCGATTTTTATTAAATATAATTCGAAATTCTTAAAAATACACAAAATGTTATTCCCAATAGTATAAGATAATATATCAAAAAACACCGAAGCTATAATTTGTTTCATATTATTTTCCCAGAAATTTTCCGAATTTTTTTCCGTCTCCTTCACTGCGTTGCAAACTTCTGACTGAAATTATTATACCCTCTGCAAGGGTATAAAAAATGTTATTTCCAAGCTTAGAAGGTTTTATGTTAAACAAGAAAAGAAATTAACTTTGGCAAGCCAAAGTTTGTATACCCTTGCAGCTAAATTTATTAAATTTAAAAATACAAAAAATGATATTCCCAATAGTCCCAATAGATAATATGTTAAAAAACACCGAAGCTTTAATTTGTTTCGTATTATTTTTCCACCAATTGTCCGATCGTTCCTATGTCAGCTATATGATATAGTCATCCGATTTTGATAAAATTTAATTCGAAATTCAGAACTAATTAAAAAATGTTATTTCCAAGCGTAGAAGGTAATATGTTAAAAACAACGGAAGCTATAATTTTTTTCATATTATTTTCCCACCAATTTTACGATCGTTCCTATGGCAGCTATATGATATAGTCGTCCGATTTTGGTAAAATTTAATTCCCTCTGCAAGGGTATAAAAATACAAAAAATGATGTTCCCAATAGTATAAGATAATATGTCAAAAAACACCGAAGCTATAATTTGTTTCATATTATTTTCCCACCAATTTTCCGATCGTTCCTATGGCAGCCATATGATATAGTTGTTCGATTTCGGTAAAATTAAATTCAAAATTCAGAACTAATTAAAAAATGTTATTTCCAAGCGTAGGAGGTTATATGATAAAAAGTACCGAAGCTATAACTTGTTTCATATTCTATGATATATTCGTCCGATTTTGATAAAATTAAATTCGAAATTCAGAACTCATAAGGAAATGTTATTTCCAAGCGTAGGAGGTTATATATTAAACAAGAAGAAAGTTAACTTCGGCAAGCCGAAAATTGTATACCCTTACAGCTATATTTATTAAATTTAAAAATATAAAAAATTATATTCCCAATGGTATAAGATAATATGTCAAAAAACACCGAAGCTATAATGTGTTTCATATTATTTTCCCACCAATTTTCCGATCGTTCCTATGGCAGCTATATGATATAGTCTTCCGATTTTGATAAAATTAAATTCGAAATTCAGAACTCATAAGGAAATGTTATTTCCAAGCGTAGGAGGTAATATGTTAAAAAACACCGAAGCTATAATTTTTTTCATATTATTTTCCCACCAATTTTCCGATCGTTCCTATGGCAGCTATACGATATAGTCGTCCGATTTTGGTAAAATTTAATTCCCTCTGCAAGGGTATAAAAATACAAAAAATTATGTTCCCAATAGTATAAGATAATATGTCAAAAAACACCGAAGCTATAATTTGTTTCATATTATTTTCCCACCAATTTTCCGATCGTTCCTATGGCAGCCATATGATATAGTTGTTCGATTTCGGTAAAATTAAATTCAAAATTCAGAACTAATTAAAAAATGTTATTTCCAAGCGTAGGAGGTTATATGATAAAAAGTACCGAAGCTATAACTTGTTCCATATTCTATGATATATTCGTCCGATTTTGATAAAATTAAATTCGAAATTCAGAACTCATAAGGAAATGTTATTTCCAAGCGTAGGAGGTTATATATTAAACAAGAAGAAAGTTAATTTCGGCAAGCCGAAAATTGTATACCCTTACAGCTATAATTATTAAATTTAAAAATATAAAAAATTATATTCCCAATAGTATAAGATAATATGTCAAAAAAACACCGAAGCTATAATGTGTTTCATATTATTTTTCCACCAATTTTCCGATCGTTCCTATGGCAGCTATATGATATAGTCATCCGATTTTGATAAAATTAAATTCAAAATTCAGAACTAATTAAAAAATGTTATTTCCAAGCGTTGAAGGTAATATGTTAAAAAACACCGAAGCTATAATTTTTTTCATATTATTTTCCCACCAATTTTACGATCGTTCCTATGGCAGCTATACGATATAGTCGTCCGATTTTGGTAAAATTTAATTCCCTCTGCAAGGGTATAAAAATACAAAAAATTATGTTCCCAATAGTATAAGATAATATGTCAAAAAACACCGAAGCTATAATTTGTTTCATATTATTTTCCCACCAATTTTCCGATCGTTCCTATGGCAGCCATATGATATCGTCGTTCGATTTTTATAAAATTAAATTCAAAATTCAGAACTAATTAAAAAATGTTATTTCCAAGCGTAGGAGGTTATATGATAAAAGTACCGAAGCTTTAACTTGTTTCATATTCTATGATATATTCGTCCGATTTTGATAAAATTAAATTCGAAATTCAGAACTCATAAGGAAATGTTATTTCCAAGCGTAGGAGGTTATATGTTAAGCAAGAAGAAAGTTAACTTCGGCAAGCCGAAAATTGTATACCCTTACATATTAAATTTAAAAATATAAAAAATTACATTCCCAATAGTATAAGATAATATGTCAAAAAACACCGAGGCTATAATGTGTTTCATATTATTTTCCCACCAATTTTCCGATCGTTCCTATGGCAGCTATATGATTTCAAACAAAAACACCTCTTAACGAGGTAAAAAGTAGTGGCGAACGCGCCTTTAACAAAAATGTCTGATATCAACAATTGTGACGAAAAATGACATTACATTCGATAAAATAAATAAACTATATTCAATTTATGATTTCGACCCGCAACAGTAAATATTTATTTACCTACACGTACATTTTCTGTTGTAGCGTGTTTAAGTGTTATATATTAAAAGTTGAGGAATCTCAAGGGCTATATGATTTAAAATTTAAAAAAAAATTTAAAAATAAATTTTCATTTTGGGAAAAAGAAGAAAATCTTGTTTTTTGAATTACTTTTGAACGGAACATCGGATTTTAACAAGTGAGATGTCATTCGACGCGTATTCTCAGTAAGAATAAAACTAGCTAAACAGCCGGGGGCTTTTATCCCCACCGTATCCAGCAGCTCCAATTTTCTAAATTTTTACTTTTACACTTTCACCGCTTTTTCTCCCAAACAAATCTATATTTCGAAAGTCTTGGTATGCAATCTACTTAGTTTTTGCAATACCTTTCGATTGGTGTATCACTCGTTGGGACCATAATTGCAGATTTTCAATTCTGCGGCTATATATAGTAGTTGTCTTCGCACGCTCTCTTGCGCGCTTCGCCACTACGTGTACTGCCGTCCACAGTGATAGTCTTCCGATTTTGATAAAATTAAATTCGAAATTCAGAACTCATTAAGAAATGTTATTTCCAAGCGTAGGAGGTTATATGTTAAACAAGAAGAAAGTTAACTTCGGCAAGCCGAAAACTGTATACCCTTACAGCTATAATTATTAAATTTAAAAATATAAAAAATTATATTCCCAATAGTATAAGATAATATGTCAAAAAACACCGAAGCTATAATTTGTTTCATATTATTTTCCCACCAATTTTCCGATCGTTCCTATGGCAGCTATATGATATAGTCGTCCGATTTTGATAAAATTAAATTCAAAATTCAGAACTAATTGAAAAATTTTGTTTTCGCGCGTAGGAGGTTCTATGTTAAACAAGGAAGAACGCTATAGTCGAGTACCTCGACTATCAGATATCCGTTACTCAGCTAAAGGGACCAAAGGGAAATGGAGATATGCAAGCAGCAAAGCGAGATTGAAATGCGCCATCTACCGGCGGTAGACAGAGTGGGCGTGCCAAAATTTTTGTTGGATCAATCGATAGGTATTGACGAGGCCAATACATTTCAGTTAATTTTCTATTTAGCATGAAAATTGTGGGCGCCACAGGTTCGTGCGGTTAGTGGGCGTGGCATGTTCTCGTAACAAACTTGCGCTGCGTACAAGGCTACGGAATCTAAAGTGGGCGTGGCAAACTTTTTTTTTGATCAATCGATAGGTATTGATGAGAACAATACATTTAAGTTAAAATTTTTATTCTAGCATCAAATCTGTAGAAGCCACAGTTTTGGGCGGCTTGTGGGCGTTAGAGTGGGCGTGACACTCTGCTGAAATAAACTTGCGCTGCGCAGGAATCTCAGGAATATGCATGCCTAATCCCAGTATTGTAGCTTTAATAGTTTCCGAGATCTCAGCGTTTATACGGACAGACGGACAGATGGACATGGCTAGATCGACTCGGCTAGTGATCCTGATCAAGAATATATATACAGTGGTCGGCATAAGTATTTTGACAAAACAAAAGTTAAATATACTCATAATTTGAACTTACTTGCTATAAGAAAAATGATTTTTGAAAAATTCTTTTTGCAGTTACTATTATTTTTGTTTGAAAAAACTTTTTGCATAAAAAAATTTAAGTTTTTAAGTCGAGGAAAAAAGTTTTAAAAAAAATATTAATGTTGATTTACACAAATTCGTCCTTTTCAATAAATACTGAATGGGTTAAAAAATGTATTTTATTATTCAAACGGCATTTAAATTACCTTTCCGTTGATGCCTAAAGTTTACAAGAAGTAAATTCAAGTTATGAGTATACTTAACTTTTGTTTTGTCAAAATACATATGCCACCAGTGTACTTTATGGGGTCGGAAACGCTTCCTTCTGCCTGTTACATACTTTCCGACAAATCTAGTATACCCTTTTACTCTACGAGTAACGGGTAAAAAAATCCGGAAAAATCTGCACTAATTAATTATATTTAGCTCTAATATTGCAGAAATTTTGATAAGAACAATAATGTAAAAGTAAAGTTTGAAGATATTAAATTTATCTTTCCAACGACATTTCAAACATGACTTTAGTATAAGGCGTTTAGGTACTGTGATCGGACCATCACTGCATATTTTTATTTCTGCGGCTATATATAGCAGTCGCATTCGCACAAAAGTTAAGGAATCTCAAATTTAAAAAAAAAAGTTCCAAAAAATCTGTACTAATTATTATATTTAGCTCTAATATTGTAGAAATTTTGGTAAGAACAATAATGTAAAAAACTAATGTAAAACATGACTTTAGTATAAGGCGATTAGGTACTGTGATCGGACCATCACTGGTATCCAACAAATCAAGCAATATCCAAGTTGGGAACACTACCAGGCGCTCAGTAGCACCGAAGACCATAGAATATCAAGATGCGTAACTAGGAGTAAGAAAATGTACACAGGCGGGCTAATTTTTGCAAAGCAACCCTTACATGTATAGGAATCTATTTTTAGAATGCCGAAAATCGAAAATCCACACCAAAAATTTTGCCATACATTCCGTTTTATGGCTGTTACGCATCTTGTTATTCTATGGTCTTTGGTAGCACTCACTGCAGATGAAAATTGCTGATCAGCATATTATATGTCTCACTTACTCACCGTCACAACGGTACACTGACCCGCCAATGCAGTCAGCACATTTTGCAGTGTCAGCCGCGCCAACTACGCAAACTGCTACCATAATCATAATTCCCTGACCAAAGATAATATAAACTAGAAGATAAGTAACAGCCATACAACGGAATGTACGGCAAAATTTTTGGTGTGGATTTTCGATGTGGATTTTCGATCTTGCTTGTGTGCGTTGACCGTGTAAAGCTCTTTGGTTGAGTTGGTGTATCATTTTGCGTGGTCTGCTGCAATAAGGACTCAATGTCGCATTTGACTAACGTGAGGTGTCAATGGCCTGTAGACCAGGGTTCTAGTCGCTCAACCACGGGAATTGCACGTTGTAGTTCAACTCCGGCTGGGAACAACTTTTTTTTTTATGCAATCGGTCTTTTATTTAAACAATTAAATAAATTGAACATGGTGTTCATCAAAGATAATATAAACTATTCTATGGTCTTTGGTGTTCATGGTGTTTTAAACAATCTCCATGGTATTCAGCATATGTTTCACTTGATTTTTTAAATCAAACAACTGCAAAAGATGTGAAGCGATTATTTTAAAACAGGGAGAAATTTTAAACTCGCCTTCCGAAATTTTTATTGCAGAAAAAAATTTCTGTAACGATTCGGACTTCCTTCAGATATATTTTTTAATGTATGTAAAATACACATCAAGGTTTTTGAAAACATTTTTAATAACAATAAAAACAAGAAAACATTAAACAGGTTATTATGAGTAAATGTGTAACGTGTACTGGAGAAAGCGATTTTTCATCGTGGTTTGATGAAAATTATGAGTGCTATTCACATAAAATGCTTATGTTAGATAAATTAGATTAGAGTTTTGCTGTACAAACATTGTAAGTGGCAAGACTCCCCAGACAAATGTAAAACTAGCAATAAACAAAATATACTTCGTCATAAATAAATAAATACCTGGGGATCTTTGAACAGTAAAGCTTTAATTTATTTATCGAACACTTGCATTTTATATTGAAAGCACTCACCATATTCATCAAAATATTATGAAAAATCGTTTTCTCGAGTACACATTACGCTTTGATTCAAAGTGAATTACTTATTGTGTTCATGTTTTTATTGCTGTTAGATATTTTTTTAAAACCTTTGATATGTAATTTACACAAAAAAAAATATATCTTTAGGAGCGATTAATTCCTAAGGTACTAGTTGGTAAATTTAAAAAAAATTTCGGCTATAAAAACATGATTTAAAATAATAAAAAACATAAAATAAGTAAAAAAATCAAACTAAATAAAATAAAAAGCAAGAAAAAATAAAAAAAAAACTAAAAAATCTATCAAAAGTATTAAAAAAAAATGTCTAAAAGTACAGCTAAAAAAATATTATAATAAAAAAGAACTATAAAAAAATTAAGTTGAATCCAGTTTCAGAGTGGACTCAAACATGAAACTCAAATCCATTATCCACGGGTCACCAAAATACGCAGAGCGCCATAGCCCGCTTATAAACCGCATGAGCAATGCGTCTTTTAGATCGATTCCTTTTCGTCAACATTGAGACAAAAATTGAATTTTGACTTTTTTACAGCGCGGAGTGTCGTGAGCGAGATAGCAAGACAGAGGGAGAGAGAAGGAAGTAAAGCAACGGCATTCTAAAAATAGATGGTTGCTTTGTAAAAATTAGGACGCCTGTGTACATTTTCTTACTCCTCGTTACGCATCTTGGTATCCTATGGTCTTTGTCCTAACCTACTTTAGAATATAGCTTACTTCACTAATCATTACACTAAGCTTCCGTGTTCCAAGTAGTATATAAGCATGTATCAAATGAAGAATAAATCAGTTATCAACGCACCTCATAACTCCGCGGTTCTACTTCCTACCTCTGGGAACAGGGCTCGTAATACACTATCTCAACTAGCAGCTAACCACGTTAGCTCAACCTCAGCGCAGCTTAGCATCGCCTGTGGTCCGGCATCGCAGTAACCATCGTTACCGTTGCCGCGACGCGATCGTCCTGCCAGCAAAGCGTCCCCGTGCCAGCGACCAGTGCTCATTACCCCCTTGTTCCGCGGTGTGACCCAGAAGTGTCTACTTCGGTTAGGCACAAACAATTACCAACTTAATTGGTAACACACTTGGAATTTAGGAACCAATCGAAGTCTGATCACACTGGCGCTTAAATAGGCAAGGATAGAGGGATTTTTTTAAATTGTGACTTTAATTTTGCTTGTTTGAAATTAGCATATATTGTTAGCCCTTGACCCACTGTGCATTAAAGAAATCGAAGATGTTCGTATGTATGTACAATGTACATATGTGGGGAATAGCGTTGAATTTGAACAAATGTTTGCGGGAGTTCTGAAGTCATCCCTTATATTTGTTTGTCGGTGCGTTTGCACAATTTAATTGCAGTCGTTTTTCTGGGGCAATTTTGTGGATATTGTAACATTGTTTTTAATTTTTGAAATAATTTTGCAGTAATTGTATGTAGAAAAAGTAGTTTGAGTGAACTGTATTAGAAAGAGTAGTTGAAGTGGACTGTATTAAAATATTTATGTAACTATAAGCACGCAGCTGGAAAACAGTAAAAAATAAAAAGTGCAATTCTCACTGGAACTGTTTTAAGCCTGCAATTGTGGGCAAAAGAAACTGGAATATTGTCGCGCACAAATAAAGGAATTAAAATGCATATATTAAATGCCGTTGCGTCTGATTAATCACTTTTGGATTTAGACAATATATCATAAAGAAAGTAAGTCGAAATAGGGTTCGATAAACTGGCTGTATGATCGGTAAGTAATGATAATTTGTGGAGCTTATCTGAAGCAGTTCCAACCACCGTTACTGCTAAGAAACAATAATGGAAAATCCAGGAGATGAAAATTCAAAAATTTTGAAATTCGGTTCGACTGGACCCAAATGTTGGCGTGGGGGTGGCTTGATCGTTGAAAATTTTGTAAGTCCAAAGAAAGAAGAAACGAAAAACAATGAAGAGATGAAGAGCTGAGGGCAGTGCGAGCGACCGAGATATTGACATCTGGAGAAAACTGCCCCTCAACATTGCCTACAGAACGCCTAAACGCCCTTGTGGCGTGAACACTTATATTTTTCGATTTCTAACTTCCTAGATAAACTTTTTGAACAATGTGTTTTGGCGTTTTAGTGCCTTTTTTCCATACCTACATAAACTTAAAAGTAAAATCGGTGTAAGAGATATGGCTAATATAAATTAAATTTGTGTTCTAACTTTAAGTCGCTTTAATAAGGCACAAACGGGATCTAAGCCAGAGAAACCTAAATGGTCATTGGCTTAATTCTGCAAGTGAGGTCCAAAACGGAGTTACATATCTAAACCTAAAAAAACTGCTTCTCTTGTGCTGAAAAAGTTATTATCTTCCATCAATCGGCGCATTCAAATAAACCTAAAGAGTCATTTGTCCTGAACTGATTTCTATAACTAATCACACAAAAACTGAGAAATCTCAAATTTTTAAAAGTTCTGGGGGTGTTTTCAAAACCGACTGTTTAGTTTAAAAAAAATCCCGAAAAATCTGTACGAATTAATTATATTTAGCTCTAATATTGCAGAAATATTGGTAAGAAAAATAATGTAAAAGTAAAGTTTTTAGATCTTAAATAAATCTTTCCAACGACATTTAAAACATTACTTTAGTAATAGGCGTTTAGGTACTGTGATCGGACCATCACTGCAGATTTTTATTTCTGCGGCTATATATAGTAGTCGCCTTCGCACAAAAGTTGAGGAATCTCAAATTTTTACAAGTTCTGACGGTGTTTTCAAAACCGACAGTCCAGCTTAAAAAAACTCCGATAAATCTGTACTAATTAATTATATTAAACTCTAATATTGCACAAATTTTGGTAAGAACAATAATGTAAAAGAAAAGTTTTTAGATCTTAAATAAATCGTTCCAACGACATTTAAAACATGTCTTCAGTATAAGGAGTTTTGGTACTGTGATCGGACCATCACTGCAGATTTTTATTCCAGCTTCTATACATAGTAGTCGACTTCGCACACTCTCCTCCTGGTGCGCTTCGGAACTCTACCGTGAAATATTTTTGATGAGTCGATCTAGCCATGTCCGTATGAACGCCAATTTTCTGTATGAATATTTCCCCCGCACTCTATTGAGTTTTCTAATTCAAATTTATTATTGTTTGGATAAAGCTTTTTGAAAAATTGTCCGATTTGAATAATTTTGGGCATGTAGATAATGGGTATTGATAATAGGAACAAAACCGTAATTTAATTTTTTCCAAATAAAAAAAAATGTGGCAATAGACGGGTTAGCGTTATGAGCGATTGTGGGGAGAGGGAGCGGCACCCTGCCGAGGTAAACTTGCGCTGCGCAGGAAGCCCAAGTTTCTGCATGCTTTATCCCAACATTCTAGCATTTATAGTGATCATACGGATAGGCGGACAGACGGGGCGGACAAGGCTAGATCGACTCGGCTAGTAATCGGACACGCTTCCTTCTACTTTCCGACGAATCAAGTATACTCTTTTACTCTACGAGTAAAAGAAAAAAATTGATTGGATCGAGTGCTTGACGCAAGCAATGCTCTACAAATGGAATGGAATGCTAATTTATCAACTTTCAAGTGTTTGTTTCGTCGTGTTTTTATTCTCGAAATCCACGGTCTCTCCTTTGAAAAAGCTGAGTAACGATTTTATTATCAGATCTCATGTCAAATATCGCCAAAGAAATTAAGTTTGCCTGTAAATATCGCTGCTGAAGCGACTCCATAGTAGCACTTGCTTGGATACGAGAAGCCCCCTCTAACTTCAACATTTTTGTTACCAACAGGGTAGCAGAAATTCAACAGCGGGCGCAGCCACAAACTATGAGTCATCCATCTGATCTACCCGTTTAGTGGCTCTGATAGCAAAGCTACATCCCAGGCGCATCCAGAATTCAAAGCAGGGTTACAAAGGAATACATCCGATTTTGCTTCATCATCCAGTCACCGATGCAATAATCCCGCATTGCCGGACCACATTCCTTCATGCTGGTCCACAATTCCTCCTACCAACGGCTCGTCAACTATACAGGCCCATCAGAGGGCTTAAGGCGGCATCGAGTATCATCAATTAATTCATCCGTTGATATCGATTGCGTCCTAAACTCGTCTAGCCAAGCCCAACATTTTAGGTGACTGGCATTGACTTTTGGGGTCCTTTTTACACCAAATCAAAA
The DNA here is from genome assembly GCF_014743375.2 of Drosophila subpulchrella. NCBI lineage: Eukaryota > Metazoa > Arthropoda > Insecta > Diptera > Drosophilidae > Drosophila > Drosophila subpulchrella. The sequence goes on from NW_023665622.1 coordinate 847,229, forward strand.
GTCAGGAGCCGGGCACCAGAAAGATGTTACGTCTCAATTTTTATGGTTTTCAACAAAGGCAGTTCATTTGGAGTTGGTGGGGGATCTTTCGACGTCATCATTTCTCGTAGCATTGAAACGCCTCATAAGCCTTCGAGGGAAACTGCATTCAATATGGACTGATGACACCACTAATTTCGTGGGTGTTCGGAACGATCTAAATTGATCTGGAAGGGCCGGCTCGGGGTTGGAATCTTCCCTTGTTTCCTAATTTTTCTATCAAATCGTTTTTCCTTGGCTCGACCCTGGTGACAGAAAGAGGATATTTTATTTTAGATGAATAATTTAAATTTACCCGTTACTAATAGAATTAACGGGTATACTAGATTCGATGGAAAGTATGTAACAGGTAGAAGGAAGCGTTTCCGACTTTATAAAGTATATATATTCCTGATCAGTATCACTAGCCGAGTCGGTCTAGCCATGTCCGTCTGTACGTCTGTCCGTATGAACGCTGAGATCTCGGAAACTATAAAAAACTATGTAGATTGTTGATCTTCTTACGCAGCGCAAATCTATTTTAGCATGGGGCAATGCCCACTCACAAACGTCCATACGCCCATGCTAAGCCCTGTCTAACGCGCACATTTTTGGTTTCGTAAGTGTAAGTGAAATTTTGTTTTAATTATCTTCATGCCAAAAATGGTCCAAGTCCGAGCATTCATTAAAAAATTTTTAAGCAAATTAAGAAATCGATGCTTGGTGACGCTCTATCGGGGTGTTCAATATTTCGCTTAGCTTTTTATTTTTCATGGCCTAGTCACATATCCATTGTGGATCTCATTTCCATACACAGTTCTCCTAGATTGGTGTTTGTTGAGATACATCTGAGACGGGGTGGAAGGTTGTGGAACTTAAGAGCTGATCATGTTCCCCCTCACCTATCATCCCCCAGGGGAGCTATTCGCCTTCCACACTTCCCCACCTGAAGTGGCCCTGCAAACCTACATAAGACTGGCCACACTATCATGGTTTCCCTCTACCTTCCCTTATCGATTACTCTCAAATGCAAAAGCGGGATATTTCTGAGTGATCCACAGAGAAGCGAGATTGTCATTTGACATTTAATTTCCCTTCGTACACTAAACATCGGTGGAAGGCTGCCTTAAAGTCATCAAAATACAGTTTCCATCGCTTCGTTAGAAACTCTACCGTCTTATTTACGATTTAAAGATTCTTGCTGCTGGTTATTTTATATGGGGCAAAGCAAATGCAACGATCGACGAACCTGATTTAACCACCGAAACCAAAATTCGTGCCAAATGCAGCAAGCGTTCTAGAAGAATTGGAGTACGTCCTACTTGTCCGTGCTTGAAGAGCATGGGTCAAGGCACCATGGTCCCGATAAAAGAGGACAATAAACAGCCACTCAAGTGGCCCTTTGCTAGAGTCAAGAGAACGAACAAGAGAAAGAATATCAAGAAAATAGCAACCACAGTGGTGCAGAGGAGACACTGACACACTTAAAGAGGACAGTATATTTCCCGCATATGAAGCCATTAATAGTACAGACAATGAAAAAAGTACGACAGGAACCCGCAAAAAATGAAGTACTGCATTACAGATACGCCGGACAGACCTATGTCAATTATACACATAGATTTGTACTTTGTCAACAAGAAATAACAACTATAACTAACTATTATAGGCAAATTCCCGAGGTTTTCTTGGAGATATACAAATCCAGATAGAAATGGTATTAATATTATCAGCTCCATTGTAAAATTTATGACATTTTTTTGGGTGCCAGAAAAAAGAGTTTGCGACCAAGGGGCGGCATTTTCGTCAAACCTGTTCAAGGACTTTTGTAGGCAATACGATACGGAGTTGCATATGACGTCATTCCATCAGTCGTAGAGCAATACACCTGTAGAAAGGTTACATTCAACGATTACGGAAATATATAGTATCATTGTAGAAAAGAAGAAAGAAAGTTAGACATAAAGCATGAGGAAGTATTGGCAGAAACGTTCATAGCATATAATATTGCAATTCATTCAAGAACTCAACTCACGCCACACGAACTGTCTACGGGACGAACACACATTTTCATACATTAGTAATGTGACATTTAATGATGAACATGATTACCTAATCAATGCTTTCCAGACCGATCTATATCTGAAAATAAAGAAAAGAATGGAAAAGATAAAAACTATGAGGATTGAATTAGCTAACAGGGACAGTATGAAACTGAATGAGACAATATTTAGAAAAGAGAACAGAAGGGACAAACTAACGCCAAGGTTTTCAAACCATAAACTAGCTGAAGACAACTGTTTTACTATAACAACAACAAAACCACAAAAAGTACACAAGGAAAAATAAGAAGGCTAACAAGAGCTAACCAAGAATAATGATTTCAGATGGACGACACAAAGGGCGACAAGAAACGTCGACAGCACTTATAGTCCCACACACACAAGATATTCATTCACATAGTTAGACTGCGGGAATATGAGGAAAGCATAGAACAAATGGAAAAAACATTAAGGTCGGTACAAGAGGACGCAGAGACCAGGGATTTAGTTAAGATATTGCAGAAAAAACTAAGGTATATGGGAGATGATAGTACCGAGAATAAGAAAAAAGACAGGATTGATAAATGGACTAGGTTCGGTGATAAAGGTTTTTACGGAAAACCTAGACGCTGAAGAACAAGAAAGAAGAACAAGAAGAACATTAGACAATTCTATTCTTAAAAATTTGACAAAGTATTTTAATGAGGAGCAGATCAGAGTTAATTCTTTTATAAATAATAATAGAAATTGAATAAGTAAGACGTTTACAGAAGAGGATAAAAGGAAGTACATGAGGGAGTGTATCAATAGGATATCGATTACAATTGACTTAATAACACTAAACTTGAACGATTTAAAAGAAAGCTTACTATTAGCGAGAATGGGCATTATTCCCAAGTTTATTACAGATGAAAAGATTGTTCAGGCCCTAGAAGAGCAGGGAATTCAAACAGCATCAAAAGGGCACATGTATACATTTTTGGAATAAATGACTATAATGAATGGGACAGATATTATATTCTCATTGGTACTTCCAATATTTGAAAAATAAATTTATATCTTAAAAAGAATAGTACCTCTACCTTTAAATAAGACTGTATTTGTAGTAACACCTAAATTTGTAACCTATTATAAGAATATATTTTATTATTACACGAAAGAATATCAGAGTTAGAGATCTATATTTATGTAAGAGAGAAAGAAAATGTAAATGACGGAGGTGAGAGGTGCCTGAGGAATCTAATAGTCGGAGAAGCGGCAGAGTGCGAAACGAAGGACACAGAATTTCACCGGGAGATGTTCGAGGCGGAGCAAGGTCATATTGCGGTGTTTAACGGCAAAAAAGTCAGAGTACAATCAAGCTGCGGTCCGGAGAGGACAGTCGATGGCTCGGCGTTGATAAGCGTTAGTAATTGCAAGGTGACAGTCAACAACGTGCGATACGAAGCAGTAGAACGCTTGAAAGCAGAGAATCCAAAGATAGAGATTCCCAAAATCGAAACTTTAAGGAATAGAACTGGGGACAACGATACACATGGCAACAACGTATACTCCAGTTCGTATATTGACGCAAAGTGTGATCTGCATCGCCTGCTTAAAAAGAGGGAAGATTACTTATACAACAGCGGCACCAGTCCCGACCTAAACTCCAATCATAAATGCTGCCGACATCAGCAATCCAATGACCAATAGCAAATCTCCCAGCTCTCCGCCGGCAAATACCAGCGGCCACGAAAAACACCTTACATCAGCAGCGACAAAGCGACACCCGTTCCCATTGGACCCCAGAGACTCAACGATTCCCACACCACTTGCCAACAGCACCGTCAGCAAATTATATATTAAAGCCTAGTACTCACATCGACGAAAACCGCGAGCTAACTATAGGAGTGAGCGAGAGGCAAACAGGCGGCTAAAGCTTTTCGTCGGGTCAGTTTTTCAGCGCGGTACTCAGTTGACCTAAGGAAATACCAGAAAAAATACCAGATTTCGGGAGTGAATTTTCGATGAACGCCGTTAGCCGCGGCCCAAAGAATAAGAAATTTAATCTTTGGCGGTGTTCTTGCAGAAGCGGTGGGGAATTTAAAAATTTTAAATGGAAGAAAAACCCCAAAAACGGTTAAAGGAGATCAGTGCAGATGAAAAAGGACGCCTAATCCAAGGTGTTGCCCATTATTGTGGGACTTGACCGACAAGATGCAATACCACAACGGGGCAAATCCGCAGAATAGTTAAAGCGCTGGAGGAGATCCACTAGAGAATCCCAGTGGGAAAGAACATGGGACACCGCTCGATCTCCGACGAGTTCTCCATTGAGGACTTCTCCTTCACCAGCTACTTGGCAGCTGGTGATGGAGCGTAGTTAGAGGATGCGCCGGCTTCTATAGGGAGGAGGAAATAAGGTCACCCGCAAAGGGACAGCTGGAGGAGCCATCACCAGCCATTATTGGCCAGCTCGGAGCTGGACTACAGATAGCGCTGGAAAGATGGCAAAGCATCCGTGGGACGAGAAGGAAGCCTTAAACTTCTAATTTACATAAATAAAAACATTCGTTGAAAATTTCATTTACTTTTATTTTAATTTCTTTGTGCACCAGCTCTCTTCTTTTTTAAATTGCTTCAATTGATTTGTTTTCTGTTTGACAACAAGCCCCGCTGCTTGACAGTAAGACCATGCCACATGCATGGCGGGTGAACTTTGAAAACTTCGGTCACACTACAAAGAATAAGATTTTTCGACTAGTGAAACTCTTAGCCGATCTGAGTATTAGGCTTAACTTATAACCGTTTGGTATTTCAATTAAATTAAATTCATATATTACCAACTTAATTGCTAACACACTTAGAACCAATCGAAGTCTGGTCACACTGACGCTTAAATAGGCAAGGAAAATGGTTTTTTTTAATTATGACTTTAATTTTGCTTGTTTGAAATTAGCATATATTGTTAGCCCTTGACCCACTGTGCGCTGGAGAAAACGAAGATGTTCGCATGTATGTACAATGTTCATATGTGGGGTGCGAATAGCGGAATAGCGTTGAATTTGAACAAATGTTTGCGGGAATTGTGAAGTCATCCCTTGTTTGATTGTCGGTGTGTTTGCACGATTTAATTGCAGTCGTTTTTCTGGGGCAATTTTGTAGATATTGTAACTTTGTTTTTAATTTTTTAAATAATTTAGCAGTAGTTGTAGGTAGAAAAAGTAGTTTGAGTGAACTGTATTAGAAAGAGTAGTTGAAGTTGACTGTATTAAAATATTTATGTAACTATAAGCACGCAGCTGGAAAACAGTAAAAAAAATAAAAAGTGAAAATCTTAAGAAACAATTTTGGAATTGGCTGTGACTGTGGCTCGATGATATTTTACACACACTTGGAACTAAAAATATATTTGAGGAATATATGGGTTGCATAGTAGCACTGCAATATATTTTGTTTGTCACTGGAACTGTTTTAAGTCTGCAATTGTGGGCAAAAGAAACTGGAATATTGTCGCGCACAAATAAAGGAATTAAAATGAATATATTAAATGCCGTTGCGTCTGATTAATCACTTTTGGATTTAGACAATATAAAGAAAGTTAGTCGTAATAGGGTTCGATAAACTGGCTATATGACCAGTCAATAATGATAATTTGTGGAGCTTAACTGAAGCAGTTCCAACCACCGTTGCTGCTAAGAAAAAATTAAGGAAACTCCAGGAGAGGAAAGCCAAAATGTTGAGCGTGGGGGTGGCTTGATCGTTGAAAAGTTTGTAAGTCCAAAGAAAGAAGAAACGAAAAACAAGGGAGAGATGGAGAGCGGAGGGCAGTGCGAGCAAGCGAGATGTAGACATCTGGAGAAAACTGCCGCTCCACATTGCCTACAGAACGCCTACACGCCCTTGTGGCGTGAACACTTATACTTTTCGCTTTTTAGCTTCCTAGATAAACTTTGTGAACAATGAGTTTTCGCGTTTTAGTGCCTTTTTTCCATACCTACATAAACCGATGCAATAATCCCGCAATGTCGTACCATATTCCTTCATGCTGGTCCCCAATTCCTCCTACCAACGGCTCATCAACTATACTGAAGGCCAGAGGACTTAAGGCTGCATCGAGTATCATCAATTAATGCATCCGTTGCTTTCGATTGCAACATTTTTTGTGACTGGCATTGACTTTTGGGGTCCTTTTTACACCAAATCAAAAGTCAGGAGCCGGGCACCAGAAAGATGTTACGTCTCAATTTTTATGTTTTTCAACAAAGGCAGTTCATTTGGAGTTGGTGGGGGATCTTTCGACGTCATCATTTCTCGTAGCATTGAAACGCCTCATAAGCCTTCGAGGGAAACTGCATTCAATATGGACTGATAACACCACTAATTTCGTGGGTGTTCGGAACGATCTAAATTGATCTGGAAGGGCCGGCTCGGGGTTGGAATCTTCCCTTGTTTCCTAATTTTTCTATCAAATCGTTTTTCCTTGGCTCGACCCTGGTGACAGAAAGAGGATATTTTATTTTAGATGAATAATTTAAATTTACCCGTTACTAATAGAATTAACGGGTATACTAGATTCGATGGAAAGTATGTAACAGGTAGAAGAAAGCGTTTCCGACTTTATAAATTATATATATTCCTGATCAGTATCACTAGCCGAGTCGGTCTAGCCATGTCCGTCTGTACGTCTGTCCGTATGAACGCTGAGATCTCGGAAACTATAAAAAACTATGTAGATTGTTGATCTTCTTACGCAGCGCAAATCTATTTTAGCATGGAGCGATGCCCACTCACAAACGTCCATACGCCCATGCTAAGCCCTGTCTAACGTGCACATTTTTGGTTTCGTAAGTGTAAGTGAAATTTTGTTTTAATTATCTTCATGCCAAAAATGGTCCAAGTCCGAGCATTCATTAAAAAATTTTTAAGCAAATTAAGAAATCGATGCTTGGTGACGCTCTATCGGGGTGTTCAATATTTCGCTTAGCTTTTTATTTTTCATGGCCTAGTCACATATCCATTGTGGATCTCATTTCCATACACAGTTCTCCTAGATTGGTGTTTGTTGAGATACATCTGAGACGGGGTGGAAGGTTGTGGAACTTAAGAGCTGATCATGTTCCCCCTCACCTATCATCCCCCAGGGGAGCTATTCGCCTTCCACACTTCCCCACCGGAAGTGGCCCTGCAAACCTACATAAGACTGGCCACACTATCATGGTTTCCCTCTACCTTCCCTTATCGATTACTCTCAAATGCAAAAGCGGGATATTTCTGAGTGATCCACAGAGAAGCGAGATTGTCATTTGACATTTAATTTCCCTTCGTACACCAAACATCGGTGGAAGGCTGCCTTAAAGTCATCAAAATACAGTTTCCATCGCTTCGTTAGAAACTCTACCGTCTTATTTACGATTTAAAGATTCTTGCTGCTGGTTATTTTATATGGGGCAAAGCAAATGCAACGATCGACGAACCTGATTTAACCACCGAAACCAAAATTCGTGCCAAATGCAGCAAGCGTTCTAGAAGAATTGGAGTACGTCCTACTTGTCCGTGCTTGAAGAGCATGGGTCAAGGCACCATGGTCCCGATAAAAGAGGACAATAAACAGCCACTCAAGTGGCCCTTTGCTAGAGTCAAGAGAACGAACAAGAGAAAGAATATCAAGAAAATAGCAACCACAGTGGTGCAGAGGAGACACTGACACACTTAAAGAGGACAGTATATTTCCCGCATATGAAGCCATTAATAGTACAGACAATGAAAAACGTACGACAGGAACCCGCAAAAAATGAAGTACTGCATTACAGATACGCCGGACAGACCTATGTCAATTAAACACATATATTTGTACTTTGTCAACAAGAAATAACAACTATAACTAACTATTATAGGCAAATTCTCGAGGTTTTCTTGGAGATATACAAATCCAGATAGAAATGGTATTAATATTATCAGCTCCATTGTAAAATTTATGACATTTTTTGGGGTGCCAGAAAAAAGAGTTTGCGACCAAGGGGCGGCATTTTCGTCAAACCTGTTCAAGGACTTTTGTAGGCAATACGATACGGAGTTGCATATGACGTCATTCCATCAGTCGTAGAGCAATACACCTGTAGAAAGGTTACATTCAACGATTACGGAAATATATAGTATCATTGTAGAAAAGAAGAAAGAAAGTTAGACATAAAGCATGAGGAAGTATTGGCAGAAACGTTCATAGCATATAATATTGCAATTCATTCAAGAACTCAACTCACGCCACACGAACTGTCTACGGGACGAACACACATTTTCATACATTAGTAATGTGACATTTAATGATGAACATGATTACCTAATCAATGCTTTCCAGACCGATCTATATCTGAAAATAAAGAGAAAAAATGGAAAAGATAAAAACTATGGGGATTGAATTAGCTAACAGGGACAGTATGAAACTGAATGAGACAATATTTAGAAAAGAGAACAGAAGGGACAAACTAACGCCAAGGTTTTCAAACCATAAACTAGCTGAAGACAACTGTTTTACTATAACAACAACAAAACCACAAAAAGTACACAAGGAAAAATAAGAAGGCTAACAAGAGCTAACCAAGAATAATGATTTCAGATGGACGACACAAAGGGCGACAAGAAACGTCGACAGCACTTATAGTCCCACACACACAAGATATTCATTCACATAGTTAGACTGCGGGAATATGAGGAAAGCATAGAACAAATGGAAAAAACATTAAGGTCGGTACAAGAGGACGCAGAGACCAGGGATTTAGTTAAGATATTGCAGAAAAAACTAAGGTATATGGGAGATGATAGTACCGAGAATAAGAAAAAAGACAGGATTGATAAATGGACTAGGTTCGGTGATAAAGGTTTTTACGGAAAACCTAGACGCTGAAGAACAAGAAAGAAGAACAAGAAGAACATTAGACAATTCTATTCTTAAAAATTTGACAAAGTATTTTAATGAGGAGCAGATCAGAGTTAATTCTTTTATAAATAATAATAGAAATTGAATAAGTAAGACGTTTACAGAAGAGGATAAAAGGAAGTACATGAGGGAGTGTATCAATAGGATATCGATTACAATTGACTTAATAACACTAAACTTGAACGATTTAAAAGAAAGCTTACTATTAGCGAGAATGGGCACAATTCCCAAGTTTATTACAGATGAAAAGATTGTTCAGGCCCTAGAAGAGCAGGGAATTCAAACAGCATCAAAAGGGCACATGTATACTGTATTATTATTATCAAATTTATTAGATTGTGTGTTATTTCCTTTTGAATAAATTAAAAGGTTTTGTTTTAGTGGCCAACGGCCAAGCTTGTTGTTCGTTTATTGATGGTCATAATTCGAGTGACTTACAGCTAGCTAATTGCGGCTGCGCTGCCTGCAAACATTGGCAGCGGCCGTCATGTATATATCAAAGTATATGCTCACAATTGTATTTGTGCTGGTAGCACCAAGAGCGCGAGAGCAGTTGTATATGCATGCCTTGTATGTGTCTGCACTCAGGCCATGGGAATATGCTGACACTAACACTTCCCATAGTTGGGCTCTGAGGCGCATTCATATTTCGGCTGGCCGCAAGAGTTTAGCGGCCGGCACTTTTGTATTTGGTTGAGTACACTGTAACACAATGTTGGTGTCGGTACAGTGGGTACTCGCTACAATGATACATGCATACTACATCTCCCTCCTTTTGAAAAATAACGTAATGTGATGAAGTTATTTTCTAAAGAATATGTTTGGTTTTTTTTTTTTTAATTTTAAAAAGTAATAAAAATGAAATTATTTCTAGTTATTGAAATTATCTTCTAGTACTTATATATTTGAAAATTTAAAAGTTATAGAAATTATTTTGTATTGTTAAAGAAATATAAGAAAGTTGGAAAACATGTTATTCAAAAATGCTGTTCTAATCAGAAAATATTGATATCATGTTGTTTTTTATATTTATATTTTTTTTTTTTTATATGTATGTAATTTTTTTTAATTTTTTTTTTTTAATTTATTTTTTTTTTATATTTATTTATGGTATTTATTCTATGTATTTTTTCTATGTATTTATTCTATGTATGGCCATACGTATAAATTGTATAAAAATTATTTTGAAATAAAAATTTTTAACCTATCTTTATGAACTTTTTGTTCTTTGTTTTTAATATTTGAAATTCTTATATTATCATTATCTCCTATACCAATTACTTTATATGGTCCCGTATATTTGTATTCTAATTTGTGACCTGTTTCATTCTTTAATAAAACTTGATCTCCAATTTTTAGTTCAAAATCTAAACAGTTTCTATCATAGTGACATTTTTGTTTTATTTTATTTGATTCTAATATTAATCTGGCTCTTTTGAAAGCTTGCTCTAATCTAAACTTTGTTTCTTTTGCGTAATCATCTATATTATAAATAGGTTCTATTCTCTCTACGCTATTAAAATGTTTTGGTAAATTCGAAGTCCTACCAAACACTAACTCATATGGACAATAATCATGTGCCATAGAGGGTGTCGTGTTGAAACAATAAACAAAATATTTTAGCCATATATCCCAATCCGTTTTATCAGTTGAGATGTATGTACGTATAAATTCATTAAAGGTTCTGTGGCTTCGTTCCACAGTTCCGACAGTCTGATGATGGTGTGCTGTCGATGTTATATGTTTGATATTTAAGTTTTTGCATAGGTGTTCGATTAAAGAATTTTTGTATTCTGTTCCCATGTCCGTAATGAACGTCTTCATTGGACCGTACTTTAGAACAAATTCTTCGAATATAGCCTTTGCTACCGTTTTTGCATTTTTATTAGGTACTGGTATAGCAACAAGGTATTTTGACAGATCACATATTAAGGTGACTGCATATTCATTTCCTTGATCTGATTTTGGCAGTGGACCGATCGTATCCACAATTACCTTATCGAATACCATTTCTGGTGTTTCTGTAAGTGTTAAAGGAGTTTTTGTATGTCTTGTCGTTTTTGACATTTGGCATTTTGGACATTTACGTATGTACTGTGTTATGTCTTTACTCATTCCTTTCCAATAGTAGTGTCTTTTGACCTTGGCCAAGGTTTTTGTTATACCTGAATGTCCTCCTTGAATAGGGTCGTCATGTAGTGTAGACAATATTGCTTCTTTTTCGTTATTAGTTGTTATTAGGGTCACCGGGTTGAGTAGCGCTACTCTTAATGATTTTAATATTTTGTTGCCCATTTTTTTAAATTTATCTATTGAAATATTTTCAAAGATTTTTTCCCATGGTGCCACTTTGAGTTGGGTAATTTTTTGTTTACCAGCCTGCAGTTCAAGCCTTTGGAAAAACTGACCTAAGTCAAGACTTCCATTAGTATACAAATCTCCAACATCATATCTTGCTGTAATTTTTTTTCCATGTTTGAAAAAACATAGATTATTATTTACATGCAAGGTCACTACTTTACGTACTTCGTCATTGTTAATGACTTCATATACGTTGGGCTTAGAAGCTTTTACTTGAGATTGCCTAGGCAATTCTACTTTATCTTTTCCTGCGCAGGAATTTTGTCTACTTTTTTGTCTTGTAGTGACTTGTAATATATTTGCCGTAATGTTTTGAAGATCCTTAATTGTTATTCTAGAAAGGGCGTCTGCCACAAAGTTATCTTTTCCCTTTAGATACTCGACTGTGAAGTCGTATTCCTCTAATTCGAGCCGCATGCGCGTGAGTTTTGAACTAGGATTGACCATTGAAAATAAGTATGTTAGTGGTCTGTGATCGGTTTTAACTGTAAAATGTTTGCCATAAATATATGGTCGAAAGTGTGTAATTGCCCAATGAATTGCTGCTAGTTCCTGTTCTGTAGTGCTTTTATTGCTTTCAGCTTTTGTAAATGAACGTGATGCATATGCTAGCGGGAGTTGGAGTCCGTTATGGTTTTGCGTTAATACCGCTCCACATGCTTGTTTACTTGCATCCGTTATTATACAAAATTCTTTAAGGAAATCAGGATATTGTAATAAAGTTGGTTCTATAAGTTTATCTTTTAAATATTGGAATGATTTTTGGCATTCGGGAGACCATTCAAATGGAACATTCTTTTTACATAATCTAGTTATGTGCCGTGAATAGTCGGCGAAGTTTTTAATGAAACGTCTATAATAATTGCAAAATGCTATAAATCGTCTAGCGCTATCTGCATCATGTGGAACTGGATAGTTTCTTATGACATTATATTTCTTGTCGTCTGGTAAGATTCCTTTGTCGGTGCATTTATGACCAAGGAAGGTCACTTCATGCATAAAAAATGAACATTTTTGTGGGTGTAATTTTAAGTTGTACTTTCTGCATATTTCAAAGATGTCTTTTAGGTTTTTGAGCATATGTCTTTCGGAACATCCAATGACTATTAAATCATCCATATAGAGGAATGCTTGAGAAGCTTCAAGTCCAGAAAATGCAATAGTCATCATTCTCTGAAATGAATTTGGGGCTATTCTTAAGCCGAAAGGTAATCGCGTAAAACGATATGAGCCATTGCTCGTTGAAAACGACGTTATGTTTCTTGAATTTTCTTCTAGTTCGATTTGATGGAAACCTGACATTAAATCAAGGCATGGGAAATACTTTGCTCTACCTAGTTGGTCCAAGATGTCATCAATTCTTGGGAGTGGAAATTTATCAGACAGAAGTTTTTTGTTGATTTGACGATAGTCAACTACTAGTCGCCATTTCTTTTCGTTTGAACCCGGAAGGGTTTTCTTTGGGACAAGTAGAAGTGGGCTGTTGTATTCTGATACAGATGGCTCGACTATATTGTCTTTAATTAATTTTCCTACTTGTTTTTGAATTTCCTCAACTTGGCTGTGCGGGCTTCGATAATTTTTTATATAGATCGGTTCATCGTCCTTCAATCTCAGTTTCTGCTTGTAAAAATTGTTTGTTGTTATTGATTCGGTTTCAAGACCGAATACGTCAGTATATTTTCCACATAGTTCCGTTAATTGTTGTTTAAATTGAATTGGAAAATTTTTCTTCAGTTCTTCTATGATGTTTTGCTCTCTATTACTTGAAGTGTTTTGAATTACATTATAATCGGAAATTGGTTCACATTTTAAATTTGTTATACTAACCAATTGATCAGTACTGGTTGTGTTGAGTAATCGGACAAATGTATTCTCTTTTGATGTGATAGTATTTGCAACGTAAATACCAGGTTGAATCTCCTGATTTGGTATTAATATAGTATCAGTATCGGACATTACTTTGATTTTTCGTACTACTTGAGATCTGGCTGGTAGTAGAATTGTATTATTACCAGAAGTATATGTTATTGGGATATAAATATGAATGTCTATATTATTTGGTCTTATTATAAACCAATCCTCTGTAGGGTTAAGATCTATTTGACAGTTTAATTCTTTTATAAAATCTATTCCTATTATTCCATCACATGGAATCGCAAAATCTTTATTTACTATATGAAAATTGTATGGAATTATATATTTGTCTGTTTGGAGTTCTACTGGTGCAAGTCCTTTGGATTTTATGATTCCCTCGCCTATTCCTTGAATATTTATTGTATTTTTAATTTGTATGTTGCTAAAGGTATCTGCATTTTCTTTTAAAAGTGAAATATTTGCTCCCGTATCCACAAGGAACGTAAGCTGCCTTCCTGTTTCTGAATTAATAAATGGTACGAAGATATTGAGATTGAGGTTTATGGTATATACCGTTGGTATTTTTAATTTATTGTATCTAAAGGGGTCTGCGAGTTTCCCGAAACTGGCTGGGTAAAGCGGACATTATTGTTGTGTTGTGTGTTGCCGTAATTGCCTGTATGTTGGTTATTATTGTTTTGTCTATAATTTCCACGACCTCTACTATAGTTATTGGTCTGGTTATTATAGTTTCGATTAAAACCATTATTTTGGTTGTAACCGCTATTTCTGTTGTAGCTGTTATATTGGTAATACCCATTATTTTGGTAGTTACCACGACCATTTCCTTTACCTCTACCACGGTAGTTACTTCTGAAGTTGTTTCCTCTATAGGCCGGTCCTTTTCTGGCAAAAAGTATTGCGTTTGCATTACCCGTCATTTCCGTACTACATTGTATATATTTTGTGACAGCCTCATTCATTGATGAGAAGTTGCCTGCCTCAAGTATTGTTTTGAGTCGGCCATGCTCACAATTTTTGACCATTGTGTTTATAGCCTCCTTGGTGCTGAATTTGTCCGCATGTTCAGCGGGTAATCCTTCATCAATATACGAAGCTTCGAGTAGCTTTCGTAAATTGTCAACTTCAGTTGTGAATTTTTCAGCTGTTTTTCCTTTTTGAGTAGTTTTAGCCATTTTTGCTTTGACTACATCGGATGTTTCGCCGATAATTGTGTCTTGTAATTTTTTTATTATTCCGTTTATAGTGGATTCGTTTTGAACTTTGTACAAGGTTGAGCCAACTATTTTTGATTTTATGACTTCAACTGCTATTTCTTCAAATGTGCCTTTGGTTAGGTTTACTAATTTCAAGGCTGTTATGAATCTTTGAAGGTTGATTTTTTGTCCGTTGAATTCAGGGATAGCATTTGCTATATCCTTAATATATGCCCGTTGGGCAACAGTTTCGTCCGTCATTGTTCTTATTTGGTGTTGTTCGATTTCGCAATCGGATTCAATTGTTTCCTGATCTGATAATTCAGATTGAAAAAGTACAGCTGGAATTGTGAGAATATTTAAATCTTTCTCTTCTACTTCTGGGCTGTCAAATTCAGATTCTTCTACCTGTACTGAGTCGACTTCTGGTGGATCTGATGATTCCAATTTGTCCCCAGTTTCTACTTTCAAAGGGGTGTTCAGAATGGTCGGTATTGAAATATTTAAGTTATACCTTTCTTTTATAGTTATTAGGTTTGATCGAAGTCTGGTTAGAAATTTTGATACTTCAGACCAACGATTTTTATCTAGTCGATCTCTTTGCTCATGTATTAGTATACGCGCATTGTTGAAGCGAGTTACTAATATTTCTGCATGTTTATTTATAGTGGCTTGTTGTATTGATCTATTTTGCGTTAATGATTTATATGATTTATCGAAATCGCTTTTTAATTTATTTAGATCCTTATATAATTCACTCCATTCCATCATAATATGGATATGAATTATTCTTGTACACCACTGAAATTCTAGCACTACCTAATATGTCATTTTCGCTTACAATTGTTCTCACGTGGACACCCGGGATGGTGCTTAATACCATCGCTTTTTGTTTATTAGAGCAATGTATTAATGGTGAGGTTTCTAGATTATATGTTGACATATATAAATTTTCTAACTCATAGATAGTAATTGGGGTCGTTGAGACCAACGTGATAATTCTTTCACTAAAATATTGATCCCTCATATATGTATTGACAACTGCCTCTGCATTCATTCTGTTTGTTTTGTTTATCTACCTATACTTGTGGCCATAATAGAAGAAATTGTACAATTTTGTTTTTGTTTTTTTTTTTATTTTTATATTTATTTTAAAGTAAAATTTTTTTTTTGTTTGCTTTCAATAATTCTTGAAATTATAACTGGCAAGTTTTGTTTTGTATCCTTTTATTTTTTTTTTAAATTTTATCCAGGTCGTTTGCTCGACTCTGGTATCTTTTCTTCAAACACCTATTGTGTAGTTTATAGATTTTTAGAAGAATACTTGCTGACATTATAATTACAATTATTATTAACAGAATTGTTATTGTTTCTAAATCAATATTTTTAGATTCTATTCTATTAACGACGTTCGCCGTTGAATCGACTACTTTTGTGTCTACAAAACCCATTTTGGGAATGTTTTCCAAAATTCTATTTTTTATGCCAAGTATATATGGCGAATCTTTTGATTTAGATATACTATTATTCATAAAGAAAAATTTGCAAAGAAAAGAAAATATTTAGGATAGTAATTTTTCACATGGCAGATTTACAATTTGTCGCTCTATATAATTAAAATATCTGCCATATGATTTTAGTACAAAGCCTAACAAGGGGTTAGTAGTTTTCAAGCAGCGTTTTCACGCATCGGCTTGAGTGTAAGATTTTAATATTAAGGTAACTTAGGCATTGGCAATTAATGCAGCCTGGTTACGTTACTTCGCACCAGTGCGAAGTTTGTCCTCAATCTTTTTTAGTTCGGCCTTGTGTATTTCTGTTTCTTCAGATGTCGCTGCCGTCTTTATAAGGTCCTTAGCCAACCTCCGTTGGCGCAAGAGTTTACTTCTCCTGCCGCTCCTCTTCTTCTTTGGTTTGTCCTTCTTCTGCTGGCGTGCCCTGTACTCAGCTATTGTGAGGGGGCGTGGTCCATCGTTGGGGCACACCTCTAGAGCTTCTTTTAGGCTCGGTGCATCCCTTTGCTCGACAGGAGCAGCTTTGTCCAGTCCAACGTCGTCGTTTATGTTCATTGCTTTTCCAACGTAGGTGTAGGAGGAATTGCCATGCCTCCCACACTTTTTTTTCTTTTCTCCTGTGGTCGTCCCTGGCCTATGGGTTTAGGCGGCGCCGGTGCTGGTCCTCGCACAGGCAGTAACGTAGATTTATTTAATAGCTTATCCTCTCTTCTGGCTTCCCTCGCGTTTCTTCAACTTTGTTTTGTCTTCGGATTTACATAGCTCCCTTTATCGTAGGCGCTTGCTCTTCCTTCTGACCATTAGATTCTCTCATCAATATCACTTTCTCAGCATTTGCATCATATTTCTCTAACATTTGTTTGTTGTACATCAGGGTACCATAACCATTTTCTTCAATTTTTGTTGCTGGTGCACTTATTTTGGTTTGTTGTACACTATTCGCACTTCAAATTAAAACTTTTTCTTCGGCTGCGACATCACTGTCACGGTCGCCATGTATTATTATTATCAAATTTATTAGATTGTGTGTTATTTCCTTTTGAATAAATTAAAAGATTTTGTTTTAGTGGCCAACGGCCAAGCTTGTTGTTCGGTTATTGATGGTCATAATTCGAGTGACTTACAGCTAGCTAATTGCGGCTGCGCTGCCTGCAAACATTGGCAGCGGCCGTCATGTATATATCAAAGTATATGCTCACAATTGTATTTGTGCTGGTAGCACCAAGAGCGCGAGAGCAGTTGTATATGCATGCCTTGTATGTGTCTGCACTCAGGCCATGGGAATATGCTGACACTAGCACTTCCCATAGTTGGGCTCTGAGGCGCATTCATATTTCGGCTGGCCGCAAGAGTTTAGCGGCCGGCACTTTTGTATTTGGCTGAGTACACTGTAACACAATGTTGGTGTCGGTACAGTGGGTACTCGCTACAATGATACATGCATACTACAATACATTTTTGGAATAAATGACTATAATGAATGGGACAGATATTATATTCTCATTGGTACTTCCAATATTTGAAAAATAAATTTATATCTTAAAAAGAATAGTACCTCTACCTTTAAATAAGACTGTATTTGTAGTAACACCTAAATTTGTAATCTATTATAAGAATATATTTTATTATTACACGAAAGAATATCAGAGTTAGAGATCTATATTTATGTAAGAGAGAAAGAAAATGTAAATGACGGAGGTGAGAGGTGCCTGAGGAATCTAATAGTCGGAGAAGCGGCAGAGTGCGAAACGAAGGACACAGAATTTTACCGGGAGATGTTCGAGGCGGAGCAAGGTCATATTGCGGTGTTTAACGGCAAAAAAGTCAGAGTACAATCAAGCTGCGGTCCGGAGAGGACAGTCGATGGCTCGGCGTTGATAAGCGTTAGTAATTGCAAGGTGACAGTCAACAACGTGCGATACGAAGCAGTAGAACGCTTGAAAGCAGAGAATCCAAAGATAGAGATTCCCAAAATCGAAACTTTAAGGAATAGAACTGGGGACAACGATACACATGGCAACAACGTATACTCCAGTTCGTATATTGACGCAAAGTGTGATCTGCATCGCCTGCTTAAAAAGAGGGAAGATTACTTATACAACAGCGGCACCAGTCCCGACCTAAACTCCAATCATAAATGCTGCCGACATCAGCAATCCAATGACCAATAGCAAATCTCCCAGCTCTCCGCCGGCAAATACCAGCGGCCACGAAAAACACCTTACATCAGCAGCGACAAAGCGACACCCGTTCCCATTGGACCCCAGAGACTCAACGATTCCCACACCACTATCCAACAGCACCGTCAGCAAATTATATATTAAAGCCTAGTACTCACATCGACGAAAACCGCGAGCTAACTATAGGAGTGAGCGAGAGGCAAACAGGCGGCTAAAGCTTTTCGTCGGGTCAGTTTTTCAGCGCGGTACTCAGTTGACCTAAGGAAATACCAGAAAAAATACCAGATTTCGGGAGTGAATTTTCGATGAACGCCGTTAGCCGCGGCCCAAAGAATAAGAAATTTAATCTTTGGCGGTGTTCTTGCAGAAGCGGTGGGGAATTTAAAAATTTTAAATGGAAGAAAAACCCCAAAAACGGTTAAAGGAGATCAGTGCAGATGAAAAAGGACGCCTAATCCAAGGTGTTGCCCATTATTGTGGGACTTGACCGACAAGATGCAATACCACAACGGGGCAAATCCGCAGAATAGTTAAAGCGCTGGAGGAGATCCACTAGAGAATCCCAGTGGGAAAGAACATGGGACACCGCTCGATCTCCGACGAGTTCTCCATTGAGGACTTCTCCTTCACCAGCTACTTGGCAGCTGGTGATGGAGCGTAGTTAGAGGATGCGCCGGCTTCTATAGGGAGGAGGAAATAAGGTCACCCGCAAAGGGACAGCTGGAGGAGCCATCACCAGCCATTATTGGCCAGCTCGGAGCTGGACTACATATAGCGCTGGAAAGATGGCAAAGCATCCGTGGGACGAGAAGGAAGCCTTAAACTTCTAATTTACATAAATAAAAACATTCGTTGAAAATTTCATTTACTTTTATTTTAATTTCTTTGTGCACCAGCTCTCTTCTTTTTTAAATTGCTTCAATTGATTTGTTTTCTGTTTGACAACAAGCCCCGCTGCTTGACAGTAAGACCATGCCACATGCATGGCGGGTGAACTTTGAAAACTTCGGTCACACTACAAAGAATAAGATTTTTCGACTAGTGAAACTCTTAGCCGATCTGAGTATTAGGCTTAACTTATAACCGTTTGGTATTTCAATTAAATTAAATTCATATATTACCAACTTAATTGCTAACACACTTAGAACCAATCGAAGTCTGGTCACACTGGCGCTTAAATAGGCAAGGAAAATGGTTTTTTTTAATTATGACTTTAATTTTGCTTGTTTGAAATTAGCATATATTGTTAGCCCTTGACCCACTGTGCGCTGGAGAAAACGAAGATGTTCGCATGTATGTACAATGTTCATATGTGGGGTGCGAATAGCGGAATAGCGTTGAATTTGAACAAATGTTTGCGGGAATTGTGAAGTCATCCCTTGTTTGATTGTCGGTGTGTTTGCACGATTTAATTGCAGTCGTTTTTCTGGGGCAATTTTGTAGATATTGTAACTTTGTTTTTAATTTTTTACTATACGCACGCAGCTGGAAAACAGTAAAAAAAATAAAAAGTGAAAATCTTAAGAAACAATTTTGGAATTGGCTGTGACTGTGGCTCGATGATATTTTACACACACTTGGAACTAAAAATATATTTGAGGAATATATGGGTTGCATAGTAGCACTGCAATATATTTTGTTTGTCACTGGAACTGTTTTAAGTCTGCAATTGTGGGCAAAAGAAACTGGAATATTGTCGCGCACAAATAAAGGAATTAAAATGAATATATTAAATGCCGTTGCGTCTGATTAATCACTTTTGGATTTAGACAATATAAAGAAAGTTAGTCGTAATAGGGTTCGATAAACTGGCTATATGACCAGTCAATAATGATAATTTGTGGAGCTTAACTGAAGCAGTTCCAACCACCGTTGCTGCTAAGAAAAAATTAAGGAAACTCCAGGAAAGGAAAGCCAAAATGTTGAGCGTGGGGGTGGCTTGATCGTTGAAAAGTTTGTAAGTCCAAAGAAAGAAGAAACGAAAATCAAGGGAGAGATGGAGAGCGGAGGGCAGTGCGAGCAAGCGAGATGTAGACATCTGGAGAAAACTGCCGCTCCACATTGCCTACAGAACGCCTACACGCCCTTGTGGCGTGAACACTTATACTTTTCGCTTTTTAGCTTCCTAGATAAACTTTGTGAACAATGAGTTTTCGCGTTTTAGTGCCTTTTTTCCATACCTACATAAACCGATGCAATAATCCCGCAATGTCGTACCATATTCCTTCATGCTGGTCCCCAATTCCTCCTACCAACGGCTCATCAACTATACTGAAGGCCAGAGGACTTAAGGCTGCATCGAGTATCATCAATTAATGCATCCGTTGCTTTCGATTGCAACATTTTTTGTGACTGGCATTGACTTTTGGGGTCCTTTTTACACCAAATCAAAAGTCAGGAGCCGGGCACCAGAAAGATGTTACGTCTCAATTTTTATGTTTTTCAACAAAGGCAGTTCATTTGGAGTTGGTGGGGGATCTTTCGACGTCATCATTTCTCCTAGCATTGAAACGCCTCATAAGCCTTCGAGGGAAACTGCATTCAATATGGACTGATAAAACCACTAATTTCGTGGGTGTTCGGAACGATCTAAATTGATCTGGAAGGGCCGGCTCGGGGTTGGAATCTTCCCTTGTTTCCTAATTTTTCTATCAAATCGTTTTTCCTTGGCTCGACCCTGGTGACAGAAAGATGATATTTTATTTTAGATGAATAATTTAAATTTACCCGTTACTAATAGAATTAACGGGTATACTAGATTCGATGGAAAGTATGTAACAGGTAGAAGGAAGCGTTTCCGACTTTATAAAGTATATATATTCCTGATCAGTATCACTAGCCGAGTCGGTCTAGCCATGTCCGTCTGTACGTCTGTCCGTATGAAATATATATATTCCTGATCAGTATCACTAGCCGAGTCGGTCTAGCCATGTCCGTCTGTACGTCTGTCCGTATGAACGCTGAGATCTCGGAAACTATAAAAAACTATGTAGATTGTTGATCTTCTTACGCAGCGCAAATCTATTTTAGCATAGGGCGATGCCCACTCACAAACGTCCATACGCCCATGCTAAGCCCTGTCTAACGCGCACATTTTTGGTTTCGTAAGTGTAAGTGCAATTTTGTTTTAATTATCTTCATGCCAAAAATGGTCCAAGTCCGAGCATTCATTAAAAAATTTTTAAGCAAATTAAGAAATCGATGCTTGGTGACGCTCTATCGGGGTGTTCAATATTTCGCTTAGCTTTTTATTTTTCATGGCCTAGTCACATATCCATTGTGGATCTCATTTCCATACACAGTTCTCCTATATTGGTGTTTGTTGAGATACATCTGAGACGGGGTGGAAGGTTGTGGAACTTAAGAGCTGATCATGTTCCCCCTCTCCTATCATCCCCCAGGGGAGCTATTCGCCTTCCACACTTCCCCACCTGAAGTGGCCCTGCAAACCTACATAAAACTGGTTTCCCTCTACCTTCCCTTACTCTCAAATGCAAAAGCGGGATATTTCTGTGTGACCCACAGAGAAGCGAGATTGTCACTTGACATTTCATTTCCTTTCGTACACCAAACATCGGTGGAAGGCTGCCTTGAAGTCATCAAAATAAAGTTTCTATCGCTTCGTTAGAAACTCTAACGATTTGAAGATTCCTGATTTAATCCACCTAAACCAAACATTGTGCCAAATACAGCAAGCGTTCTAGAAGAATTGGAGTACATCCTACTTGTCCGTACTTTAAGAGCATGGGTCCAGGCACCATGGTCCTGATAAAAGAGGAAAATAAACAGCCACTCAAGTTGCCCTTTGCTAGGGTCAAGAGAACGAACAAGAGAAAGCTATTAGGGAATATCATGAGAATAGCAACCACAGAGGTGCAGAGGAGACACTGACACACTTAAAGAGGACAGTATGTTTCCCGCATATGAAGCCATTAATAGTAAAGAAAATGAGAAACGTACGACAGGAACCCGCAAAAAATGAAGTACTGCATTACAGATACGCCGGACAGACCTATGTCAATTGTACACATAGATTTGTACTTTGTCAACAAGAAATAACAACTATAACTAACTATTATAGGCAAATTCCCGAGGTTTTCTTGGAGATATACAAATCCAGATAGAAATGGTATTAATATTATCAGCTCCATTGTAAAATTTATGACATTTTTTGGGGTGCCAGAAAAAAGAGTTTGCGACCAAGGGGCGGCATTTTCGTCAAACCTGTTCAAGGACTTTTGTAGGCAATACGATACGGAGTTGCAATGACGTCATTCCAACAGTCGTAGAGCAATACACCTGTAGAAAGGTTACATTCAACGATTACGGAAATATATAGTATCATTGTAGAAAATAAGAAAGAAAGTTAGACATAAAGCACGAGGAAGTATTGGCAGAAACTTTCATAGCATATAATATTGCAATTCATTCAACAACTCAACTCACGCCACACGAACTGTTTACGGGATGAACACACATTAGTAATGTGACATTTAATGATGAACATGATTACCTAAGGAAAATCAATGCTTTCCAGACCGATCTATATCCGAAAATAAAGAAAAGAACGGAAAAGATAAAAACTAAGAGGATTGAATTAGCTAACAGGGACAGTATGAAACTGAATA
Organism: Drosophila subpulchrella; assembly: GCF_014743375.2. Classification (NCBI taxonomy): domain Eukaryota; kingdom Metazoa; phylum Arthropoda; class Insecta; order Diptera; family Drosophilidae; genus Drosophila; species Drosophila subpulchrella. The sequence goes on from NW_023665622.1 coordinate 869,962, forward strand.
AGACAATATTTAGAAAAGAGAACAGAAGGGACAAACTAACGCCAAGGTTTTCAAACCATAAACTAGCTGAAGACAACTGTTTTACTATAACAACAACAAAACCACAAAAAGTACACAAGGAAAAATAAGAAGGCTAACAAGAGCTAACCAAGAATAATGATTTCAGATGGACGACACAAAGGGCGACAAGAAACGTCGACAGCACGTATAGTCCCACACACACAAGATATTCATTTACATAGTTAGACTGCGGGAATATGAGGAAAGCATAGAACAAATGGAAAAAACATTAAGGTCGGTACAAGAGGACGCAGAGACCAGGGATTTAGTTAAGATATTGCAGAAAAAAACTAAGGTATAAAGGAGATGATAGTACCGAGAATAAGAAAAAAGACAGGACTGATAAATGGACTAGGTTTGGTGATAAAGGCCATTACGGGAAACCTAGACGCTGAAAATCAAGAAATTAGGAAGATAAGAGAGAACAAAAGCGAGTAAGGCACAATTTAAGGGCACAAGGAACATTAGACAATAAGTTTATCATTATGCTTAAAAATTTGACAAAGTATTTTAACGAGGAGCAGATCAAAGTTAATTCTTTTATAAATAATAATAAAAATTGATTAAGTAAGACGTTTACATAAGAGGATAAAAGGATGTATATGATGGAGTATATCGATAGGATATCGATTACAATTGACTTAATAATTCCCAAGTTCATTATAGATATAGAGGAGAAGATTGTTCAAGCCCTAGAAGAGCAGGGCATTTTTGGAATAAATGACTATAATGAATGGGACAGATAATATATTCTCATTGGTACTTCCAATATTTGAAAAATAAATGTATATCTTAAAAATAATTGTACCTCTTTAAATAAAACGGTATTTGTAGTAACACCAAAAGTCGAAGCCTATTACACGAAATCCTGTCAGAGTTAGAGATCTATATTTATGTAAGAAGAAAGAAGGTGGTAAGGTGAGAGGTGCCTGAGGAATTTAATAGTCGGAGAAGCGGCAGAGTGCGAAACGAAGGACACAGGATAGAGATTCCTAAAATCGAAACTTTAAGGAATAGAACTTCAAAGGAATTGAAAATCCACGAACTAAAAATGGAGGATATCAAAACGAACATTGAAATCGACAGGATGCAACTGGGGACAACGATACAAATGGAAACAACGTATACTCTAGTTCGTATATTGACGCTAAGTGTGATCTGCATCGCCTGCTTAAAGAGAGGGAAGATTACTTATACAACATCGGCAGCAGTCCCGACGTTCACTCCAATCATAAATGCAGCCGACATCAGAAATCCAATTACCAACAGAAAATCTCCCAGCTCCTCGCCGGCAAATACCAGCGGCCACGAAAAACACCTAACATCAGCAGCGACAAAGCGACATACGTTCCTGTTAGGCTCCAGAGACTCAACGATTCCCACACAACTTGTTAACAGCACCGTTAACAACAGTTAATCATTGTTTGGTATTTCAATTAAATTAAATTAATAAATTACCAACTTAATTGGTAACACACATGGAATTTAGGAACCAATCGAAGTCTGCTCACACTGGCGCCTAAATAGGCAAGGATAGTGGTTTTTTTTAAATTATGACTTTAATTTTGCTCATTTGTAATTACCATACGTTGTTAGCCCTTGACCCACTGTGCGTTGGAGAAAACGAAGATGATCGTATGTATGTACAATGTAAATATGTGGGGTGCGAGTAGCGGAACAGTGTTGAGTTTGCACAAACGTTTGCGGGAATTGTGAAGTCATCCCTTATGTTTGTTTGTCGGTGCGTTTGCACGATTTCATTGCAGTTTTTCTGGGGCAATTTAGTGGATATTGTTAGTTTGTTTTTAAATATTTTAAATAATTTAGCAGTAATTGTAGGTAGAAAAGGTAGTTAGAGTGGACTGTACTGGGGGGTTAACAAAAGTTCGCTTAGTCGGTGTCATGTTGTAAGTTTTTATTAAATCAAAAATTATATATTATTTTTCATAGTCTTACGATATAACTCTGTAATTTTCAGAAAAATTGGTTAAAATGAAAATCAGTGAAACAGTGTCAGTGGAAATTCTAGTGCCAACGCAGCAAGAGATTCGGTTTGCTATTCTTTTTGAATTTCGACGTAAACTCAAGCCTGTGGAAATACTTAGTGAATGCCAAACAGCTTTTTGGGTGTATGCTCTAGAGGTGCAGAAACATCGATGTTCGTGTCCATCGATGTTTTCGATGTTTTCAAAAAAAACATCGAGTGAAACATCGATGTTTTCGATGTTTTCAAAAAAAACATCGAGTGAAACATCGATGTTTAAAAAAAAAAAAAAAAATGCAAAAAGAACAGAAACAGCACAAACAGTAACATGAGATTCATTTGAGATCATTTAAAGTGTCTATTTCTATTCAGGAACAAAAGTTGATCAACAACTTCAGGTTTAAGCCTTGTCCTGCGGTCAGATATGGTTTGTCCAGCTTTGCTGAATACTAGTTCAGACTCACAGGACGAGGCTTGTATACAGAAAAATTTTTTTGCAACCAATTTCAGTTCGTTGTCAGCAGTCATCTGTAAAAAATATTTCTTATTTAACATGTTAGTCATAATTCTCACCGAGCGCAGAGTTGTTTGTGAAAACATCGATGGTGGTCACGAACCATCGATGGTTCCGATGTTTTGAAAACATCGATGTTATCGATGTTTCACTCGATGTTTCTGCACCTCTAGTATGCTCCATCCCTTGTGACTATTTCAAAGTGGTTCCGGCGATTCCAAACAGGTCATTTTTCCGTGGACGACGAACCTCGAGAAGGCCGTACAAGATCTTCGACTGACGATGTAAGTGTAGCGCTGGTTAAGTCTAAAATTGACGAAGATCCAAGATTAACCCAGGAAATGATTGCTAAAGATCTGGGCTTGAATGCCATGGTTGTATCGCGAATATTAAAAAATGATCTTGGATACACGAAAAAATCTGCACGATGGGTTCCCAGAATTTTAACTGAGGCTCAAAAAGAGGCAAGCGTGCGCTTTGCTCATTTCTTTCTTAACAAATTTAAAAAATTGTAACAGGTGATGAAGCATGGTTTTACAAGTACGACCCTGAAACCAAACAACAATCCACCAGAAGGTGCAAATCTACCTGTTAAAGCAAAGCAGCAAAAGTCAGCAACAAAAGTAATGATGTCAGTTTTCTTCACTAGAGATAAAGTTATAGCTGCTATTCCTTTGGAAAAAGGTCAGACGGTAACTGCTAAATGGTATACTGATACTAGCTTACCAGAAGTATTCCAAAAATTATTGGGAAAACGCCAAAAAAAGGAACTTCGCAGCTACTTTTTACATCATGACAATGCGCCTGCACACACTGCTGGAAAAACAAGCGATTTTATTGCGTAGTCAGGCATCGAAGAAATCCGACAAGCACCTTATTCGCCAGATCTAGCACCTTGTGACTTTTATTTGTATCCAAAAATAAAAAAAATCTGAAAGGAAGAGCCTTCAACAGCAATGAGGAAATAATAAATGCGGTCAATGATTAACTTTCGAAACTCCAAAAACCCGATTTTTAAGACTGTTTTTCAAGGTGGATTTATCGACTTCAAAAAAGTATCGAAATAAATGGCGATTACGTTGAAAAAGTACAAAGAGAATAAAGATATAAAATTAAAAAAAATTTTGTTTAATTTTTTCTACTCTATTAAGCGAACTTTTTTTAGTCCCCCCGTATTAGAATATTTATGTAAATATAAGCACGCAGCTGGAAAACAATAAAAAAAAAAGTGCATTTTTTAAGGAAAAATTTTGGAATCGGGAATTTTTACTGTGGCTTGATGATATTTTACACACACTTGAAACTAAAAATATATTTGAGGAATATATGGGTTGCATAGTAGCACTGCAATATATTTTGTTTGTCACTGGAACTGTTTTAAGTCTGCAATTGTGGGCAAAAGAAACTGGAATATTGTCGTGAACAAATAAAGGAATTAAAATGCATATATTAAATGCCGTTGCGTCTGATTAATCACTTATGGATTTAGACAATATATAATAAAGAAAGTTAGTCGAAATAGGGTTGCTGCTAAGAAAAAATAAAGGATACTCCAGGAGAGGAAAATCCAAAAATTATGAAATCCGGTTCGACTGAACCAAAATGTTGGGCGTGGGGAAGGCTTGATCGTTGAAAATTTTGTAAGTCCAAAGAATGAAGAAACGAAAAACACGGCAGAGATGGAGAGCGGAGGGCAGTGCGAGCAAGCGAGATGTAGACATCTGAAGAAAACTGCCGCTTCACATTGCCCACAGAACGCCTACACGCCCTTGTGGCGTGAACACTTATATTTTTCGCTTTTTAACTTCCTAGATAAAGCCAGATCAAGCCAGAGAAACCTGAAAAAAACCTAAAAAAAATTCTTTCTCTTGTGCTAAAAAAATTATTATCTTCCATCAATCGGCGCATTCGAATAAACCTAAAGAGTCATTTGTCCGGAACTCATTTCTAGAACTTCAAAACGCGAATTTTCCTGATAATGTGTAATTCGTAAAAAGTTGAGAAATCTCAAATCTCAATCTCTCTCTAATATGGCAGAAATTTTGGTAAGAACAATAATGTAGAAGTGCTATGTGTAACATATATAGTAGTCGCCTTTGCACACTCGCCTGGTGCGCTTCGGAACTGCGTGTTCCGCCGTCCACCGTGATATATACTTAATCAGGATCACTAACTGAGTCGATCTAGCCATGTCCGTCTGTCCGTATGAACGTCGATTTTCTGTACTAATATATCCCTATCCCTCTCGCACTCTATTGAGTTTGCTAATTACAATTTATTACTGTTTGGATATAGCCTTTTAATAAATGGTCCGATTTCAATAATTTTAAGCTGATGGGTATTGATAATAGGAACAAAATCTCACTTACATTTTAACAAATTATTAAATAATCTGGCGATAGACGGGTGTTTGCGTTATGGGCGATGGTGCGGAGAGGGATCGGCACCCTGTCGAAACAAACTTGCGCTGCGCAGGAAGCCCAAGAATCTGCATGCTTTATCCCAACATTCTAGCTTTTATAGTGATCATACGGATAGGCGGACAGGGCAAGATAGACTCGTCTAGCGATCCTGATCAGGTAACGCTTCCTTCTACCTGTTACATCATTTACTACGAATCTAGTATACCTGCTTTCATTAATTTATCTTCCTCGTACTCCCCTTAGCTGAGTAACAGTTATCTAATAGTCAAAACTATTGCTTAACTTCAGCAACATGATCCGGATTTATCCGACTCGCTGCAACTTCCAAACTCATGACTGCCTGATACCTACCGGCCATATATACAGTTTCTGCGCCCACCGATTTTAATCGTTTTTATTTATCCTGGCCACGTATCCATTGTGGATATCATTTTCGTACACAGTTCTCCTAGATTGGTGCTTGTTTAGATACATCTGGGACAGGGGTGGGAGGTTGAAAAAGCAACTTTTTACATCCCTTACTCGAGCAGAACCAAAAAGTTGACAAATCTAGAAAAAAAAGAAACATTTTCAAAAGTTGTGTGAGTCATATTTACTGATACCATTGCGCATCGCCAAAACTTTAAAATACAATTTTATTGTTTTCGAATTATTTTATTTTGTACAAAAAACTGCAATATCAGTTATATTTGAATTACTTTTCTGCGATAAAATATTATATTTTGTTCTATATATCTCTGCTTAGCTTCTCGTTTTTATATCCTTGCAGGGGGTATTATGATTTCAGTCAGAAGTTTTCAAAGCAGTGACGTTTCCGACCCCATAAAGTATACATATATATTTTTCGGAGATAGGGGTCTCTTCGCCGCTTCGCGAGTTGTTTCATCCGTCATGACTTTGCTTTCACATGGGATTTCTTACTCAGATGCGCAGCGAGTCGCAATTGTTTGTGTTGCCCGCTCGAAGGTTCTCGAAGGAATGAATCCTGAACACTTTTCTACTCTGGACAACTCTATCGTGTCCTTGTCATTCTGTAGTCACTTGTCATTTTTTTTAAATTTATTCTCTACTCCTTTTAATTTCACTCTCCTTGTTGCAACAACAATTGCGCCACACTCGGCTAAGGCGAGTTCCCACCTAGCCACGCTCTTGAAATCCTTAAACGGTCTTAGAAGGTCACACTTCTTTCTCTCAACTCTTTATTTCTATTGACAGGTTTCTCTTTTACATTAAATATTAATATTATTAATTCTCTAGACACGGCTATCCTGACTATCACACGTCCTCGTGTGCATGGCTTGGCATCACATCTTGCTAATTTGAAACAATTTCGAAGTTACACATTTGCTTAAATCATGCTTTTTTTTACCCTTAATACACATCTTGTTTCTTCAAATGACAGTTTGGCAGGATGACTCTTTCTCATTAGTAGCTTGTACTCTTCTGCGCAAACCCGACCATTTGGCTTACAATTTATCACAACACAGTACAGGCTCTTGCCGCCACTTGCGACGATATGCACCTTTAGTGCCACAATCTCTCATTAGATCAAACTTAACCTCTTTGTGTGATGTCCTGTGCACCTTGTGAGAAGTTGAATAACTCCCCACAAATCTCAGCAGCAGCAGCAACTGATGGCCGGCCGCTTACGAGATGCGCCGCGAATACGCGTAGTAACGGCACTGCGGGAAGAGAGAGTTTGGAAAATTCAGTTCAAGAGAGTTTGGAGAAATCAGTTCAGGAGAGTTTGGAGAATTCAGTTTAAGAGAGTTTGGAGAGTACGAGGAAGGAGAGCTTGGAGAGAAAAAGCGAAGGGTTAACGGTATATCGCCGCGCTTAGCACTCTATTGTGGGGCTGTTTGCAGAGGGCGAAAGGTCGACCCTGAAGTGGTGCGGTGCGCAGATGCCAAGAATTAACGGTACTAGGAACCCTATATAAGTGGGCCCAGCGCTGGATCAGTCGATCACGAGGAGTCAAACCATCAAGATCAGTCAAAATACCAAAGTGAACAGTCAGTCTACGAGGGAGACACAACAAGGCGAGTCGTCGTAAGCAGCGCCGGGGGAAGCATACAAGGAGCAAGATCGCCGCGTCGAGACGTTCGGAATTGGGACATCAGAAATCTCCGAATTGAGACACAAGTGGCTGAAGTCCGGAAGGCATCACACGGCTAAGTCAAGGCGTTTGGTTTCCAACTTTGTCACGACCACACTCTGGCGAATCGACCACGTTACCATCGCCGCGCGGAGCTCATTGGGGAGGACAGGAGTGTCGCGGACGTCAAGCATTAGGGTGAAGCCGGGTGGAACGTTCGTCTGCGTAAACCAAAGTGAACTGCTAGGCAGCTTTCTGGTGTTAGCCTTGACTGTCAGCGCGATCTGAGCAAGAACCTAGCGAGACCGTCCGGGACAGAGTAAAGGATAGGTATTGCCTCGAAAGGCGTTGGCCTGGAGAGCAAGGCTTGTTCACCCTAGTCTGAGAACGGTGACGCTTCCCTAAGCCCACAAGGCCGAACTCTCTGCGAGTCCAAGGTGCGACAAGCGACCCCGAGGCAGCGCGTCGGCAAGCGTGCAGAAGCGGCCGCTACGAGCATCCCGAAACACAGGAGCCAGCGGTCGCCAAGTCAACGCGTCGACAGGCCAGGACGAGGAACATCAGCAGCCTGTGGAACTAGAGCGAGGAGACATCGGGGCCAGCCCAGCCACACACCCGCTGTATTACACACGAGAACAAAACCCACTGTCATTACTCAATGAGACGTAGCGACAGCTGAAGAGAGCGGACGTGTCTTGTGCGAGCTCCGCGAAACAAAAACTAAACTGGTAAATTTCAAATAAACGAAAAGACGCTAAAACCCAAATAAATTTAGGTTTTAACTCACAAAATCGGTGTAATGACTTTAACTAGCACCTAAATTTGTTCATCTCATAATAATAAATAAGTGACACGCTAATAAAAGCTCAATGAGCTACGAACAAAATAAAGAGCGACTCAGCTCCGCGAGCCGAAGAGAGGGTTACTTTTCGTATGTCTCAACGCGTGATAGCGAAGTGCAAAAAACGACCCTACTGTCGGTCGATAGCCAAAGAGCACGATATTGCTCACCATGTTTATTTACGGCTACCCCTACTCCGACAGCGTGGAGTCAACAATGCAAAACCCCCCACCATCAGGTTCGGCCCCTGGCGCATCAACAACATGCAACGGTAAAACTTCTGCATCCGCACTAAATTTGTCAGCCACAACTACAGCTACGGCAAAAAAAACCAACAAAAACTACAGCGGAATCGACTGCAACCGCAGCTCTAAATACAACGGCAACAAAAACCACGACATCAAGTCAAAACCAAAACAAAGTTCAGCAAGCGGGACATACAGACCGGACTAGATCGGTATATCCATATCATTCCGCGGTAGGTAACAAGTCAAAAATAAACCGTGTCCAGTTAGAAAATGTATTACCCGGGAGATCCAACAGCAATAGATTTGCGCTTCTAGCAGAAAATTAACCAGAACGGGCTCAGGAGACCCAACCGAAACCTAAGCCCCCACCAATTTACACGCCCTGGTTAACAAAATTGTTGCGCTGACCGGGGACGGAAACTTTCATGTTGTTCCGGTCACAAAGGGGTATATCCATGAAACCAAGCTTCAGACCAAATCTGAAGAACATTTCCGAGCAGTATCCAAATACCTGGAGGAAGCTAGGAAAATCTACTAAAAAGCAGCAAGAGCTTGCAAGTGGTACTAAAAGGAATCGAGCCCGACGTAACCGCCAAGGAAGTAATCGATGCTCTCAAGGAAAAAGGGTTTTCTGGAAAGAACGTCAGTAACATTATAAACAGGAAAAAAGAGCAGCAACAACTCTTCAGGGTCGAGCTGGAGCCAGACAGCAGAGTCTTGAAGAAAAATGAAGTGCACCCCATTTATAACCTGCAATACTTATTGCACAGAAGAATTAACGTGGAAGAGCCACATAAAAGGAACGGCTCAGTGCAATGCACAAATTGTCAGGAGTATGGACACACCAGGGCATACTGTTCACTTCGAACAGTCTGTGTAGCTTGTGGAGACTTCCACAATTCGGCTAACTGCCCTGCCAACAAAGAAGACCCCAAAAAGAAAAAATGCGTAAATTGCCAAGGTAACCACACGGCAAACTACAGGGGCTGTCCGATCTACAAGGAGATGAAGGACCGCATGCGAAAAGTGATAGCAACGCGCCATCAGAATACCCAAAATGCGTACACTTACTCGCGTACGACGCCGGAAGTATTTTTCGACACGGCTGCAAGATCATCATTTGGTCAACTAAATACCCAGAAGGGATTCTCATATGCCGATGCCCTTCGATCGGGGACGGAAAACCCACTCCAGTCTAATCTAGGAAACGCTCAGCAGATCCAAGTACAGTCGCAAAGCACTCTGGAAACTATGATGGTCACCATGCAACAAAGTATGTTGGAACTCATGTCATTCATGAAAACGACCATGCAAACACTGGTTCAAAACCAGAACATGGTGATACAGCTACTTGTAGCTAAGCAGTCCAAATAACCAGATGGCAAATCTACGAATAACAATGTGGAAGGCCAATGACGTTTCACGGCACAACCTTGAAGTAACACAGTTCCTGAATGAAAATAATATCGACATTATGCTACTGGTAGAGTCGCACCTCACAAACAAATACAACTTCCAAATAAGGGGCTACACTTTCTACCGCACAGACCATCCAGATGGTAAAGCCCACGGCGTAACCGGCATCCTAATCAGGGAACGCATCAAGCACCACTTTCACCAAAGGTTTTCAACTAATTACTTTCAAGCCACGTCTATCAAAGTGCAGTCAGACATGGGAAACCTCACCATAGCAGCTGTTTACTGCCCGCCTCGCTTTACAATTTCTGAAGGACAATTCATGGACTTCTACAACTTGCTTGGAGATCGCTTTATAGCTGCAGGGGACTATAATGCCAAACACACGCACTGGAATCACGCCTTGTGACTCCCAAAGGAAGGCAATTATACAAAGCAATCATAAAACCGAACAACAAATTAGACTATGTTTCCCCTGGCAGCCCCACATACTGGCCAACAGACCCCAGGAAAGTTCCAGACCTAATAGACTTAGCGGTGACAATATACATTCCCTGCAATATAATAAGCGCCAAAGCGCTTTCAGACCTGTCGTCAGACCATTCGCCAGTGCTAATAACTCTTCTTCAAAGCACAAAAACCACAGATCACCCCCTCAGGCTGACGTCGCACAGAGCCAACTGGTTAAAATATAAAAAGTATGTAAGCTCACACATTAAATTAACCCCTCACTTCAACATCGAAGCGGACATCGACTGCTCTACCGATGCTTTTGAAGAAGTATTCGTGGAGGCAGTCACTATCTCAACACCACAAGGCAGGCCGTGCAAACCAACCACTTCAAAACTAATCTGCAAATTGAACGGCTAGTCCTAGAAAAGAGGCGCCTGCGACGTGCCTGGCAAACCAAAAGATCGCCGTCATCAAAACAACGTCTTAACACTAACTCACACACTAAATCGAGCTCTAAAGCAAGAAACAGAAAATGCACAGCTGCGGTACATTAAAAAACTTTCGCCAACCAGTACAAAACATCCTCTGTGGAGGGCTCACCCAAATCTGAGCTCTCCAATCGAAACAGTCACTCCGATAAGAAATTCATCTGGCATCTGGGTCCGCAGCGACGAAGATAGAGCCGAAACTTTTGCTTTACATCTCAGAAACGTCTTCCAGCCGAACCCTGCCACTGGTTCATTTTTCCTACCACAAATCGAATCTGAATCTATTTCCCTACCACCATTGTTTCAGCCAAATCAGATCGCGAAAAAGGCCCCTGGCGGTGACAAAATAACCCCAAAAATGTTAATTGAACTTCTAAACTCTGCCATTGAGGTTATTTGTAAGCTCTTCAATGGGATCATAACTCTCGGCTACTATTCGAATAAATGGAAAAAATCTATTATCATTATGATACCGAAGCCCGGAAAAGACCACACAATGCTTCTTGAGTCGTATCTATACAACAGAACCTTCTTAGTAAGGTGCAACACAACGAAATCCGACAACTACATTATCAAAGCTGGAGTCCCGCAAGGAAGCGCGCTAGGGCCTACTCTGTTCCTCCTATACACAGCGAATATTCCTACGAACGAGCAGCTAACAAAATCTACGTTCGCTGACTACACCGCAATTTTAAGTCGCTCGAGGTGCCCAGGCCGAGCCACAACACAGCTAGCAAACCACCTTCCCGTAATAGAGAGGTGGCTATCTGATTGGCGGATTAAAATAAATGAACAAAAATGTAAACACATACTGTTTACTCTCAACAGGCAAACATGCCCTCCACTATCATTGAATAATACTCAGATTCCCCAAGTCAACGATGTAACGTATCTCGGCGTCCACCTTGACAGACGACTAACCTGGAGAAGACACATCGAACGCAAGAAAGTACATCTAAAACTAAAAGCCAGTAGCTTCCACTGGATTCTTAACGCTGGTTCGCCCCTGCGTCTGGACTACAAGGTTTTGCTCTACAACTCCACTCTCAAGCCCATCTGGACATATGGCTCCCAGCTATGGGGGAACGCCAGCAGAAGCAACATAGACATTATACAGCGCGTTCAATCGAAAATCCTGCGAACTATCACTGGGGCACCATGGTATATTCGCAACCAAAATATCCACAGGGACCTAGGCATTCTTGCCGTAAAAGATTAAATAGACAAACAAAAAGCGTCCTACAACGAAAAACTCTCTGTGCACCCCAATCGCCTTGCAAGAGGCTTGACTTGGGTTTCCAGCCGATCCCGTCTACAACGCAACGACCTGCCAAGCCAGCAATAACTTTCGGGCCCCTTTAGCACATCATCAGTCATATGACTGTGAGTTAGATTAATTAGTCTAAAATTTGATACACTTATTGTTAGTATCCAAAGGGAGAAGATTCAATAAATAAATAGCAAAGCAAAAAAAAAAAAAAATTACTCAAGCCCTGTGTATTCTCACTGATCTACAGGGCAATCACGTCATATAAATCCAATTCGATCGGAAGCTCAAGGTTGAATATGGTCAGCACCGGGTCACTTGTCAACATATCAATAATCTTTTTACGTATTTCTTCATGATTCTGCTTCCAAACAAATCCATGTACCTTACCAGTTAGCTGATACAATGGTTTCATCTGTTCAGAGAATCGTGGAACAAACTGTCTAAAATATGAAGCCAAACCTATAAATTGTCTTAACTGCGTAAGAGTAGTAGGTTGACTTAATGCCGATAAAGCTTCTATTTTTCTAGGATTGGGTTTAATTTCGCCATCTTTAATATAAAACCCGAGATACTCTATTCCTGTCTTGAAGAATGTGCACTTCTTTATGTTGAACGAAAATCGGGCATCTGACAAGACTTTAAGCACAACTTTCAATCTAGTAAAAGCATCTTCTTTGGAGTTTGCGACTATCAACACATCATCAATATAAACAATTGCATACGAGTATGCCAAATCACCTAAGGCTCGTACTATCGCTCTTTGAAATACTGACGAAGCATTCAAGCAAGAAACTCGTATTGGCCTTCTGGAGTCAAGAAAGCTGTTTTCTCGATGGAATCAGTGAGAATCGATATCTGATAAAAATCCGCTGGCCATGTCCAAACTGCTAAAGTATTTACTACCACGTAGTCTATCTATCTGATCTGATATTAATGGCAATGGATACTTATCAGACCCCATATTCGCATTCAATTCGCGAAAATCAATGCACAGCATAGGACTAGCGAATGGAGATCTACTTGGGCGGATGACATTGCTTTCAATCATTTGTTGAATATTGTCCCAAACTATTAGTTTTTCTTCTGCACTTAATCTATACGGACGTCTTTGTACAGTCTTATGTTCATCAATTGGACGAATTTCTAATTCCTGTAGTTATGAATCTATCTGAGAATTCATTTAAAATATTTCTTAGTATTAACTTATAATTATCAGCTAGTTCCACATTTTCGTTAACCAGATTTTCTAAGATGCTTATCGAAAGTTTCATTACTCACTACATTGACAATTTGATTCATATACATTGTGAATTTGTTTGCATCTATCATGACACCAAAACCTAGCTGCATTATTTATCGACCAATTATAATATCGTACCAAAGAGCATTCGGCACCCGAATCGAAGAAGAAGATAAAACCCATTTGCTTCATAATGCCAGTTGGCTCCAACACTGCACACATGTCGACTCGCTTCTCGTTTTTGTAGTTGTGCGTCAAAGTCGTTCTCTTCGTACATGCAGATGCATTGTGACTTGGGTTTCCACACTTCAAGCAAGTAACTCCTGACCTCTCTCGTCCAGTCAAAGGTTTGCCAGTATGATGAATTGGTTTTGCGTCGTTTCTCTCTTCTCCCTTCTTTTTGCGACATTCAAACGCTTTATGTCCCATCTTGCCGCAATAATGACATTTGATTTGCGTCTTCGCCTTAAACCTCTTCCTGTCCGGTCCTTGACCCAATTCAGAGTTTTCACTGACTTTGCTGAACGCAAACGCCTTTAATAGTTCCTGCAGTTCATTCCTAATTTTTATGTTTGTAATGAAAACGGAACTTTGCAGCCTGGGATCGATTTGGGACGTGTGGGCCAACACTAAAGAAACAGCTATCTCCTCTAGGCTCATTCCTTTCCACTTCGTCAGCAGTGACGTCACCAGCCTGCTGCCATATACTGACAAGGACTCGTTTGCATTCGGCCGTCCGTTGAGAATGTTGAGCAATACGGCAGACGGTGGCTCGACGCCTTCATAGCGGTGTAAAAATAAATCGTTGAATTCCAGCCATGACATTCCAGCGAAGCAAATTTGGGATAGCCATTGCGAAGAGTTTTCAAGCAGCGATTTGCTAAGCGCAATTACTAGTGCTCCGCCCTTCAGTGGACGCTCGGCTATGATCATATCCACGGTTTTACACCACGCTGCGGCATCGGCCCCAGGCACATCAGGATTAAGCATAGGCAATGTCACCGAAATATTTTGCGAGGCTGCAGCCAATGTTGTTTGCACAGTATTCAGCAACTTTAGGAAGTTTTGGTTTTGTGTCTCTAAAATCGCCTGCAACACACCGTCGGAATGTTCTTGTGGCGATGGGAATCCCACTTCTGATGTCGCAGATAGGAGTCTCTTCGCCGCTTAGCGAGTTGCTTTATCCGTCATGATTTTGCTTTCACATGGGTTTTCTTACTCAGATGCGCAGCGAGTCGAAATTGTTTGTGTTGCCTGCTCGAAGGTTCTCGAAAGAATGATTCCTGAACACTTTTCTACTCTGGACAACTCTATCGTGTCCTTGTCATTCTGTAGTCACTTATCATTTTTTTTTAATTTATTTTCTACTCCCTTTAATTTCACTCTCCTTGTTGCAACAACAGTTGCGCCACACTCGGCTAAGGTGAGTTCCCACCTAGCCACGCTCTTGAATCTCTTAACGGTCTTAGAAGGTCACACTTCTTTCTCTAAACTCTTTATTTCTATTGACAGGTTTCTCTCCGTTACATTGACTTTGTTTTACATTAAATATTAATATTATTAATCCTCTCAACATATTCTTAATCAGCATCACTAGACGAGTCGATCTAGCCATGTCCGTCCGTCCGTTTCTACGCAAACTAGTCTCTCAGTTTAAAAGCTATCGGGCTGAAACTTTCCCAAAAGTCTTTTTTCTTTTGCAGGTAGTATATAAGTCGGAACCAGCAGGATCGGACTTTTATATAATATAGCACCCATATGAACTATCAGAAATTTTTTTTTTAATTTTATCTTTTTCTTAGCATATAACCTCCACGCTTGGAAATAACATTTTTTAATTAGTACTGAATTTTGAATTTAATTTTATCAAAATAGGACGACTATATCATATAGCTGCCATAGGAACGATCGGAAAATTGGTTTGAAAATAATATGAAACAAATTATAGCTTCGGTGTTTTTTAACATATAACCTCCTACGCTTGGAGATAACATTTTATAATTAGTTCTGAATTTCAAATTTAATTTTATCAAAATCGGACGACTATATTATATAGCTGTCATAGGAAGGATCGGAAAATTGGTGGGAAAATAATATGAAACAAATTATAGCTACGGTGTTTTTTTACATATTATCTTATACTATTGAGAATATCATTTTTTTTATTTTTAAATTTAATAATTATTGCTGTAAGGGTATACAAACTTCGGCTTGCCAAAATTAACTTCCCTTCTTGTTCATCTTGCATCTGTAATCTGGTATGTTTATAGCGGGTGTTTCGTGCAAACTCGTTTTCGAAGGCTTATCCTCAGATGGTTTTATTGGCTGCCCTTTTCCTCCTTATCAAGAGGTAATGGCTGTTCCTGCAATTCTGCGCCGCGGAGACTTGCTGTGCGGGTTTGGTTGTCTCTACGATCTCGATATCACCTTTCTCGCCAAGCCTTTAATGCTATGTCCACTATCCTCGCACACGAAAGAAAGAAAAATGGTACCATATTATATATTTTCGGGTTCGATCCTTTTTGAAAGCACCGCCTATCGAATTATCATTTTCACGTGGAATTAATTTTGTGTTAGCGTAATTAAATTGGTTTTTAAGCTGCTCTGACCTGTTGGGGAACTTACGCACAACGTTAGCGCAAGCCGTGCAAATCAGAATATATTGTCCAACAATGCTCTTAGCGTATTTACAAGAATGTATTTGATAGGTCTCTGTCTGAATGTTTTTTTGCACACGCGGAGCTTAGTCGTTAACTGACGCATATTTTAAGATTTTTAAAATACTGTTACAGCCGACCCTTAAATCCAAAAGAACTGCTTTATTTATTTAAAGTTCTATTTTATTCAAGTAACAAAATCAAGAGCTTTAAAAAATGTACATCTTCTCTTGGGGATCGCACTGAAATTGTCGCTCGATTGTCGACGAGGCAGCAAGGCAGCAGGCTGCTGGCGCACGCCAAGGCAAGGCATAGCTACAACAGCTGCCTGAACTCGGCGCGTCGCCTTTCTGCTCTTTGAATCTTCTGTGCATTCAGGACGAAATAGACGATACAGCACGGTACACCCCCGATGAATCTGCTGGCCGCTGAACAGGCCAGGACCTACAACTTCTTCATGAAAGAAACTTGTCGCCCAGCGAAAAGAGGTCGCTGCGCGCATCGAAAAAACTGCGCAGCGCGGATTCGTAGGAAATATGCTGGAAGGAGCCAATAAAGAAATAGGTATGCCGACGTGGTTATACAGGAAACATGGCCAGGTACATTACATTTCTAACTAACCCAAGTTCTGAACATGGCAGAATATGTGGCAAATGTATAGCTGTTAACAAAATTATAGCACCGCTTACTTCAAAATGGTAACATACATTTTACATTTTTATTTAAAACACTTTTTGATCCCGAAATGATTTTTATTGTCTTGAATTTTCGAACTTCACTTAAAAATATGCATCGAGGTTTGAGTGGATTATGATCAAAAGATGCCAAATGTGACTGTAAATACTTATATAACGACTCATTCTAAACGCATTTTATATTCAGCTTGGGGTAGGAATCACTCTATTATTAATATTTACATGTAAGGTTTAATCATGAAAAATGTATACATCATATTGGACTTACGTAAAAAAGATTACCATTTTCCTTAGCTTGGACCCTGCTTAATAAATGGTTGTTGTGGCACCTATACTTACAAAAAGGATCCCTTCTAACCAAGTTTAACTTTGCCATCATTTATTATATTTGTTTTGTTAACGAGCCTCATGCGGTTAACAGATTTAAAGATTTTTTTGTGTGAACGTTTTCAATATAACGTTTAAAAAATTAACCCCAAATCATTATTATTGATAACCAAGTGCCTCGGGCGTAGTGAAGAAATATTTTTTTTTCAAATGTACAACCATATGAATAAATTAAACCAGGGATCGAAAATAATCATTATTTTGAATTTTTTAAAAAAGGTATTCACTTTTAAAATTAGGGAATCCAAATAAAATTTAACATTTTGTTACTAATTAGATAGCCCTTGTAAGTCATCATTATTAATACACATGTGCCCCTGGCGTAGTGGAGCTATTATTTTATCTCAACTGTACTACCATATATCGAATAAAATAAAACAGACTTTTGAATCAAAAAATCATTCACTTATAATATTCGGGTATCCAAATGAACTACACAATTTTGTTACTTATTAGATTCCCTTTTCAGATCCGCAATGATTATTATTATACCCTTGCAGAGGGTATATCGATTTCAGTCAGAAGCTTGCAACGCAGTGAAGGAGACGTTTCCGACCCCATAAAGTATAAATATTCTTGATCAACATGACTAGACGAGTCGATCTAGCCATGTCCGTCTGTCCGTCCGGCCGTCTGTCCATCCGTTTCTACGCAAACTAGTCTCTCCGTTTTTTAGCTTTCGGCCTGAAACTTTCCCAAAAGTCTTATATTTTTGGCAGGTAGTATATAAGTCGGAACCAGCCGGATCGGACAACTATATCTTATAGCTCCCATAGGAATAATTGGAAAAAAAGTTTTAGAAAATTATATCTTTGGTGTTTTTTAGCTTATAACCTCCTAAGCTTGGAAATAACATTTTTTAATTAGTTTTGAATTTTGAATAAAATTTTATCAAAATCAGACGACTATATCATATAGCTGCCATAGGAACGATCGGAAAATTGCTGGGAAAATAATATGAAACAAATTATAGCTTCGGTGTTTTTAACATATAACCTCCTACGCTTGGAAATAACATTTTTTAATTAGTTCTGAATTTCGAATTTAATTTTATCAAAATCGGTCCACTATATCATATAGTTGCCATAAGAACGATCGGAAAATTGGTGGGAAAATAATATGAAACGAATTATAGTTTCGGTGTTTTTTGACATATTATCTTATACTATTGGGAATATCATTTTTTGTATTTTTAAATTTAATAACTATAGCTGCAAGGGTATACAATCTTCGGCTTGCCGAAGTTAACTTCCTTTCTTGTTTTTAATTGATTTTGGTCAGAAATAATAATTATTTCTGAGTTTTATAAGTATTTATCAGAAATAATCATTGCTTGTAAGCGAAAAAGTGTGGCTTACAAATAATCATTACTTACATTTAAATGTGTGCTTGGGTAGAACTATGAAGCCCATTCATAGTTATGAAAAAATAGGTGTTTTCTTTGTATAAACCATTTAAAAAGCGGTTTTAAGTTTACAAAATGTATCAATCATTAAAAAAAGATGATTACATTACGAATTTAATCTTTTGGTTCAAATGTTTGATTACACGATAAATAAGTATAAAACTCTTTCTTCGAAATACTCTCATATGAGTAAACATTTACTCGAACATTTACAATTTTGTTCAATTTTTTTATTATACCCGAAGTTTCAGTGCTAACGACTTTAATAATAGTTTATTTTTCAAATCTTTTTTTACAGTTTCTCCTCTTTCTACAGCTTTACAATTAGTAATGCTTGGCTGAAGGCTTAAGCTAGTTCTTTTATAACTTAATTTATATAAATAATCATTCTATCAACCGAATGTGCATCAGAATCGAAACGTTTTAACTGTTTTGAGCAACTATGCGTATAGATAATGGTGCTTATTTCGTCACGGTTGATTAGAAAATAAATTAGGTTATGTGGTGATGTCCCAGGCGGAACATTAATGCCAAACTCATGTAACATGTGATTCACTGTATTGTCTACATATGAACCGCTGATTATATTACATTCCAAACGTTTTGTATTAAATTTTAATATGTTCACAGTCTGAATATATTACATACATATATCACTTATATATAACATATTTTTATTATTATATAAGATATTATGAACTATTCCGTCAGTATGAACGCTGACATCGCGGAAACCATAAGCTATATAGTTGGGATTAAGCATACAGATTCTAGGGGTTCTAGGGTAGCGGAAGTTTGTTTCAGCGAAGTGCCACGCCCACTTTAACGCAACATCGGAAACAGCCGATTTGCTGCATGCTTATCTCCCTCGCACTTCCCTTAGCTGAGTAACGGGTATCTAAGAGTCGACATGGTCGGATATAGCGTTCCTTGTTGTTTTTAAAATAACTTACTATGATAAAGGTCCCTGAATACTAACATCTTTAGATTTTTTTTCTTTTTGTAAATGCTTTTTTCTTTGTAAAATTAAGCAAGGCACATTTGTCTATGGTTGTAATTTTTTGTATTAAGTAAACGCGTGCAATGGTTGGCCTCTTTACCGGCCACTGACTGGTTCAAGGCTGTTGACGCATGATAAAAACGAATAGAACCCTGATGATAAAATGGTTTATCATTAATGTAATAACCCTCTAGTATTGTCGTGACTAAATTTCAATAAGGTGTAAATCAATAATGAATCCTTTTTTATTAAGAATCAAAATAAATTAAATTTTGAACAGAAAACTATCTAACATAATGTCGATTTCACTTAAATTTGAGCACTGTGGTACACACATAGTAGTGAACGTTATTTTAATATTAAATATTATTGCTATTTAACTATCTCTAATACATTTTTTTAATTTTGTCCGTGTTTTTCATAACATTTTAAAAATTATAGACGTAAAAGTTATTGGAATATTATGGAAAAAATATTTCAAGAATAAATGCTAATTTTCGTCAAATGTATAGAAATACATATTTAACATAAAACGCTGAAATTTTTTCAATAAAACGACATTAAACGATGGACTTACATCAACTTAAGGCTTACGGCAATCACTTCCAACGTAATTATCCCAGAAAATAATTGAAACCTTCAAATTCTACAACAG
The DNA here is from genome assembly GCF_014743375.2 of Drosophila subpulchrella. Lineage (NCBI taxonomy): Eukaryota > Metazoa > Arthropoda > Insecta > Diptera > Drosophilidae > Drosophila > Drosophila subpulchrella. The sequence goes on from NW_023665622.1 coordinate 889,793, forward strand.
CGGTCGGCAGCGTCCCATTAAGCGGGCATAGGAAATAGCTTCGCTCAGCCTCTGTCAGCACACGAACACCGTAGAACAGCCGTCGTCACATACACATCGATTAGCTGCCCCGTGCAAATTACTCACATAAATAAAAAACAAAATGTCATAATATTCCGTGCCGACCGCTGATCTACAACATAATCCGGTTTAGTTAGCTTTATTTACTTATCTGCTTAATTTTTAACTTTTGCAGTCCTAGCTTTAAACTTTTAAATTATCGTCATTAAAAATGTCAAATATTAGATTAAGTTTAGTTACACGTTTCTCTCTTGTCTCTTGTCTTTACGTTTGGGTAATAAATATAACACACTTATATATGTTTTATCCGTCATTAGCTGCTGTCTTGGGTTTGGAAATTTCCCATCAATAACAGTCTTTTGATTCTTGTTTGACACAATCCTGATTTCCTGAAAACTATACATTTATGATTAAGTTGCCTTTTTGTGCCCATTCTCCATCGATTTTTGGAAGCTTAAACAACGGTAATTTTTGGTATCGCCCTGCAAATTCTGATGTTGCCTTTGAAACTGTCCCAAATGTGCCTTGTACGTATAAAGGGACTGTAAGGGAACGTGCAAGAGCTCAACGATTTGCGTAAAGTCTACCACTGCAAAAATAAACAATTAATATTTTTTAGACGATATTTATAATTTACTAATTACCATCATCAGCAGTTATATGCCCGTGTCGGATAAGAAAATCAATGACCACAGGCGCTGAAGTTGTTTTGAAATCTGAAGTAAATACTCGCTCCATGCACTCCTTGGCTGGAAGCAGCTCGAAAGCCTGTACCTCTCCGTCAGCATTCTGCGGAACAAAGTCAACCGGTAGCTCTAGGTCGAAAACATATTCGGTATTGGGAAAAAGCCCTTGCCGGCTTTCAAAGTAAAATGAGACACATCCTGCGGACACCAAGTTCATGACAAGATGAAAAGGAATTGATGCCTCCTCAGCTGCTTCCTTAATTGCAGTCTCCTTAATGCCAAGGCCTACAGAAAGTCCACCGCCTACCATATTGTCCCACTTTCCAGGCCATGTCTCTTTTGTATTGGATCGCTGCTGCAGCCAAATACATAATCCAAGCGTCGGATGTCTCACGTAACCGTTGATATCGACGCCATACTTGCGCACTCCAAAAAGCGGTGTTGCTGCTCGTTCCATTTTCAGTAGAGCCCTACGTTCCGACTTTACTTCAAAGTACTCATCCCTCCATCCCTGTAAAGCAGGAAGTAATCCCTCAGAACGTAGGTTACGCAATACCTTTTCGAGTTGCTCAGTGCGCTCATTGTAATCACGGAATGCAGGATTCAGCTCAACAAACCCCTGTTTTAAATAAAATCATTTTCAATTTGAATTATTAGTTTGGATTGGGTGCATGCGAAACTCCCATAGTCATGGTCGTTGATTGACACAAAATATAAATGGAAACTGGGTAAATAACACAAGGTAAATAAAAAAAAGAAAGGAAGTTAGCTTCGGCAAGCCGAAGCTTATATACCCTTGCAGCTTAAATTATTAAATTTAAAAACACAAAAAATTATATTCCCAATAGTATAAGATAATATGTCAAAAAACACCGAAGCTATAATTTGTTTCATATTATTTTCCCACCAATTTTCCGATCGTTCCTGAGGCAGCTATATGATATAGTCGTCCGATTTTGATAAAATTAAATTCGAAACTCAGAACTAATTAAAAAATGTTATTTCCAAGCGTAGGAGGTTATATGCTAAAAAACACCGAAGCTATAATTTGTTTCATATTATTTTCCTACCAATTTTCCGATCGTTCCTATGGCAGCTATATGATACAGTCGTCCGATTTTGATAAAATTAATTTCGAAATTCAGAACTAACTAAACTTATTTCCAAGCGTAGGAGGTTATATGTTGAAAAACACCGAAGCTATAATTTGTTTCATATTATTTTTCCACAAATTTTCCGATCGTTCCTATGGCAGCTATATGATATAGTCGTCCGATTTCGATTAAATTTAATTCAAAATTCAAAGCTAATTAAAAAATGTTATTTCCAAGCTTAGGAGGTTATAGGCTAAAAAACACCAAAGATATAATTTTTTTGTCCGATTATTCCTATGGGAGCTATAAGATATAGTTATCCGATCCGGCTGGTTCCGACTTATATACTACCTGCAAAAGATATAAGACTTTTGGGAAAGTTTCAGCCCGATAGCTTTAAAACTGAGAGACTAGTTTGCGTAGAAACGGACGGACAGACGGACATGGCTAGATCGACTCGTCTAGTCATGCTGATCAAGAATATATATACTTTATGGGGTCGGAAACGTCTCCTTCACTGCGTTGCAAACTTCTGACTGAAATCAATATACCCTCTGCAAGGGTATAAAAATGTATGATATTATTTATTTTAAACAAAAAAAAATACAATTCCGAAATAATGGTTCGACAGTGTTTTGGTACAGGCTTATGAGCATTAAATGTTTCATCATATCTTTAGTCAATACAAAGTTATAGATATGCATTGTATGGATGGTATCAAGTAATCTTTTCACCTCTTAAACCGCACACTCCCACACAAGAGAGTTCTGTAAAAAGAGAGAGCGGTCACGTTTTAAAACCGCTCCGGACATACGCCTGGAAATTGGAAATTTTAAGCGGTTCTTTTTAAATTTTTTATAAATGCCCTACAGAGGATCGTGGGCACAGCAGACTACCGTTAGCTTAGGATTGGTGCTAAATGTAGATGAAGACACCCGACAAACAAAGGTCCGTCGGCGCGGGCAACTCCCGATGGCCTCCATACGCCGCTGGCGAGCCTCCCGGATTGGGCCCTTTTAGAAAGATCAGCATTCTAGCGAGATCAGCAGATAATATCGAAAATATATCAAACAAGAAAGGAAGTTAGCTTTGGCAAGCCGTAGTTTGTATACCCTTGCAGCTATAATTATTAAATTTAAAAATACAAAAAATGGTATTCCCAATAGTATAAGATAATATGTCAAAAAACACCGAAGCTATAATTTGTTTCATATTATTTTCCCACCAATTTTCCGATCGTTCCTATATAGTCGTCCGATTTTGATAAAATTAAATTCAAAATTTAGAACTAATTAAAAAATGCTATTTACAAGCGTAGGAGGTTATATGTTAAAAAACACCGAAGCTATAATTTGTTTCATATTATTTTCCCACCAATTTTCCGATCGTTCCTATGGCAGCTATATGATATAGTCGTCTGATTTTGATTAAATTAAATTCGAAATTCAGAACTAATTAAAAAATGTTATTTCCAAGCGTAGGAGGTCATATGATGAAAAACACCGAAGCTATAATTTGTTTCATATTATTTTCCCACAAATTTTCCGATCGTTCCTGAGGCAGCTATATGATATCGTCGCCCGATTTCGATAATATTAACATCGAAACTCAAAACTAATTAAAAAATGTTATTTCCAAGCTTAGGAGTTTATAAGCTAAAAAACACCAAAGATATACTTTTTTAAAATTTTTTTTCCGATTTTTCCTATGGGAGCTATAAGATATAGTTGTCCGATCCGGCTGGTTCCGACTTATATACTACCTGCAAAAGATATAAGACTTTTGGGAAAGTTTCAGCCCGATAGCTTTAAAACTGAGAGACTAGTTTGCGTAGAAACGGACGGACAGACGGACATGGCTAGATCAACTCGTCTAGTCATGCTGATCAAGAATATATATACTTTAAGGGGTCGGAAACGTCTCCTTCACTGCGCTGCAAACTTCTGACTGAAATCAATATACCCTCTGCAAGGGTATAAATATCTATATTTTTCACAAATAAAAACAATGGCAGCGTTCAGCAGGACAACACGATACCACTAATGGAATTCATACGATAGTTCTGCAGAGCCCACATGATTACTAATCATGGCGCAACAATTTTTGCAGTCCATAAAAATAGTACAAAATCTACATTTTCATGTTACATTGCTGAACTAACAAAACGATTATTAAACAAGAAAAGAAGTTAGCTTCGGCAAGCCGAAGTTTGTATACCATTGCAGTTATATTTATTAAATTTAATTCGAAGTTCTTAAAAATACAAAGAAAGATATTCCCAATAGTATAAGATAATATGTCAAGAAACACAAAATTTTACCACCAATTTTCCGAACGTTCCTATAGCAGCTTTATAATAGAGTCGTCCGATTTTGATAAAATTAAATTAGAAATTCGGAACTAAATCAAAAATGCTATTTCCAAGAGTAGAGGGTTATATGTTTAAAAAAAACTAAAGATATAATTTGTTTAAACTTTTTTTTCTGAAAATTCCTATGGGAGCTATAAGATACAGTGGTCCGATCCGGCTTATATACTACCTGCAAAAGAAAGAAGACTTTTGGGAAAGTTTCAGCCCGATAGCTTTAAAACTGAGAGACTAGTTTGCGTAGAAACGGACGGACAAACGGACAGACTGACAGACGGACATGGCTAGATCGACTCGTCTAGTCATGCTGATCAAGAATATATATACTTTATGGGGTCGGAAACGTCTCCTTCATTGCGTTGCAAACTTCTGACTGACTAAAAACCATGAAAATAGTTAAATTCTTTACAGCTGTTCTGTTTCTTTTGATTTTTACATATAGTAGTTGCGATGGTAGCCGATATTATATTTACAAACGTAATTTTAACAAAAAATATTTTTTTTATAAAGTAATTGTAAAACACTTACGCTATTAGCAACATATAAAACATTTGAATTTCATAGTGGAGATTTTTTTAAAAATATTTTACATTTTTGTCGTCATTAAGTACGTATTATGAGCGTTTAGCAGAACAAACTTGATCACTGATTACAGATTCATCAGTAATAAGTTATCATGTTGTTCTGCTCGACTCGGCCATGGCCTTCTGTCCGTATGAATGCTGAGATCTCGGAAACTATAAGAGCTAGAATGTTGCGATTGGGCATGCAGATTCTGCATGCCGATTTGCTGCATGTGGTGTGTAATCTCGATAGAATTTTCTAATTATTTAGTATTTGGTTATATATTTTTAATGAATGGTTCGCTTTCAGTAATTTCTAGCACGTAGATGGGTATTTAATTTAAATTTAAGTGGGTATTAATATGGCTAGACGAGATTTTGCGTTATGGGCGCTTGTGGGCTTGGCACCCTGCTGAAATAAGCTTACGCTAAGCAAGAAGCTCAAGAATCTACATGCCAAGTCCCAACTTTCTAGCTTTCGTAGTTTCCGAGATCATTCATACGGACAGACAGACGGACGTCGCTGGGTCGATAGATAGGCTAGTGATCCTAATCAAGAATATATGTACCTTATAGGTTCGGAAACGCTTCCGTCTACCTGTTACATATTTTCCGACGAATCTAATATACCCTTTTACTCTACAAGTAACAGGTATAATTAGTCTTTCATGTCTCAAATAACTCTTTTTTGCAGTTAATGGTTAAAATGAAATTGTGTGTTCTTAGGCTTATGAAGGACACAACTCTACAGCAAATAGTTACTATTTTTATTTTTGTATCGATAGTTTTGGCGGTATTTTCAAATATTAAAATTATATATTTTTTAAACAGTAATCGATACGATAGTTTTAAAATTTCCGACAACCAAAGCTGCAGAAAATGAGCAGGCGCATGGGCTAAGACATGTGATCGACCAAAGCCTGTTGGCCAGGGAGCTGAGGAATCTAATGAAAGGTAATCGTTCTATTACCAACCCAGTAAGGAAGCTAGGGTAGATGATGGAGCTAGGGCAGGCTGTAAGACGCACGGCTAAGGGGTAGCTTCTTATCCTCGTGAACAAGGTCTCCGAAAGCTAAAAACCGACTTGAAAGCGATGAAAGACCGCGTGGGACATAACCTGCATGAAATTTTGGGCATGAGAAAGCTGTCGGCGCGATGGGTGCCGCGTTTGCTCACTCCGGACAACAAACGCAACCGTGTAACCACTTCAGAGCAGTGTTTGACGCTGTTTAAGCGCAATCCGAAGGAGTTTCTGCGTCGTTTCGTGACCGTCGACGAAACATGGATCCACTGGTACACACCAGAAGGCTGTCCCATCGGCCGGTAAGGTGATGGCCACCGTTTTTTGGGATTCACAAGGTGTGATCTACATCGACTACCTGGAGAAGGGCAAAACGGTCACAGGGCTTTACTATGCCGAATTATTGGACCTCGCCAAGGCCAAATTGGTCAATTTGGCCTACGAACTGCTACTCCATCCAACATATTCTCTAGATTTGGTCCCGTGTGACTTCTTTTGTTTCCAAACTTGAAAAAGTCACTCGCTGGACAGAAATTTGCGTCGAATGAGGAGGTCGTCGCCGCCACAGAGGCCTATTTTGCAGACCTCGAGAAAACGTATTTTTCAGACGTGTTAAAGAAGTTGGAGCATCGCTGGGTCAAGTGTATCGAGCTAAAAGAAGATTATGTTGAGAAATAAATCACCACTTTTCCAAAATTTTCGTTTTTCTTTAGGAGGCTAAGTACTTATCGGACCACCCTCGTATAAGGAATATTTTTGGTTCTTGATTAGGAGTCGTTATAAAGTATATTTTATAATAAAAAAACGCCAACCGTAATGACCTATACAAAAGTAAAAAAAAATGACCGTGGAAGTTATCGCATACCCCCTTTTGGATTACACTCACCTGTTTGGTTTGCTCGCAGTCCCGGATGCAAAATACTTCAGGATACTTTATGAGATGCTTTAGAACATCTGACTTGATGAGACCAACTTGTTGACCCTCAACTACAAATGGCCGAGTGTCACATTTATGAAAACCTATGTTTAAATGGGCAATTATTAATTAGATTATAATTTTAATCGGTAGCTTGTTTAATGTTTAATCCCAGCGTTCATACGGATAGACGCACTGACAGGAAGACCGAGGATAGTTTTTTCGACATTTATCCCTAAAACCAAACATAAAATCATTATTTGTTGGATTCTTATTAGCTGTCATGGAAAGTTTCTAAGTTTGAAATCGTAATCTTTAAGTAAAACCTTTTCAGATTTTGTGGCGTTTTGTCTTGAGCTGACTTATTTATTACTCGAATCGCATTACCTGTCTTGACTTTTGGGAATAGCCAGAAGTCGCACGTAGCCAAATCAAGCGAATAAAGTGGTTGCTGAACGATATGCGTCGAATTATCACGAAGAACGAGTGAAATGTGAGCCGGTGCATTATCGTGATGCAAGAACCAAGAGTTGTTGTTGTCTATAATTCTGGTCTTTTCAGACGAATTGCTTCACGCCTAAAAGTTTGGCCGGAAGGAAGGAATTTATAGTGCATTACACCTCGAAAATATAAAAAAACTAATTCACTTTACTTTTTTCCCACAGTAATATAATAAAACAAGAGAAAACGCTGTAGTCGAGTGCCTTGACTAGCAGATACCCGTTTTTCAGCTAAAGGGACCAATTGGAAATGGAGTGTAAGCAGCAAAGCGAGATTGTAATGCGCCAGCTACCTGAAAATTTAGGGCGGCTTGTGAGCGTTAAAGTGGGAGTGGCAAACTTTTTTCGGTCAATCGATAGGTATTGACGAGATCAATACATTTCAGTTAAAATTTTAGTTTAGCAAGAAAATTGTGGGCACCAGAGGTTTTGGCGGTTTGTGGGCGTTATAGTGGGCGTGGCATATTCGCGTAACAAACTTGCGCTGCGTACAAGGCTACGGAATCTCAATTTGAAATCCCAATTCTCTATCTTTGATAGTGTCCGAGATAAACGCGTTCTTATCTACGATTTTTTTAAGTTTGTTGGCGGTTTGTGGGCGTGGCAAACTTTTTTTGGGTCAATTGATAGGAGTTGATGAGAACAATACAGTGCAGTTAAAATTTGTATTCCAGCATTTGGGAAGTTTGAGGGCTTTGGAGTGGGCGTGGCAACTGACGAAACGAAACTTATAGTTTCCGAGATCACAGCGTTCATACGGACAGACGGATAGACGGACATGCCTAGATCGACTCGGCTAGTGATCCTGATCAAGAATATATATGCTTTATGGGGTCGGAAACGCTTCCTTCTACCTGTTACATACTTTCTGACTTTACGAGTAACGGGTATAAATATTTTAATATTACATATTTATATTTCTTGTAAACTACCCATTTTGAGTATTGAAGTAAATTTATACATCCAGTTAAATCATAGAAGTTTTTTTGACAAATACCGTTCACTCACTCTTTTTTACGGCTGTATATAAGTCACTGTGGACGGCAGTACACGTAGTGGCGAAGCGCGCAAGAGAGCGTGCGAAGACAACTACTATATATAGCCGCAGAATTGAAAATCTGCGATTATGGTCCGATCGTAACGAGTGATACACCAATCGAAAAGTATCGCAAAAACTAAGAAGATTACATACCAAGACTTTCGAAATATAGATTTGTTTGGGAGAAAAAGCGGTGAAAAGCGGTAAATTTATGTATTCGACACGCTACAACAGAATATTTACGTGTAGGTAAATAAATATTTACTGTTGCGGGCCGGAATCATAAATTTAATATAGTTTATTTATTTTTTCGAATTTAATATCATTTTTCGTCACAATTGTTGATATCAGAAATTTTTGTTAAAGGCGCGTTTGCCTCTACTTTTTACCTCGTTAAGAGGTGTTTTTGTTTGATATGTTTCTTAGCTCAGAAATGTTTTGGAATCGAAAATCGTCTTCTTGAATCATAACGCACATATACGCACTTGAACGCTCGTTGCGTTTACTCACACAAGAAAGATTGTGGGTACTCACACTAGCAAGAGCAGGTCACTTCTAGCCATATTAAAACCAACCTTTTCTTAAAAAAAAGTTTGAACTTTTATCGACAAAAGCTAGATTCAAATTTTTTTTGTGCGACCACCATTCATATCGATTTTGGTAGAACACGGAATCAACGTGACATTTTCGTCCAATCACTTTTTACAACTTTGTGAATTATCACGATAAGTGTGCATCGATGAACATAAATATTTGTATGGCGATGAAGCGCCATCCTATAGCACTTTGACAAACTGGTTTAATGAATTAAATCGTGGCCGACGCTCGCTAGAAGACGCATGTGGTCTTAAAACAGTCGTTGTGTCAGAGAACATTTATGCCGTGCGTAAACTAATAATGCAAGATCGTCATGTGACATACCGTGAGGTAGCGGCATCCTTTTGCACTTCTTTCACCAGCACACATGTAGAGAAAGGCTTCCATTGGCTTCCGTAAATATATTTATAGATTATTAATAGTTTATTCTTCGATTAATACACTTCATTGATACAGTTTTTATACTTAAGTTGACACATTAATTATTACTGAGACACACGCGACCTTCCTCTGCTGATGCTCAATCTCTACTCCTCTTGCGCATTTTTCACGCTTTTTAACACTACCGAAAAATGTTACGGAACAGAACAACTGGTATGTTATTAATAGGGCTACTAATCCTACATACATTCAAAATGTCACTTGGCCGTAAAAAAAAATTTGTTCTTTTTGGACCCCGCACAATTTGACAATCGCTTAAAAAAGGGTCTTGTGGATTGTTGCAAAGAATTTTTGGAAAAATAAAATCGCGGTGTTTCAAAAGACGTTCAAAGACCGTCAAAGGGCACGAATCACGGATCTTTGCTTATGAGCCTGAAACAAAACAGCAAGTGTCCTCGGATACGAAAGTTGTTTGTGGAATTGTCGCCTGTTTCTTCGGTAAATCTGGTAATGTAGCGACTGTTCCGCTCGACAACGCGAGCTGCTCACTTAAACCTTTACATCTACCAACTCTATTAAATCAGCAAATAAACTCTACGGGGATAAGCAAGAGTTGCTGATGAAGAGCGTTTAACTCGGGTTAGGTACCTAAGACTAAGAAGGAATATTGACCAATCTGACGATAGCACTCGTAAGTCTGAAATGCCTAAGACTGACCAGGAACAAAAATATATGTCTTTAATGTGTGTTACCTTCATGCCCTTTCTACTTAGGGAAAAATAGTTTTGCTATTTTGTCTGATAATAATGATGATGAAACAATGAACTCTACTGGTGATACACTTTTTCCTGAATTTTCTCAAGCTGATCATTGCCGTGTCTTTAACCAGTGCCTCAAACTATGAATAAAGGCTTTTGCCTTATAAGACGACTGGTCGATCCTCCGTTTTAGGGTTGCACGTCCCTAGATTCTATCGCTAGTTTAGTAGATCATTACGGCGAAGACGGGAGCGGTTTCACAGAGGAAAGCCAAGTGAGTCGTCTGTCGAGGTGTACTCCTAAATACGCCACTTCATTCGCTTGCGGGAGTGCGGAATTGTTTAGTCTGAGCGGTGGGCAATTTCGCCTGTTTTGGGTAACTTTTTGTTCAATTACTTTTATACGACATTTTTTTACTTCTACTTTATAAAGTGCCAATCGCTCTGATGCTCGCATAGGACACCTGGAACGGCTGAGGATAGTTGTATCGTCAGCGAAGATGTCACTAGTCGTCTGATTGTCGGGATGTGTGCTGTGTAGAGAACATATAGCGTTGGCCCAAGTTCGCTGCCTTGGGGGACTCCAGCTCATTTCGAGTAATCGGCATTCATAGCAGAATTGCTTCTTACTACAAATTTCCTGTCGTATAGGCAAGATTCTAATAATTTGTATTATTGGGAATCGTTGCTCTGATCTTAGGCATTAGACCTTCTAACCAAACTTTATCGAATTCTTGGGCTTCATCTAAAAATATTGAAGTGCAATATTCTCGATTTTCCAATGCGCTTCGAATTTCAGAAGTTATGCGATTGACCTGCTCGATAGTTCCGTGTTTTTCACGAAACCCAAATTGGTGTGATGCCAGGTTTCGGTATCATTATTATCATTGATTTTTTCCATCTCTCTGGAAGGTGGCCAAGCCTTGTAATGCACTGAAGAGGTGGGTGATAGTGCAAACTACGCAATATGGGAGCTCAATAATCATGTATTTTAATAATAATCATTTATTTGGTCAGAGACTGGATATTTTTTCGCATCCAGATGATTTTTGATGATATGAGCGATATCGTTTTTTCGAAATTCCATTGGCTCGCGTTGAAGGTGAAAATCATTTGTTACAATACATTTTCACGGTGTTGTGCAAGTGTTCTGTCTCTGTCTTCATCAGCGCGGGCCCAGCCGCCTACTGTGTTTCTTATAGACGCCACAGTTTCTGTCGGTAAGCACAGGGTTGGATGATCTCTCCTCCGTTTTTTATGATGTGAGACAGTCTTTTGATAGGTCTTGGCATGAAGGTGTTTTCTACAAACTAATTCCGTTGTTACCTGAGTGACCCTGCTTGTGTCGTTGTGTCAATTCTCGACAATGCCGTTGACATTCGTGGGCATCTATCTGGACTACTTTAAATTCGAGCTGGTATGCCACAGAGAAGCGTCATTGGCCCGGTTGTGTACACAATTTACCTCGGATCATCCAAACCCAGTTACTCGCGATACACTTCTGGCCAACTGCTGCAATTGGCAACCCCAAGCTGCCCCAAAATTCCATTTGTTTTTTTTTTCAATTTTTTATTTTGTCATTTTTTGCTTAAGTGGTTTTAAAACGTCCTGTTTATAATCTTAAGGCATACCCGCAAATAGCTGCATACATTTTTGGAAATTACGCCTCCTTAACCAAGTCCCCCAATATTTCCTATTCCGCTTTGTCCAATGTGACGTCATGGCCTTCGTATCTTGATGTCGCGGTCTGTGGCATATGGAAATAGCCAAGCCTTTAAGTGTGACCGCATACTAACAAAATATCACATGTACGGAAAGATGGACAGACGGACATGGCTAGATCGACTCGTCTAATGATGCTGATAAAGAATAAAGTATACTTTATGGGGTTGGTAACGTCTCCTTCAGTGCGCTGTAAACTTCTGACTGAAATCATTATACCCTCTGAAAGGGTATACAAATGTTATAAATTATTTTAATTAAATTTTTTAAATGTTAAAACCAACTTTGCAAAAATCGGTGGAAAATCAAAATAAAACGGATAGTGCCAAATTAAATTCTAACAAGGAAGAACGCTTAAGTCGAGTACCTCGACTATCAGATACCCGTTACTCAGCTAAAGGGACCAAAGGGAAATTGATGAAATGCGCCATCTACCCGCGATCTCAATATATGGTTATGTGCGCGGTAGAGATTTAGGCGTTATGGGCGTTAGAGTGGGCGTGGCAAACTTTTTTTTCGATCAATCGATAGGTATTGACGAGACTAATACATGTCAGCTACAAATTTTTTCTAGCATGAAAATTGTGGGCGCCAAAGGTTTAGGCGGCTTGTGGGTGTTAGAGTGGGCGTGGCATATTCGCGTAACAATTTTGATATCCCAATTCTCTATCTTTTATAGTTTCCGAGATATCCGCGTTCATACTTACGACTTTTTAAAGTTTTTGGGCGATAAATTGGAAGTGCAAACTTTTTTTGGGTCAATCGATAGGTATTTCAGCTAAAAATTTTATTTTAGGACTAAAACTGTAGGAGCCACAGTATGCTTTTGTGGAAGGAAACAACTTTAAGTCGGAAGACACAAATTAATATTTATTAGCACGTTCGTTTCACTCGACTGTCCACACAAGAATGCATGAAAACTATCAATTCGTCTCTCTTACCAGAGTTATCGGTAATAATGTGACCATCCGGTGAGCCTACTACAATTCGGCCATTCTGCGTATTGGATCTCCTGATCCCGATGTACTTAGGACTAAAGATAAACCTAAATACAATATTCTAATGTTTCTTTACATTTTATATTGAACCTCTGCATTACAATGATTTCTTTTTACCTATCCACTGTCTTATATTTTGAGCACTCCAAACACCCCTGTATAGATTTCGAGAGACTTGGAAGCCCTCCTTCAACAAGAACCTGTCGTTGCGAAGTACCTTTGCTATAATGTATGGGCCTTTGTTCTTGGGTATCAACTTTCCTGCCACTCCCGCTGTACTATCAAAATTTTTCACCATAACGTAATCCCCCTTTGCATAACCCTTCGTCTTTTTCTTCGCTTTGCCAAAATAAGGCTTATTGTATGCCTGCGCTTGATTTTGATTATACATAGGCTTTACTCAAATCTCTTCTAAACTTTCTGTAACAATTGCATCCTGTATATCTTCCAATCCTTCTCTAAGCTCATCTACAATCTCACCCTTCTGTTGTACACCAAAAAGCATTTTGCTGGGGATCTCTTTAATACTTCTGTGTACAGTGTTATTAAGTGTAAACTCTACTTGCTCAATTACTGTGTCCCAATGTGCACCGTTTTCAGGTTCCGTATGTTTTGCAATCATAGAACCAATGCTTCTATTTATTCGATCGACCTGCCCATTTGCTTGTGGGGATCCAGTAGCTATTTTTAAGTGTTTTACGTTTCTTTTCGACAGGAATTGTTCGAATTCATTAGAGGTAAAGCTACTGCCTCTATCTGAAACAATTGACTTTGGTGTGCTATATGCCCTGAAGTAGTCGCTTAATGCTTTCAAAACTTCTTTTGTATTTGTCGTTTTAGTTGTGTACAATTTTACAAATTTAGTAAACCCATCAACAATGAGAAAGATGTGTTTATTCGCCCATCCTTTAGCTACTGATCCTTAATGATCTCTATGCAATAGTTGAAATGGCTTATCCCCTTTCGGAATACTATTTAGAAAACCTTCTGATATTCTAGTTTTCGGGGAAAACGCCTCACTTTTCAAGCAATTTTCAATATGACTTCTGCATTTTTCTTTCATCTTCTTAAACCAATATGTTTTTAAAATCGCGTCTATAATTTTATCTCTACCATTGTGCCCAAGTTAATAATGTTATTTATTTAAAATGTGACTTTCCATTTCTTCAGGGACATAAAACATCAATCTGTCGTCGTTCGTTTTTCTGTAGACAAACATTTCAAACATTTTAAGCTGATTTTTTTCTAATTGATCCCTTATTTGTTGTATATTTGTGTCCTTTGATTGGCAGATTAACAGATTATCTTCAAAACTATTAGCCTCAACAATCATAACGTGACACCTACTTAAGGCGTCAACATGCTGCATTTTTTTCCCGATCGGTGAACCACTTTGTAATCGTAATTTTGAAGTTCGAGTGCCCACCGGGCGATTCTAGGGTTAAGTTCGACCTTATTTAATGTAAGAGTCAAGGAGTTGCCGTCTGTTATTACCTTAAAATGCTTTCCCTGAAGGTATATTCGAAATTTGCGAAGCGCGTTGATAAAAGCCAACGTTTCTAACTCAAAGCTGTGGTATTTAGCATTTGTATCTGTTGTTTGCTTTGAGAAATAGAACACGGGATGAAATTTCCCCATCTCCTTTCTTTTGTATTAACACCGCACCGAAACCTAAAGAGCTTGCATCGCAATGCAACTCGATATCATCTTTATGATCATATGAATAGCTAAAACCGGAGATTCTGTTACCTTTTTCTTAAGGTTCAGAAAATAGTTCAACTCTCTCTCCTTAAATCAAAATTCTTTGTCTTTCCTTATCATGTGATAAAGTGGCTTGGCTAAAATAGAAAAGTCTTTTATGAATCGTCTGAAATATGAGCATAAACCCAAAAAACTTAAACATTTTGAAATTTTTCTGGAATTGAAGAGTTCCTAATTGCATCAAGACCTTCGCATCAGCTTTTATTCCTTCTTTAGTTATAAAAAATCCTAGGTATTTTAAGCTTTATTTCATAAATTCGCATTTGTCCAATCGCAGTTCTAACTTATTATTAACTGGTCGTACATATACTTCTTTTAATGTTTTTAAATGTTCTTCTACATTTATGCTTGCTACCATAATGTCATTCATATATACAATAACTTTATTCTCTCTAATCAAATCGGCAAAAATCTTGTTTACGAAACGTCGAGCTTTGAGAATATACTTTTATTGACTAGCTTGTCCAAAAGGTAATCTATTAAAGGTAAGGTCTTTTAGTAGAACTTTGTTTAGTTTCCTAAGGTCTATGCATAATCTAAGATCTCCAGTCATTTCTTTACTAATACAATTTGTGAAGTGAATTCCGAGTCGCTATTTCGTATAATTCCTTTTTCCAGGTATTCGTCTAACAATTTTTGGAGCTGTTCCTTTTCATTATATGATAGTCGCCTAGGTGAACAGCTTAATGTCTTAGATTTTTCTAAGTTAATTTTCATTTCACATCTGGTAAATGGTATTTCTGGTCTTTTTGCAGAAATATATAATTCCCTAAACATTTTGTCAAACCTTGATTTGGTCTCATAGTTGATATCATAACCGTAGCTATAAACCGGGAATTTATCATCAACTATCATGACATATCTTCTTCAAATCTTTCTTGTAAAACGCTCTTTGGCAGGCTTTCAATCTGTTTTCCTAACAGTCTCTATTCCTACCAGTTGTGCTTTAACGGTCGCTTCCCCTAACAGTTCATCCTTAACAGTTTTTTCCTCTAACAGTTGTTCGTTAACAGTCTCATCTCCTAACAGTTGTTCCTTAACAGTCGCATCCCCTAACAGTTGTTCTTTAACAGTCGCATCTCCTAACAGTTGTTCCTTAACAGTCGCATCCTTAGTAGTACTTTTTTGGCAATCTGTATGCAATCATTTGCTAATTCTGAAGTTGCATGAGATTGACCCATCGTCTCATAAAACAGGTTCAAGTTGTCAGTATTATTATTAAAATTACTATATTCAATAGTGTCAAGGGTGTCTAGATTAATGCTCAATCCACAAATTTCCATTAAATCTCTTCCCATAATTGCTTCATGTCCCATGGTCATATCAGCGACGATTATCAAATCAAAATTAATCTTTATTTCTTTCACAACGTTTTTCTATAACGTTAACTTTATTAATAATTAGTCTAACAGGAACTAATTTATTATCGCGCTCCCAGAGTCTATGAGGCATTCTGCAACAATTGGTACATTAGGTAAATAATCAAAAAACAAGAAAGGAAGTT
This sequence comes from Drosophila subpulchrella, assembly GCF_014743375.2. Lineage (NCBI taxonomy): Eukaryota > Metazoa > Arthropoda > Insecta > Diptera > Drosophilidae > Drosophila > Drosophila subpulchrella. Next base: position 905,760 of record NW_023665622.1, read on the forward strand.
AGCTTCGGCAAGCCGAAGCTTATATACCCTTGCAGCTATAATTATTAAATTTAAAAACACAAAAAATGATATTCCCAATAGTATAAGATAATATGTCAAAAAACACCGAAGCTATAATTTGTTTCATATTATTATCCTACCAATTTTCCGATCGTTCCTATGGCAGCTATATGATATAGTCGTCCGATTTTGATAAAATTAAATTCGAAACTCAGAACTAATTAAAAAATGTTATTTCCAAGCGTAGGAGGTTATATGCTAAAAAACACCGAAGCTATAATTTGTTTCATATTATTTTCCTACCAATTTTGCGATCGTTCCTATGGCAGCTATATGACATAGTCGTCCGATTTTGATAAAATTTAATTCGAAATTCAGAACTAATTAAAAAATGTTATTTCCAAGCGTTGGAGGTTATATGTTGAAAAACACCGAAGCTATAATTTTTTTAATATTATTTTTCCACAAATTTTCCGATGGTTCCTATGGCAGCTATATGATATAGTCGTCCGATTTCGATAAAATTTAATTCAAAATTCAAAATTATTTAAAAATTGTTATTTCCAAGCTTAGGAGTTTATATGCTAAAAAACACCAAAGATATAATTTTTTTTCATTTTTTTGTCCGATTATTCCTATGGGAGCTATAAGATATAGTTGTCCGATCCGGCTGGTTCCGACTTATATACTACCTGCAAAAGATATGAGACTTTTGGGAAAGTTTCAGCCCGATAGCTTTAAAACTGAGAGACTAGTTTGCGTAGAAACGGACGGACAGACGGACATGGCTAGATCGACTCGTCTAGTCATGCTGATTAAGAATATATATACTTTATGGGGTCGGAAACGTCTCCTTCACTGCGTTGCAAACTTCTGACTGAAATCAATATACCCTCTGCAAGGGTATAAAAATTTATAAATCTTACATAGTTGTTGTTGTCATTAGCGCTGTTTCTCGGAGGACATTGTCCTACGAAATGCCCAATTTCTCCACAGGCGAAACAGGAACCAGGAGTCCTTTTTGGTTTGCGGCAACACTTTGCGAAATGCCCCTTGGAGTTGCAGTTCCTGCATCGTAGCTCGTTGTATGCAGAGCCGTCCATAAATGGCTTCTTTGCTGTGTTGCACTCAGACGGCTTCGGGAGGCAGATATTGGCGAAGGCTTGCTGCATCTGCTCCGGGTTGGCGAACCGTTGGATGCGGGCTTTATCCCTCAAAGTTTTTGATGGCACTCCTTCAATAATTTGCTTCAAAAGCTCTTCTGTGTCCAAGTTGATGGGATGGGCTAACTTTATGTTGTCCTCAAAGTACATGGGAAAACGCTCGTTGGGCTGCCGTTTGCGTTGCTCGAACTTGCGACGCAGCTTATAAGCTGCTCACACAATCTTCCGAAAGGTTCCAGCATCCTGGTGGGGTTTGCGTGTAACCAACGGTGAGCTTTTCCCTGTACTTTAGTAATTAGCAACATGTTCTTCAGGGGCTCCACCCAATTGCGAGCACACATGTTTTCGTCGAAGCAAATAGCTGCTTCTTCAGCGAAAGACAACGAAGCTGCTGATGCAGCCCGGACAGTGGGTGAGTCGGCGCTGCCAGTTGCAATGTTATTGTTTGGGGCTTCGAAAACTGCCGGAGTGCTGCTGGTGCAAAAACGGTAAAACGATCAGACTGGCAGGGTTGCCAACCGATGTGATCTCGTGCGACAGAATGTTTGCACCGACGGAGTTGCCACCACCATTGTCAACAGCTTGTTGTTGTTGCTGCTGTTGTGCGGCGCCACGCGTTTGCGTTTGCTGCAAGAAATTGCGATGCGCACTAACCTCTACCTGCAACTGCCGAATGATAGCGAGAAGCTCATGTTGCTGAAGAGCATTCTCGGAAGACATTTCCTTTGTTGGTGGTGGTCCATAGTCTGGATCGTTGCTGTTGGCGGCATGAAGTTCATAGTCGGAGACGTCGTCTTGATCTTCTCCAGAATCCTCGTTGGCATCAAGACTTTTCCCAGAATCGTCGTTGGCGTCAAGACTTTTCCCAGTATTGGCGTCAAGACTTTTCCCAGAATCGTCGTTGGCGTCCTCTTCCGTTGCGTCTTCACGAGGTGCCTGACCACGAACTTCGGGTGAAACCCGAGCGAGACGAGGCATAAATTCGGATTTAAGGCCTTGTGTTGGCAATCCCAATACGGAAAGCCATTTCTTTAGCTGAACCACCGAAAATCCGTTTAAATTTATATTGTCCATGGTGTAGGTTTGAACCACTTATGAATTTGTGGAAGGAAACAACTTTAAGGCGGAAGACACAAATTAATATTTATTAGCACGTTCGTTTCACTCGACTGTCCACACAAGAATGCATGAAAACTATCAATTCGTCTCTCTTACCAGAGTTATCGGTAATAATGTGACCATCCGATGAGCCTACTACACATTTGATACTCGTAATAAAAATTGAAGAAATACAATAAGCAAGCATAAACTAAGTGTAAAACATAAAAACATTTTATTACTTACGCTGTTCGGCATTGAAACAAAATTTATAATTACATAAAAACAACAAGGACCATACCCAAATTTCGTTCAAAACTAATGAGTAATAACACTGGATCTAATTCTTTTTATTTGTATAAAAATATGTGTTATAAAATATTGCAACCTTGGTATTAGCTTAATAAATAATAACTTAAGCTTGTAGTGCTAGGATGCGAAAATATAATAAATAAATTTAAGTGAAAATGGACGTGCCGCTCGACACCAATACATTTTTTAACCCATTCAGTACTTATTGAAAAGGACGAATTTGAGTGAAAATGTCCTTTTTGAACTTTTTTCCTCGACTTGAAAACTTAAATTTTTTGATGCAAAAAGTTTCTTTAAACAAAAATAATAGTAACTGCAAAAAGAGTTTTTCAAAAATCATTTTGCTTATATTTTTTATGATTTGTGAATTCGAATGTTCAAAAGCACTTATAACTTTTCACATACCTCGCAAGAGTGCACCAATTCCTTAATATGTACGCTCATGTCTGGCCAGTAGTAAAGTTTTCGTGCTCGAGCTAAGGTTTTCTCCACACCTAAATGGGACTCATGAACTTGGTTTGAGATTGATTTCTGTAACTTGGACGGGATCACCAGCCTACCAGCACGAAATAGAAGACCGTTTTCAAAGTGTAATTCCGATTTGAATTTATAGAAGGTTTGACAAAATTGGTTTAATTTATGGAATGATGGCCACCCATTTTTAACAAATTCAGCTATTTTCCAATAGAATTAATTTTTTATAGGATCATTGACAAGAATATTAAAATGAGATAAAATGAGAAAGTGGGCTTCCATTTAAAGAAGCGATGTAAGCCACCGCAACTAGCTGACGAGGTCAAAATTCCAGCCCAAGACAAACAATAAAGTTTTCCGATTTGTCCCAATCGGATATCTTGCATTTTGCAACATAAATTTGGTGGGACGAACGTACAATATCTCTGGGCTACTCGCGTCGTTTAAGTAGCGCGTAAAACGGTCGAAAACAGTTCGTTACAACATAATTTAATAGTAATAACAAGAAAAGACTGCTTTGATTTTGATTTAATATAAACTGTTTTAACTAATTCTGGGGAAACCCATGGAGGTCCCACGTCAAAATTTGTAGGGTTCAACAAGGATTATGCTTAGAACATTATACTAATTTTTTATAAAAATTAAAAATGCCGATTTGCAGAAAACCGCGATTGAATTTTTTTTTTTTAAGTTTGGACTATAATTTGCTTGGAAACTGTTATGGGAGTTATTTTTATCTGAAAGGTTGGCAAAAATAATAATTAAGGAGAATTTTTTTTTATTTTTTACTCCATGTAATTTAAAGTTATACACAATCTTAACAAAAAAAGGGCATCGCCATATCTTTGCTTCTGTCAAATGGATAAATTTTCTTAATATTTTTAAAATCCTGTATAAATGGTATAATATCGTGATAAAAATATGAAACCGTTTTGAGACCATAATGAAAATCTCGATACGTTTCACAAAGAATCACTCTTATGTAGAATCACAGGGGCCAAAAATGTGAAAAATGGAATACTTTTCAGTGATTTAAAAATTTTTTTGCGGGCATAATCAAAGATATTAAGGTTATCGTATACGCAGTCAAGCATTAATTACCTGGGTTTCCTTATTACAAGTGTTCAGTCCACACAGCTGATAGCCCTGCCGACTGAATACGAAGGTCAAGACATCTGGCAAATCTACAGAACTTGCGAGAAGAGAAGAGAACACTAGCTTCAGCGATCGGAACAATATCGTTACCTTTTTACTTTTCTGTCCATTGCGATCCATTTTGTATAAAGTTAATTAATGAACAACAGTGAAGTGTACACATTATAAGCTAATGAATTAAAGGTTGAACTGATATATTTGAACTTCAGTCGATTAACTACTCCCAAGAGCCCCTCTTACTATGACAGCCGTGTAGTGTAGAGCATTTTTCGAAACGGCGTCACAACTGAACAACAAGTGAGGGGATTAAAGCTGATGAAAAAGGTTTGGGTGCAGTTACAACCCTGCAGATCCAAAATTTAGCACTGGCACAAAATCATTTCGCAGTTGTCTACAACGCCGGCAGAGCCGAACCCAATGGTGGCAAAGCGACCGCAAAGAGAACGCACAAAAAGTGTGGGTGAAGGCAAAGAGGACAAGCAATTAAAATAGCAAAAATTTTGTCCACCCTTGCATTTTAAATGTAATACTTTTCGTTAATATCTTTTGTAATACAAACTTAATAAAAATATTTTGTCTTAAAATATTTGCGTTTATTTAAAAATGTATAGGTTTATTATGTGAAATTTAAAATAAATATTTTTATGTAACTCTTGCAACGGGATATGCCAACGTACTAGTCGAACCGTTGTTTTTGTTACTGATCGTTGTTTTTCCTGTTTCTGGAAGATACGCGCCTTTTTTTGTTTTTTACTTGCGCTTTAACATTTAAGAGTTGGTGGTTTATAGAAGATTCCCAAATGATATAAAACAAACGTATATTTTTAACGAGAAAGGTCGTTCCCGTGGGAGCATTGTTGTATGTAAAGAGCTTTCAACCGAAAATGATTATTGAACTTTCTATCTTTGCTATTGAAGTCAATTTTAACTCTTTAGCAATATCACAAAACTCGGCTATTTTCCATCAAAATGGAAAAAGTCAATCAATATAATAAGACCGAAGCCCACATCAGAAATCCGTAATACATTCGAACATCGCGAGTACTGGATGGCAATATTTCTCGGCGTATTACATGCATTCGATGGTGTCTGGCTTGATGGTCTTATGTAGAAAATTAAGAAGCTTCTGCTTCTGTATACGGTCATAAGTTAATTGATCCTTTCCTTTATAATCTATCTATTGTTTGTCCTTAATACTTCTGATATCCCTACCAAAAAACGGCAAACTAAATTTATTATTTATTTATTTACTTAACAAATTAAGCTTATCATACAATGTTAAACTTAATACTACATTTCCGAGCATATCTGACTGCAACTAATCTGTTGTGTTTAAATCTGTACATGCGGTTTTTTTATGGGCTTAGTTTGTTATTATATTGTTAGCTTTGATTTACTTATAAACCCGTACATTTTTTTAATATTTTTTACGGATGGGCAATCGAGGATTTGGGAAGGGGGCTGTGTGCCGGACAGGTGGGCTCCAATACTGGCCAGTCCAGGGCAATTGTCTAAAAAGTGGTTGGTGTTTGGGATTCCTTCGCAGAGGCTGCAGATCCGATTGTTGATACTTTTTAATAGGTGTCCGTGTGTGTGTTTAGTGCGTCTTATTAGAAGCCGGATAAAGGTACTGCACTGTTGTCTCCCGATTGCCGCTGTGAGAGGTATTTTTGTACATGTGGGATTAAATTTGCAGTATCTATGGGTGAAAGTGGACCATTCTTCCATCTTTTGGTTTTCGAAGTTGCGATCGATTAGTTTGTGTATGTCCTTGCTGTTTATTGGAGTGAAAACGAATGTTGGTGAGATGCCAATGTTGTGGGCTGCCTGGTCCGCGTCTTCGTTACCCTTTATGCCTTGATGGCTTGGGACCCAAAAGAGTGTTATTTTTTCCGGATGTTTTTTTGTTAATCTTTGTATCTCTATCGGGATACTCGGGGTTATTTATTGCCAGAAGTGACGAAAGACTGTCAATGCAGACAACAATTTCGCCGTTTTTACTGGTGGCAAAGCGGCAGGCTAGTAATATAGCCGTAGCTTCTGCCACGAATATAGAATTGTAGAGGGGAAGCGCCCCTCTCGCTATGATGGTGTTGTTAGCGTCGATAACTGCGAAAGTGGTTGATTCCAAAGTTTTGGATCCGTCGGTAAACACTCAATGTTTTTCACCGAGGGGTTATTTTTCGTTTTGAAAGCGGGTGCGATGAACTGAGCTGGGAGTATGATTTTTTGTTGAGATACGCAGTTTGGTTCCGAGACCAGGGTGGAGATGGCCCGGACGATCTAAATCTGTTCGGTGGGGGTAGTTCCAATTCTTTGCTAAAGTTGGCGCATATCCGGAGAGTAGAAGGACATTTGTATCGCCTTCTTTCTTTAAATATGTTTTTGAAGTCGTCAGCAACCGATTTGGAGTGGTATATAATTTTGGTATGAGTCGGGTTGTAGTTTCTTTTATCCTATTGGTGATGCTGGGTAGTCCGGACTCCGCTAGAATGCACTTGGTCGGAGAGGCGTAGATGGATCTGCGTGCAGCTGCGTGGTATGGTGGTTGAATACTCTTGATATTGGAGGCTGCAATCCAGCCGAATATCGGGAGCCCGAAATCTTTTTTTGAGAGTATTAATGCCCTTGTTATGTTAATTAAAGTATTAATATGTATTTTGAGCTTAGAAATTTAATCATATTGAGACGAGATTCTAACTGCTTTCTAAGTCTTAGGCAGTGTTCTTTAAATGTAAGCCTTGAGTCAAAGGCAATTTCTAAGATTTTTAAATGATCAGTTTGTTGAATGGTTTTGTTGTTAAATACAATTTCGGGAAAGTTGCAATTTTGATTTCGGCAAATATGTAGGACCTGACATTTTTCAATGGAAAGAGATGCCCCAGATGAAGCGCCCCACTGTTCCAGTTCGTTCAGAACGTTTGAGAAGGTATCTTGAATTGAGATCTTTCTTGTTGGTGAAAATAAATGCGTCATCAGCATACAATGAAATGGAAATGTCTTGAAAATTAAAGATATTTGCTTAAAAGCAATCATAAAGAGTACCACCGAAAGAGGAAAACCCTGAGAAATGCCATTGTGGGGCTTATGTAGATTTGATGTTGAGTTATTTACTCGAACCCTGAAAGTTCTGTTGGTCATGAAGGCTTTAATAAGACTATAAAGTCTTGGACCAACGCCCCAGAGTTCAAGTTCAACACTGAATGTAACCCCACGCGATCAAAAACCTTTTCAAAATCCGTAGTCGAATGGATACGTGATTTTTTGAAGAAAGGGCCTTCGACGCGATACTGAACAGAGCATCCATAGTACTGTGAATCTTTTTGAATGCAACCTGGTAGTGAGAGAAACAGTTTTTTGGGTGGTAAACCACATGAGCCTGCGTCCAAGCATTTTCTCGACTGTTTTTCCTAGGCCAGAGAGACGTGGAATTGGACGGAAGCTATTAATTTATGGGTTAGTTTTGTTTGGTTTGGGTATAGGGATTACCGTGGCTGACTTCCAGTTATGTGGATAGGATCTTGTTTGGAGCATTGTGTTAAAGGCCGCTAAAAGTTTATCTTTAACAGCTGGTGGTAGATTTTTAAGCATGGGATACGAAATTCTGTCAAGGCCGGGACTTTTTTCCTTTGCCGTTTGAATTGCGATTTCTAATTTCAGTTTTGTAAAATTTAAGTAAAGTTGCCTCGCGGAAAGAGATGTGGAAATGGGTTGGTAGGTGTGGTTTAAATAGGTTTGCTTTGATTGACAGTACTGCTGAGAAAAGTTGTGATCGGCCGAGTACTCTGACCAACTATCTCCAAATTGCTCTGCAATTTTCTTCGGACAGGTAAGAAGACCAGTTTCCGTTTTAAAATATTTTATGGGAGTGGGGGGTACCCCAGCTAGGCGCTTGACATCGGACCATGTCTTTTTGGGGGTAGTGAAAGGTGAGATTCGGTAAGTGAAGTTTTGAAAGCAGGTGCGTTTGGCAGCTAGTACAGCCTCTCTGAGCAAGCGTTGGCTCTTTTGTAGAGTTTTCGTCCCTAAGCTCCTGTAGAGAATTGGTCCACTAAATTTACATTCGCTGGTGGCACCGCGATCATAGGTCGCTTGTCAACCCCAACACAAGCAACAGCTCAACTACTCGAACTTACAGATTCCATCTCTGCAGCATCAGCAATATTAACATCACACAAGTTACCTGGACGGCGACCAACGATCGATCACAATACAAGCATACTTATGGGGAATTCCCGGAAGTCGCTCGGAACATTTAAGAATTTAAAAAAAAAATGGAAAAAAATTAATTTTCATAATGGGCTTTACTTCTCACTGTTCCCTAGCTCAAAATTGTGTATACATTTTATTATTTTTCTGTGTTTTTTAAAGATATTTTAAACGGACTGGAATGGAAATGGGTTTTGCGGAAGTCCATTCAACCCTTGATTTCACCGAATTTAATTGACTATTTTAATGCGGTATTTTTGAAATGTTTTTCTATTGACTCAGCAACTGCTAATAGTTATACCCGTTACTCGTAGAGTAAAAGGGTATACTAGATTCGTCGGAAAGTATGTAACAGGCAGAAGGAAGCGTTTCCGACCCCATAAAGTATATATATTCTTGATCAGGATCACTAGCCGAGTCGATCTAGCCATGTCCGTCTGTCCGTATGAACGCTGAGATCTTGGAAACTATAAGAGCTACAATACTGGGATTAGGCATGCAGATTCCTGAGATTCCTGCGCAGCGCAAGTTTGTTTCAAAAGAGTGCCACGCCCACTCTAACGCCCACAAACCGCCCAAAACTGTGGCTCCTACAGTTTTGATGCTAGAACAAAAATTTTAACTGAAATGTATTGTTCTCATCAATACCTACCGACTGACCTAAAAAAAGTTTGCCACGCCCACTTTAACGCCCACAAACCGTCCACAAACTTCAAAAAATCGTAAATATGAACGCGGATATCTCGGAAAATATCAAAGATAGAGAAACGAGATTTCAGATTTAGATTCCGTAGGCTTGAGCGCAGCGCAAGTTTATTACGCGAATATGCCACGCCCACTCCAACGCCCACAAACCGCCCAAGTCTGTGGCGCCCACAATTTTCATGGTAGATAAAAAATTTAAGCTGAAATGTATTGGTCTCGTCATTACCTATCGATTGATTTAAAAAAAAGTTTGCCACGCCCACTGTAACGCCCACAAACCGCCCAAGCCTGTGGCGCCCACAATTTTAGTGCTAGATAAAAAATTTTAACTTAAATGTATTGGTCTCGTCAATACCTATCGATTGATTTAAAAAAAACTTTGCCACGCCCACTCTAACGCCCACAACGCTTAAATCTGTCTACCGCCGGTAGGTGGCGCATTTGCTGCTTGCATATCTCCATTTTCCTTTGGTCCCTTTAGCTGAGTAACGGGTATCTGATAGTCAAGGTACTCGACTATAGCGTTCTTCCTTGTTTTATTTTTAGATTTAGTTTAAAACATTTTCCCTCGGAACATGTTGCTCGGAACATTTTTTCTTACCGTTTTAGTAAGTGGAGTTGTTTGCCCTTAGAAACAGATTTATAGTTTAACATTTGAATGCATCCTTGAGTTTAAAAATTTGTCACATATCAACGATCTTATTGGATAAAATAACAGAATAATAAACATCAGCCAAGAAAGTACGAACAAAATACCAAAAAATATTTTTCAGAATATATTATATTACAATTAATTAATTATAATCGAATTGCGTTAGATAATTTTGTGTCCAGACCTTTTTGGCTTGGTTGACTCTTTGGTGGAAATGCCCATATACACAGACATACTTACACAAAGAATTATGGACATTTGTATTTTAGCTTACTACGAGCTTCTCGTGCAGCGAGAGCACACACAAACCCGACCAGACTAACAAATTCTCTTATAATTCTGAACTCAGAGAGGGCTGACATTTTTATTTAAAACCTAATAAAATTTCAAACACAGAACAGAACTTAAGGAATATCCAGCTCCCAAACTATAACTCGCGAACAATCCAAATAATCACAACAACAGGCGACCTAGCAAAGCCTCGGACATTGTCTACCACAAGATTTTCTGTTCCAAGCTCATTAACATCTTTAATGTTAATATCTCTCTAGGAAAACACAAGCAGTAGTACCAGCTTCTGACACTTCAGCCATTAAAAAGAGGTATATCTAAATGATCTTTCATTCGGGCCCATCGATGTAACCCAAGCTCCTCAACATTCTCATTAAGTTTCGTCTTCTAAGAGTTGCTATGTGCGGCGATATTTGCGAAATTTATAGTTGCGGGCGATTAAAGCAACCAGACCAATTGTTTCCTATGGCGTGATAAACCAGATGAAAAAGTAAGTACACACTAGATACCGTGTCGTTCGGAACTAAGACTGCTGCGTTCGAGCAGCAGCTGGCACTCGACGAGGAAAAAAACATTTCCCACTGCTAAAATCATACAACCAGATTTGTATGTATACGAATACGTCAACAAGTAAAAAAAATTTAAAAGAGGGTAATTGGAAGGAGAAAGCGATTCCGATTGTGAAAAGCTTATGGTATTCAAGGATGACACAAACATCACAAAGGCCTCGGCTTAGCCTGGGATCCCGGCTTCAGATTTCTGTAGTTTTCTCTACAAAGAATAATTTATTATTGCTTGATTATAACTTTTTATGTCCGACTTGAATAATTGTTGGCATGTAGATGATTATAAGGGCAGAATCTCTTTTTAATTTTTACAAAATATTAAAAAATGTGGGCGCTAGACAAGATTTAGCGTTGCTAAATCTAAATGGGCATTAGAGTGGGCGTGGCACCCTGCTGAAACAAACTTCCGCTACGCAGGAAGCGCAAGAATCTACGTGCCAAATCCCAATTCTAATAAAGAATGGATTTAAATATCAATCCAACCATTCCGTAATACACACAATATAATGATAAAGATTGTGTGAAACTTAATCCTCTTGTTAGATTGTGTAAATCACAAACATCCGCACCAAACAAAACATTAATAACCGCGGATCATTTAGAGGAGGAGTATTAACGTCTTTATCTTTGAATTGTGGGTCATTGAGCAAAAGGTTGGTTTGATTTTTAAATAAATTCTTCAGTAACCGCGAATCATACTCAACATATTGGTATTTGTGTTAAATTTTGGTTCCATTTGTTTTGAAGAGTTCGCGGCCTTAATTATACCCGTTAGTCGTAGAGTAAAAGGGTATACTAGATTCGTCGGTTAGTATGTAACAGGCAGAAGGAAGCGTTTCCGACCCCATCAAATGTATAGATTCTTGATCAGGATCACTAGCCGAGTCGATCTAGCCATGTCCGTCTGACCGTCCGTCCGGATGAACTCTGAGATCTCGGAAACTATAAAAGCTAGGCTATTGGGATTTGGCTTGCAGATACCTGAGCTTCTTGCTCAGCGCAAGTTTGTTTCAGCAGGGTGCCACGCCCACTCTTACGCCCACAAGCCGCCCAAAACTGTGGCACCTCGGTTTTGGTGCTAGAATAAAAATTTTAGCTGAAATGTATTGTTCTCATCAATACCTATCGTTTGACCCAAAAAAAAGTTTGCACGCCCAAAAATAGTAAATATGAAAGCGGATATCTCGGAAACTACTATCAAAGATAAATAACACCAGTTTACAAAAAAAAATTGATGAAATACGCACTTCAGGAAACCTTTGTTTTCCGGTAAGATACATCTCCCTGATTAAGAAAAGGGCATTTAAAATTTTTTCTATGGTACCAATTTTTTTTAAAGTGTAAAAAACGTTTTTCGCACTTTTTTATTTTCTAGCTCGAGTTGTGATAAACCGAATTCGGTCATTAAAGACTCATTTTACAGGTAATAGAATGCCCTTTAACTTTCTTATACACATCATTGAGTTCCATTCATTAGTTTAAAAGCTACACTTCGTCAAAGTTGAAAAAGTTGGAAAAAATGCAAAAACGCTGGCATAAATTGCTTCTTTAAAAATACACGCCTAAAAACCGAAATTAGTTTTATGTTGTTTTCTTAAAGGCTGAACTTTAACGGAGAATATAAGCCATTGATCACGACAATCCGTTGGTAAATCGATTTTTTACAGATTTTTAAACGTATATACTCAAGTTCAGTGTTCGGGAGCAGCGGCCGTTAAACATTATTTTAAATTTTCAGTGTTGGGGAACGTAAGATTTTGGTGCAAGTAGTTATGCATAACGTCAGTTTCTTTGCTATTAGTGCTGGGCAAGCTAAAAAGTATGCGATTGCAGTTACAAGGATATCATTTTCATATATTTTTAGCAAGGAAACTGACGTTATGCACTAGAACTTGCACCAAATTCTTACGTTCCCCAACACTGAAAATTTAAAATAATGTTTAACGGCCGCTGCTCCCGAACACTGAACTTGAGTATATACGTTTAAAAATCTGTAAAAAATCGATTTACCAACGGATTGTCTTGATCAATGGCTTATATTCTCCGTTAAAGTTCAGCCTTTAAGAAAACAACATAAAACTAATTTCGGTTTTTAGGCGTGTATTTTTAAAGAAGCAATTTATGCCAGCGTTCTTGCATTTTTTCCAACTTTTTCAACTTTGACGAAGTGTAGCTTCTAAACTAATGAATGGAACTCAATGATGTGTATAAGAAAGTTAAAGGGCATTCCATTACCTGTAAAATGAGTCTTTAATGACCGAATTCGGTTTATCACAACTCGAGCTAGAAAATAAAAAAGTGCGAAAAACGTTTTTTACACTTTAAAAAAAATTGGTACCATAGAAAAAATTTTAAATGCCCTTTTCTTAATCAGGGAGATGTATCTTACCGGAAAACAAAGGTTTCCTGAAGTGCGTATTTCATCAATTTTTTTTTGTAAACTGGTGTAATTGGGATTTCAGATTTAGATTCCGTAGCCTTGTACGCAGCGCAAGTTTGTTACGCGAATATGCCACGCCCACTCTAACGCCCACAAACCGTCCAAACCTGTGGCACCCACAATTTTCATGCTAGAATTTTAGCTTAAGTGTATTAGCCTCGTCAATACATATCGATTGATTCAAAAAAAAGTTTGCCACGTCCACTATAACGCCCACAAACCGCCCGAATCTGTGGCGCCCACAATGTTCATGCTAGAAACAAATTTTTAACTGTCATGTATTGGTCTCGTCAATACCTATCGATTGAACAAAAAAAAGTTGGCCACGCCCACTCTGACGCCCATATCGCTTAAATCTGTCTACGCCCCACATAACCATATATTGAGATCACGGGTAGGTGGCGCATTTCAATCTCGCTTTGCTGCTTGCATATCTTTTTTCCCTTTAGCTGAGGAACGGGTATCTTATAGCGTTCTTCCATGTTTTTTAACTAATTCAAGTAGAACAAGAGAAAAGGAAAAGTGAATTTCGTTTGGGATGTGTGAATACAGACATATATACTTGCTAGGTTATGTTAAAAGCATTTACTTTACTGACTAAAAAGACAAAATCATCTGCAATGATGCGGAAGGCCAATATCACCATTGTGTTTTTAAAAAAAATGTTGTAAGCATTAGCACAGAGAAGACGTATTCTTAAAAGCGGTTTTATTTTGAAAAAAAAAATCAATAAAAATAATCATAGTTATGATTTTTATACCCGTTACTCGTAGAGTAAAAGGGTATACTAGATTCGTCGGAAAGTATGTAACAGGCAGAAGGAAGCGTTTCCGACCCCATAAAGTATATATATTCTTGATCAGGATCACTAGCCGAGTCGATCTAGCCATGTCCGTCTGTCCGTCTGTCTGTCCGTCCGGATGAACGCTGAGATCTCGGAAACTATAAGAGCTAGGCTATTGAGATTAGGCGTGCAGATTCCTGAGCTTCTTACGCAGCGCAAGTTTGTTTCAGCAGAGTGCCACGCCCACTCTAACGCCCACAAACCGCCCAAAACTGTGGCTCCTACAGTTCTCATGCTAGAATAAAAATTTTAACTGAAATGTCTTGTTCTCATCAATACCTATCGATTGACCCAAAAAAAAGTTTGCCACGCCCACTTGAACGCCCACAAACCGCCCACAAACTTCAAAAAATCGTAAATATGAACGCGGATATCTTGGAAAATATCAAAGATTGAGAAATGGGATTTCAGATTTAGATTCCTAGGCTTAAGCGCAGCGCAATTTTGTCACGCGAATATGCCACGCCCACTAGAACGCCTACAAACCGCCCAAACCTGTGGCGCCCACAATTTTCACGCTAGATCAAAAATTGTAACTGAAATGTATTGGTCTTGTCAATACCTATCGATTAATCCAAAAAAAATTTTGCCACGCCCACTCTAACGCCCACAACGCTTAAATCTGTCTACCGCCGGTAGGTGGCGCATTTCAATCTCGCTTTGCTGCTTGCATATCTCCATTTTCCTTTGGTCCCTTTAGCTGAGTAACGGGTATCTGATAGTCGAGGTACTCGACTATAGCGTTCTTCCTTGTTATTTATTAATTATTATAATAATTATTATTTTGAGGAATATTATTAAATCAAAATTTAAAAATTATGATAAACGTCGGATAGACTTCCTTCCTTTATTGCATATGTCGATCCTAAGTGGGTAATTTTCTGATAAAAAAAAAAACAGAGCAATATTCATTATTTAAAGTTCCTGGCTTGAACAAGACAGAAATGATAAAACTATTAAACAAGAAATAACCAACATAACCTGGAAAATTCCCCATGTCACTCCAAGTGTTATTGCAAAATATAAGATGTATGATATTATTAAAAGTGGTGTTAACCTATCATTCGCATTCCGAAGTTGGTATTTATATGTTAACGCCAAGTTGGGGCACGGGACCCAACTCAGCTCAAACGATTCGTTTTTGGAAGCAGAACTTCGTGTTTTGCCTTTCGTGACAACTGCGATTGGTGGATTCGTTCGCCTACCCTCAGCAAATCGTGCAAATGGTTTTCTTAGCAAGGAGCCGTTGATAGTCCTCTTGGAAACAGCCTTGCACCTGTTTAATACAAGTAATTCCTGCTGCCCTATTCTCTCCAAACGTAAGAGCTCTTGAGGCCTTGTCGCAGCATAGACTTCGAGTCCGTTGAATGAATCTCTTCGCAGAGGCGACAATGTGAACGAGCTTGAGCCAAGAAGAAACTCATGCGATCAGCTAATCGAGTGGATGAACCTAAGTTGCAATAGCCACTCTAGCCAAAAAGTTGGACTTGACTTCTCCTTGAATGCGTTTCTCTGAAAAAGATAAGCCGAATCATGAATCGGTCAACTTTATCAAGTATTGATCCTTGTCCCGTAGCGATATAGGTTCATTCCACCACAAATGAAAGTCGATGAGGTCAGCCGCCATCAGACCCCTGGCAGCACAGTCAGAAATAGTGTCAAGGATTTCCGAGGTTCTGTTTCCAACAAAAGTCTTTAGTTGGCTGGTGCATAAAATAACCAGGATAGCACTATTGAAGAGTCGTACCAGGCAAAAAACAATTTGTTCTTGTGGCGTAGTCCAGAAGAGATCGAACGAATAAGTTGGCCTAGAAGTGCTGCGCAAAGTTCCAGGCGTGGCAAGGATTCCTGTTTCAGTGGAGCCACCCTTGTTTTCGCAGGCACAAGGGACTCCAAGATGGGTCCATCGTCATTTGTAACTCTGCTGTACACCACACCAGCATATGCCTTTGTTGAAGCATCCGAAAATCCCTTGAGCTCGAGGTTGTCTGCGTGGTTCGCAACGAAGCGTGGTAATTGGATCTTTTGTAGTGTGTCTAGATCTGCTCTCCACTTCAGTCAGTTGTTCGCCACTTTAGTTGGGAACGGGTCATCCATATACAAGTTAGAGACCCACATTTTTTGAAAATTATCTTAAACTGGATTACAATGGGTGCCAGGAGTCAAAGAAGATCCAAAATCATCGAGACGTCGGACAATATTCTTTGTGTAATCAGGATTCGCCGCTAGGCCTACGATGTATTTTAGAGGCAAAGAATTAAACAATCTAAGAGCCCTTAGTAGTGACAGCACGGTCCTGACAGCACGGTCCAGGAATGGAACCATGGTACGGAGATTCCTGGCAGGAACATTAAACTTGATGCATCCCAACAGGCAAGGACAATCAATATTTCCTACTAGCAGATCATTCAGAAAGAGAAGGCCAGCAGTTGCACAGTTGAACAAGTGTGAAGCAGGGAACACTGACTATCATAGGGCGGAGCCGGTTCAGTCAAATGCAAGGATTGCAATGCAAACTTTAAAAACTTTTTCTGCAACCTCTCAATCCTATTGATCTGGACACTTCCCGAGGGATTCCAAATAAAGGAAGCATATTCAACCCTAGAACGGACAAAGGCAGAGTATACAGACAATCTGGAATACGGATCTTTGAATAATAAAGTGTTTCGCTTAACAAAGCCGAACATTGCATAAGCCTTTGGTAATATAAAATTCAGGTGCTCATTAAACATACATTTGTCATCAAATAATACCCCCAGATTAACTATTTCATTCAAAACAGAGAGAGGGTGGTTATTGATGTGATAAGTGGATGGAATGGTTACAGAACGTTTCGCATAACGAACGATGTGGCATTTGTTAAGGTTTAAAGGCAAACTATTCTTGGAACACCAACTACCGATACTATCTAGGTCAGATTGAAGCAATGTCATTTATAAAAATAATGAAAAGTAAAGGGCCAAGAGAGCTACCCTGAGGAAGTCCAGATGTAGCTTTATAAGGATGGGATAATGCACCGCCTACTTCAACATGATAGCGTCGGTTATCCAAATACGATGCTATCCAATTAAGAAAAGAGGAGTGAAAGCCAAGTTCGGAAAGTTTAGCCTTAAGGGCAGAGTGACAAACCTTGCCAAAAGCTTTGGAAATATCTGTGTAAATCGTGTCCATCTGTAAATGATCCTCAATTGCATGTATACAGTGATTGGTAAAAATAGCCAAGTTGGTCGTCGTAGATCGACCGGGCCATGTTGATTAGGTTCGATGTAAGACCTTATTAAGAAAGATAATTTTTTGAAAATTATTCTTTCGAACAATTTAGCTATGTTGCTGATTTTAGCAATTGGCCTATAGTTAGAAATATCAAATTTACTTCCTCCTGTATGGACCGGCATGACTCTAGAAGTTTTCCATCTAATTGGGAATCTTTCTTGAGACAAAGAAGAAGAGAACATAATTTGCAGGGGTAGGTATAGACTGGCAATACAATTCTTAAGGAAGAATGAAAAAATTCCATCAAAGTCTAGTCTTGGGGAATCATCAAAATAACTAATTGCTTCAGAAATGTCATCATACGATATGTCCAAGCTTTCAATGTTGCAAATTTCTAAAATTGAATTTAAAGTTTCAGGTCATACCAATCATCGGAAGGTTCCATGTTCGAGGAAAAAAAGGCAGGAAACAAATTGGCGATATCGGCCTCGGTGGAAGCAACAACATCCCCATACGACATTGTTGAAGGTATAGACGAATGTGATTTTTTTGAGTTAACAAAGCGCCAAAACGCCTTAGGGTTGGCCTTCAAACTATGCTCAACTTCACAAATGTATTGGTTATATAGAAACTTATTAAGAAACTCAAACTCACGTTTGTGCTGCCTATATCTTTCACCATCGGCCGGGTTATGTGTTTTAGAAAATTGTTTGTAGTATTTGTTCCTAAGGCTTTTGAATTTTTGCAGTCCCTTAGTATACCAAGGAAGCCTGTAGGAACCACGTACCTTGGAACGGACTGTGCTGTCAAGAGTATTTCTAATCTTTGAAAGAAAGGATTTATAATTAGATTCAATGCAAGGGTTCGATAGCAAGGCACCCCAATTTAAGGATAGCAGGCAATCCCTTAGGGAACTCAAACTAGATGGATCAAATATATATCTAGGATTCGAATCATTGAATGGCAGAAAGCTGTAAAATTCGATGTTTAAGCACAAGGGTTTGTGATGTACAACACAATTTGAAATCGTAAATT
Source organism: Drosophila subpulchrella (assembly GCF_014743375.2). Taxonomy (NCBI): domain Eukaryota; kingdom Metazoa; phylum Arthropoda; class Insecta; order Diptera; family Drosophilidae; genus Drosophila; species Drosophila subpulchrella. The sequence goes on from NW_023665622.1 coordinate 923,917, forward strand.
CAGCCAGAGTTACGTTAGAATGAACAATAGAATTAATGAAGATTAAATCAAGAAGCTTATGCAAATCATTGAAAATATTATTAATTTGGGTGAGGCCCATACTAAAACAGTCATCAGTGACAATTATTTCATGAGATTGATGCCCATTTCCAGGTACCATAGCAGATGCTTATAGGTCCCACGTCCAGAAAGCAGAGCTGAGGTTGAAGTCTCCTGCCACACATATGCCATCAGATTCCTCCAAGCTGGCATGGATGTTAGCGATGTTGTCTAAGTGAGCCTGGTAAAGCCCAGAATCACTGCCAGGTGGAACATAGGAAGCCACAATCGATATCTTCCCGGATGAGCCAGACACCGTCACCGCCAATTGGTCCAGAAGAAAGTCATCATTAAGGAGTCGAATTACAGTGCAACAGAATTTACGTGTAACAGCCACGATGACACCACCACCTCTCTCTGCATTCTGCCAAAGTCTCTATCCTTACAAATAACTTGGAATAACTTAGGATCTAAAAATTCATTCGAACTAAAGTTAGAATTTAGCCAAGTCTCAAACAGTATGATAATGTCATAGTCATTGTTGGAAGTATTCATAAAGACAGACTGCCGGCCATCCTAAGAGGGCAGAAGAAATTGCATCAATAGAGAGAGGCGGTGAAGAGCACAGTGAAGAGTGTGTCCGACTACTCATATAAGAAATCGCTATCCCAGAAGACGCGCTGAGCTCATTAGTATCAGAATCCGAAGATAGCAGCATCCGATGTTGGTTTAACTCCGGCGGCGAATATGTAGAGAACATATTTTCAATGAGGGCTTTCAAACCTAATGAAGAGTATGAATCCAACCGATGTTCTAGGTACTTCGGGAGAGAGGCGCAAGATGTTGAGAGCTCAACTCCGAGGAGCGCGCCGATATTAGAGCCAGGCGGAAGGCGAATGTCTCGAAAAACGGACAACAAAAGCTCCAGCTGATGTTGTCGATGGTGCAACGGGAGAGCAGCGCAAGATGATGAGAGCGCAACTTCGAGGAGCGCGCCGATATTAGAACCAGGCGGACAGCGAATGTCACGCAAAGCGGACAACAAAAGCTCCGGCTGATGTTGTTGATGAAGTGTCAGGAGAGCAACGGAAAATGATGTGAGCGCAACTCCGAGGAGCGCTCCGGTATTAGAGCAAGACGGACGGCGAATGTCACGCAAAGCGGACAACAAAAGCTCCGGCTGATGTTGATGATGAAGCGTTAGGAGAGAGACAGAAGATGATGAGAGCGCAGTGAGAAAGGCAAGCAGCTGCCGATGTTGTTGCGAAAACGACTCAGACAAATGAGGAAAGGCTCTCAGAAAATGTCCCGCAAAAGTAACGACACCAGTGGCGTCGAACACCAGGGGTTTTTTGGATGGATCACTTGATGTTGAAGTTTGTCCACGCTCCGGCAAATTAGCTAAGATTCCATCCCCTTCAACAATGGCCCGTTCTCTATGAATAAATCTTTTGACCTTAACTGAGTTCGGCCAGAAATCGTTTTTGAAGACTGAATCATAAAGGTGATCGGGGATACCAAGCATGAAATTTACAAACTTTAAGGTTGTAACATCATCTTTTTTTACAAGTTTTACACAAGTGAGAGAACTAGCATCCATCTTAAGCTTGGTGGACACATATTTTAAAACAGCATTCGGCTCTGTACCAGTAGCAAACTTTCCGACATGCAAAAATTTCTTGGTAGGCTTTTGCCGATCTTCGGCATTAGGAGCCACTCCAACAACATGTTTATTGGACTTGTTGTTGTTCCTTCTCTTCTTATATCGAACTTGTATATAATTTCCTCTCTCAATATCCAGAGCATGATTAGAAGGGTCAATGACCTCGGAAGACGTAGCGGCGTATGACTGGGGAGCTGCAGCTACGTTGGTAGGCCTCGGTAGACGAGGTTTGGGATTTAAATATTAATTCTGAGACAATGCATCATCTTTAGGGGGGAACGCCTCCAAGAATTTATTATGAATGCCCTGATATAAGCGCTCCAGGGCTTTCAATTTATCATCGAACTCATCAATTTTAGATAGCGAATCATTCGCAACCACACAGCTATCACATTGCCACAGAATGTTTGGATTTAATAAAAGTTTGAGCACGGCACAAAGAAGAACAGCGAACAGAATCCGAAGCGCGAAGCTGGGCCAATGTAACATCGGTGTTGCACTCGGGACATCGGGGAAGTAACATAGCGAGAATTTTAAGCACGTCTGAACGCAAAGAATGCTAGATGACGACGTTTGATTCACCGCATCCATCTTTCCCACTCCTCGTGAAGAGCAATACAATAGCTGAACTGGTTAAACTCCTTCTAAACTTCGTTTAGGAGCTCTATTCGTGTGACGATCTCCTCTCTGATCGTCTGGCACGGCTTTTCACTTATGATTTTAATTGTTCCATTGTAAACAATTTTCCTGAGAATCAAAACACTTATAAACTGTCCAAGAATCCGGAACGATGGACCAGCAATAGGTCATATGGACAATATCCACCGAAAAAAAAAAATTTGGAAAAAATTCGATTTCCACATACGTTTTTTTTGAATCGCCAGCTGATTAATATTGAGGAAATGTGTTGTCCCTTATTAAACAAGTTCAAGGGAACCCGGTTTCCATATTGTGGAGCACATCTTAAGGACGCGGTTTGTGCCCTAAACTATGCACATATTTTTAATTTTTTTTAAGTATCCCGATGTCAATAAATTTATTTTTTAATATTCAGTTTGAAATTAAGACTATATGTGTTAAGCTGTTTAAAAAAAAAAGAATTAACCAAATGAATCTCCTTGAGGAAATTTACCGATTCTTTAACAACTTTAAAGGGGAGATATTTTAACAACACTTTCAATGGCTGCGTTCAGCAGAACAACATAATAACTCCAGTAATCCATCAGTAATCAGTGGTCAAGTTTGTTCTGCGGAACGCTCATGATACATAACGACGCCGAAAAAGTAAAACATTTTTCAAAAAAAAATTAACCTATGCAATTCAAATGTCTTTTTAAATAGGTTTTTAAAGTTGCTTTGTAAAAATGACATCGGTTGCCACCACAACTGTAGCCTGGCCCACAGCAATCGTAGATACGTAAAAATAAGAAAGTCCTGAACAGTTGTGTATAATTTAACTTACTTCATCGGTTTTTTTTATAATAATTATCTTAATTCTCCTTTTTAATAATTAATCATGCGTAGTTAAGCATAAGTAATCAGGCGCGCTCAGCAGAACTATCGTAAGAATTCCATCAATGATCAGGTATAATGTTGTTATGCTGAACGCAGCCATTATCTTCTCAACGCGAAATCTATGTTCATGGATCAAGGTGGACATGAGATTAAAACAAGTTACTCAGCTTAAGGGACCAAAGGGAAATGGAGATATGCAAGCAGCAAAGCGAGATTTAAATGCGCCATCTACCGGATTTAGACAGATTTAAGCGTTATGGGCGTTAGAGTGGTCGTGGCAAACTTTTTTTTGATCAATCGATAGGTATTGACGAGACCAATACAATTTACTTAAAATTTTGTACCTAGCATGAAAAATGTGGGCGTCATAGGTTTCGGCGGTTTGTGTGCGTAAGAGTGGGCGTGGCATATTCGCTCAACAAATTTGCGCTGCGTACAAGGCTACGGAATCTAAAACTTAGATCCCAATTCTCTATCTTTGATAGTTTCCGAGATATCCGCGTTCATATTTACGATTTTTTGAAGTCTGTGGGCGGTTTGTGGGCATTAAAGTGGGCGTGGCAAACTTTTTTTTCGGTCAATCGATAGGTATGGATAAGAACAATACATTTTAGCTAAAATTTTTATTCTAGCATTAAAACTGTAGGAACCACAGTTTTGGGAGGCTTGTGGGCGTGGCACTCTGTTGAAACAAACTTGCGCTGCGTAAGAAGCTCAGGAATCTGCACGCCAAATCTCAATAGCCTAGCTCTTATAGTTTCCGAGATCTCAGCGTTCATCCGGACAGACTGACATGGGTGATCAAAAATATATACACTTTATGGGGTCGGAAACGCTTCCTTCTGCTTGTTACATACTTTCCGACGAATCTAGTATACCCTTTTACTCTACGAGTAACGGGTATAACAACCAATTGTGGTGAAAACTTTACATTCTGCAATCCCGAATTGACATCAATGAACAATGAACATTGACATTCATGAACACACCTAGCCTATAGCCCCACCTATCTTCTTTTTCTATAGCGCCACTTGGCCTACAGCGGGTCGGAAACGGTTCCTTCGACCTGTTACATACTTTCCGACGAATCAAGTATACCCTTTTATTCTACGAATGACGGGTATAAAAATAATTACAGAAATACATTTCAATTTACTACCATATATGTATGTTTACCGAAAACGAAATATAACGGTCTTTGCATTATTTTGACATTAATTATACAATCGTTTCCATGGCAGCTATATGATAAAGTCATTCTTTCTTTTTTTTAATTTTAATCGAAATTCTGAAATTTTTAAAAGAATGTTATTCCCAAGAGTGGAAGTAAATATGTCAAGAAACAACAAAGTGAACATTACAAAGTGAGCATTACATTTTTTAAAAATATATTTTTCGCTCATTCCTATGGGAATGTTCGATCCGGCTCGTTCCGACTTATATATGTACAACACCTGCAACAGAAATATGACTTTTGGGAAGGTTAATCCCAATAGCTTTATAACAGAGACTAGATTGAGAAAAAAACGGACATACGGACGGTCAGATCGACTCGTCTAGTGATGCTAATCGAGAATATATGAAGTCGGAAACGTCTCCTTCACTGCGTTGCAAACATCTGACTTACATCATTATACCCTCTGCAAGGATATACAAAGTTTAGATTCTTTGGTAAGTCATTAACAGACCAAAAGTTTGTTAGAAAGTTTAGGCCCACTGTCCGGCGAATCTGGACCCCGGCCCCGCTATCCAACTGCACCGCTCTCCCGCTCTCTCGCGCTCTCGCGCTCCCGCTCTGTTCCCAGCTCCCCTCCGTGAAGTCTCCGCTGCGCTTTGGAGCGCGGAACTGAGCTTAGACTTAAGCAGTTCGATTTTGGCATTCATATGGAATAAACCGCGGTCGCCTATTGTACAAAGTGAACTTTTGCGTGACTACTTTTCGGTCAAGGGGCACTTCGCGTATCGAGTGGTTTTCTCCCCTACACCCTAGACGCAGATCGCCCGCCAGCCGCACCAGCAGCAAGCCGCCGAGGACCAGCGCATCAGTTCCCGCCATCGCCTCCCACGCTATTCTACCAGCGCCGACGGTACCCCGCAACCCACCGGCGTACATTTTGGTCCTTCGATCCTGTTGGGGCGGGTGGTGGCTTGATCGCTGAAATAGATAAAGTCCCAAGAACGAAGGGTATGCAAAAAACACGGGGGTACTTTGGGGTTCGAAAACGTCGAACGCAATACGAAAACGCAACACATACCCCGCCGGCAATAATTATTTAATACATTTTAAACCGGCGAACATACAAATATTTACATGCAGTATTATTTCTCCACGGGTGATATACGAACTCCTTACTCACCGTTCCTAATCCGTATCATTGGGTTTAATTCCGCAAAGTAAACCAGGTCGGTACTTGCTCCAATTTATATTTCTCCGATCCACGACTTTTTTTGTCCACACCTCGTTCCACTGTTAAAGAAGTGGACCAGGTTTCCTATTTATTCGACATAAACAAAGGCGAGCAGATACCGACCCAAAAAAGGTAATTTTTTTTAAGTGTCCGTTGGATGTGATAACAACAAGTTGTCTATTCCACCTGCCGTAGTTCCAGGCATATCCGTATATCCGCGCACACCCGAACTAACCGCTAAGTCCTCGTCGCCCCGAAAAAGGGTCACCCGTGGAAACGTCAAAATGGCACTAACACCTTCCCAAATTGCTCTAAACAAATTTATTGAGGTCTCAGATCGGCTGAGTTAGTTTGAATCCAGAAAAAACACTCCTTCGCCGATCCCTCCTACTCTGTCCATGCTAAACATCCGCCGCGAAGAAATACGCGCGTTATGGGACCGCATCAAGGCAGAATACGATGAATGCACTGGGTGCATAGCAGAAGCCGGAGACAGTGCAGCTGATAGTTTCCCAATTCTCAAAGCTAAATACGGCTACTGCTATTCCGTTTACGAGAGATGTGGGGCTCAGATCGCGGATATGATAGCCCAGGCTCCCCAAGTTCAAGCTGTTCCTACCCAGACTTACATTTCCTCTGGCTGTAAGCTGCCTGCGATAGCGTGGTTTTCACCGGAGATTATCTGCGGTGACCGACCTTTAGGGATCTGTTTACGGCCATTTATATAAATAATCCAGGGCTGACGCCAGTCGAAAAACTGTTTCACCTAAATGCCAAAGCAAGTGGCGATGCACACACGATAGTGTCGAACTCCCCCCTTACTAACGATGGCTTACGCTCAGTTTGGGCTAACCTAACTGAGCGTTTCGAAAATAGGCGGCTGTTAGTAAATAGCCAATTAAAAATACTTTCCAATGTGCAGTCCGTTAATTAGGAATCTGGGTCAGCTATCCGAGAACTTCAACGCACTATCCAGGGTTGCTTCACGGCTTTAGAGATGTCCGGAATTGAAACCAAAAATTGGGATTGCCTTTTAGTGTACATGTGCTTCTCCAAACTTCCGAAGCTCACGATATCCTTGTGGGAACAGTCCCTGCACAACAAGGCCGAGATTCCGACGTGGCAGGAGCTGAACGCCTTCCTTACGGAGCGTCACCGGACCTTAGAAGCCATAGACGACGTACGGCCGTCAGGATCGAGTCAATCTCTGCCAAAAACATCCGCCCCCACTGCAGCGCCTCGAAGAATAAATTCTTACGAGACAAGGGTAGCACCCAAGCCCAAAGGATGTGACCTTTGTAAGAAGGAAAACCATCCCGTCCGCACATGTGCACGATTTCTCCAGATGACGGTCGACGAGCGGTCGGCATATATAAAGAGAAAGCAGCTGTGTCTGAACTGCTTCGCACGAGGGTCGGGCTATTATTATTTTCCAGGCACTTTAAATACTTATTCTCGTTATGTTGGAGAGGAGGGAGGCCTACCAAGATCCTTGTCAGGACTCGGGCACTAATATGCCCATGTAACATACTGCTATGCTTTTTTTTTTTAAGGAAATGACCAACCTCCAGCATGTCTTTCTTGGCAAGACCAGAAACCTGTTGCACCAAAACGTACATTACTTATCTGAAGAAAAGGCCATTGAAGGCGCAGCCAACTCCCGAAATTTTTTCTTAAAAAGGAATATAGTCAAAGAACAGTATGCAAGGTAAGTGTTATAAATACATTTAAGGGCCCAAACGGTTCTACATTGGGCAAATTCTTGTGGCGAAACTCTTGGCCCACAATAGTCCCTATTCAATTTTCACTACGATTGCCTGAATGGAAATGTCATCCTTGATCAATTTGCCAATAGCAAATAGCGTACAAATTGTAAGTCAACAAAAATCCGCAACAGCGATTGTAAGTAGCTGTGTGCAGAGACTATTAGGTACAATTTTACCAATTCACCTATCGGTCTAAGTATGTATTATCGAGTAATTTTTTAATACCAGAAGTTCATATCGGTTTTGTCAATTTTGCTTATTAGAGCTGACATGTCTGTCCTGCTTGCACTTAAGTAAAACCGTATAGTCAGGGAAAAAATAGTTCTAATGAATGAGCCGAATAATGCAGGAGTAACCGCATGATTAGATTAAAGGTCCTATACAAACCTATTTTCCATCACCAAGAGGTTTCGCGATATAGCTAAGATTACAAAAAACCTATGTTTGCCTACATATTGAGTTATGCGGCAAATTAAAATATGACATGGCAACCTATGAAACTCAAGTAAACAAGTATATTTTTACACATAAAATAAATGTATTTATATATTTTATTTAAGACGATTTCAGACTTTGGAATAAAAAATTAAAAGTCGGCAAACAACAAAATTGGAGATGTCTTTTTGGCGACATTAGGCGGTGTTATAAATATTTTATTCTCAAGACGATTTTCTTGTTTACTCGCATTCTATAGGTTGCCATAAATTGTTTTAAATATGACAACCTATAGGAACAGATAGTAACACTAAAAAACGGTTTTATTGCTTTAACAAATCCAATAAAATATCTTCATGAAAACGCTATAAACCGAAACTAAAGCATACCTTGGACAATAGATTCCAGGAAAAAACCATTTTTTCTATTTAAGATTTTTTAGGCGCGGGTTTCCATTAGAGAAATTGTGAAAAATGAATATATATATGGGGAATCATTTTTAGCAATGCCGTCATGTATTAAGCGTGTGTTCCAGCAAAATATTTAAGATAAGTCAAATTACAGTGGCTGACAGCTTAAATTTTGCAGTGCATACTTTAAACTTTAACGCTAGATAGCGGTAAACGATTTCTTAAGTGCTTGCGCTTACATGAGAGAGCAGTCATAAATCTATTTTTTGTAATTATAACAGGCTGAAATTTTTTAATATAAGTTATTAACAAATGTGCCGAAAGACTCGCGAAGACTTAAATTTAATGTACATCGTGATAAGTTATAGATAGTAATATAGCGTTGGTCTAACAGGAACATTAAAGGTCAGGTGGTTTACAAAAACAACGTAATCAATATCACAGAGCATAAGAAAGGGTTCCACTGGGATAAGGTTACAGAATATTCATTAATTCATTATTCATTGAGTGCCTGAGAAAGTTAAATAAGAATCGGTTTACCTACACCTAGAGCTTCTTAAAAGAATCCGATTATATATCATAATAGCTCAAATTGACCTTTTTAATTTGTATTTTTAACAATATTTTAAAATTAAAATCATACCGGAGTAATAAAAAAATAAAAATGGTTATATTGCTATATCAATCAGTTAAATATCCTCATGAAATCGCTTTTATCCGAAATCATAGCATAACAAGAAAGGAAGTTAGCTTCGGCAAGCCGAAGCTTATATACCCTTGCAGCTATAATTATTAAATTTAAAAACACAAAAAATGATATTCCCAATAGTATAAGATAATATGTCAAAAAACACCGAAGCTATAATTTGTTTCATATTATTTTCCTACCAATTTTCCGATCGTTCCTATGGCAGCTATATGATATAGTCGTCCGATTTTGATAAAATTAAATTCGAAACTCAGAAATAATTGAAAAATGTTATTTCCAAGCGTAGGAGGTTATATGTTAAAAAACACCGAAGCTATAATTTGTTTCATATTATTTTCCTACCAATTTTGCGATCGTTCCTATGGCAGCTATATGACATAGTCGTCCGATTTTGATAAAATTTAATTCGAAATTCAGAACTAATTAAAAAATGTTATTTCCAAGCGTTGGAGGTTATATGTTGAAAAACACCGAAGCTATAATTTGTTTCATATTATTTTTCCACAAATTTTCCGATCGTTCCTATGGCAGCTATATGATATAGTCGTCCGATTTCGATAAAATGTAATTCAAAATTCAAAATTATTTAAAAATTGTTATTTCCAAGCTTAGGAGTTTATATGCTAAAAAACACCAAAGATATAATTTTTTTTCATTTTTTTGTCCGATTATTCCTATGGGAGCTATAAGATATAGTTGTCCGATCCGGCTGGTTCCGACTTATATACTACCTGCAAAAGATATAAGACTTTTGGGAAAGTTTCAGCCCGATAGCTTTAAAACTGAGAGACTAGTTTGCGTAGAAACGGACGGACAGACGGACAGACGGACATGGCTAGATCGACTCGTCTAGTCATGCTGATCAAGAATATATATACTTTATGGGGTCGGAAACGTCTCCTTCACTGCGTTGCAAACTTCTGACTGAAATCAATATACCCTCTGCAAGGGTATAATAAAAAGCATACCATGGAAAATAAAAATTAATTTCATTTAAAATACATTTTTAGATGCGGTTTTCCATAAAAAAAATTTTAAGCAATAGAGAACGTTATAGTTGTGTGTCTCGACTATCAGATACCGCTTACTCAGCATTTAAATTTAAAATTTATAGATGTAAATTTGGTCCGTCAACGGCAGGTTAATGCCGGATTTTCGGTCCTTTTACTGCCTCCTAGTGCTTTTCAACACCTATACGATCTTCCTTCTCTTTTTGAAAGAGAAAGTGTGAGGAGAGGAAATGCAAAGGGCGAGAAGCCCCCGCCCCCGACGCTAGCTTTCTGTTTCAGCAATTTATGGTTTACATTAACTGTTGAAAATGTATACTACCCGAAGCAATGCATTCTCGTTTCTTCACAATTAGACGAATGTTATAACAGAGTCGAAGTAAGAATGATCAGTCGTCAATAAACTCTTAAGCTAATCAGTTCATGTCGTGGGCGTTTTTGTCTCTTGCGCTAATAACGTTCATCCCTTCAATATTAACATTATCGGAATTAGATAAATGAGATTATTATTAGGTGATTGGGGAGAGAAGAGAGGGAGACGAAAAAAGGACAAATAGTTTAATTCACATATTAAACTTATTTTTCAAAATAAACGTGGTTAGTTTTGTGTCGCTAAACTCCTTTAAAACAAGAAAGGAAGTTAACTTCGGCAAGCCGAAGTTTGTATACCCTTGCAGTTATAATTATTAAATTTAAAACAAGGGAGAACGCTATAGTCGAGTACCTCGACTATCAGATACCCGTTACTCAGCTTAAGGGACCAAAGGGAAATGGAGATATGCAAGCAGCAAAGCGAGATTTAAATGCGCCACCTACCGGCGGTAGACATATTTAAGCGTTATGGGCGTTAGAGTGGGCGTGGCAAATGTTTTTTTTGGGTCAATCGATAGGTATTGACGAGACCAATACAGTTCAGTTCAAATTTTGTATCTAGCATGAAAATTGTGGGCGTCACAGGTTCGTGCGGTTAGTGGGCGTGGCATATTTGCGTAACAAACTTGCGCTGCGCACAAGGCTACGGAATCAAAATCTGAGATCCCAATTCTCTATCCTTGATAGTTTCCGAGATATCCACGTTCATATTTACAATTTTTTGAAGTTTGTGGGCGGTTTGTGGGCGTGGCAAACTTTTTTTTATCAATCGATAGGTATTGATGAAAACAATACATTTCAGTTAAAATTTTTATTCTAGCATCAAAACTGTAGGAGCCACAGTTTTGGGCGGTTTGTGGGCGTTAGAGTGGGTATGGCACTCTACTGAAACAAACTTGCGCTGCGTAAGATGCTCAGGATACTGCACGCCAAATCTCAATAGCCTAGCTCTCATAGTTTCCGAGATCTCAGCGTTCATCCGGACAGACAGAGGGACATGGCTAGATCGACTCGGCTCGTGATCCTGATCAAGAATATATATACTTTATGGGGTCGGAAACGCTTCTTTCTGCCTGTTACATACTTTCCAACGAATCTAGTATACCCTTTTACTCTGCGAGTAATGGGTATAAAAATTAACACCACTTAAAAATGTTGTCGTTTGAGATTTATGAACCATTAAGAATAAAAATTGTATATTTTTTATTTCTTGTTATTTCTTTGTAAATTATTAGAAAGAATTGTTTGTAAAATGTTGTTTTTAATTTGTTTAATGTTAGTTTGACATATTCTGAAGTCATCACAAAAGTATGCTACAAATCTATTTGTATAATATATTTTAGTTCTCATCCGAAGAAAGGTTATAAGTCCATATAAGCGCCTATGGACTCCAGGTTTACGGCATCGCTGCAAAAATCAACCTCAACAAAATCCGGGTTTTGCAATCGAAAACGCTTCGAAGGATCTCTGGAGTTCAGTGGCTTATGCGAACCAGGGACATCGAACGTGATCTCAATGTGCCCAAACTTGGAGAAAAGCTTTCTCGAAAATGTATGGAAAGGCTAAATGAGCACCCCAACAGCCTAGCCAAAAAACTTGGTACCGCTGCTATAAACAGCGCTAAACCAAGTAACCGAGTCAAAAGAAGACTGAAAAGACACCACCCTCAAGACCTACCGGACCGGATTTTGACCTAGCAACAATAATATGGAGGGTGGTAACCTCCATATTATTATAAAAAATTCTTCTTCTTCTTGTCCTAAGTAACGCTTAGGCTTATTATTGTACTATTTTCGTAAAAAACGATTAGATTAAGCAGCCAGTTGGATAGCAGTGTGCTAACCTTAAGAAAAAAGTTTCCACCTTAACAAAAGTTTAAAAAAAATCCGAAGTACAAGAAATGCAGCATACCTTTAGACATACTTAAGTCCTCCCTTAAGCGCTCTGCGGGGCAATTTCCTGTTTAATAGTTTCGGCATGGACACTATATAGATTTCGAAAGTGACATGAACGGTTAGCGTACCTTTCTGTACCAATCACATGAAACCTTACATTTGTCAACAAAGAAAACGAAAAAGTGGGATTAGATTCGCTTGTTTGTAAGCTCAGCTCGCAAGCGGTATTGAAACAGAAACTGACAGTCTGTCTATTCTAGTGATCATGATCTTTCTGACAAATGTTGTGGGTGCCACGTTGACCGGCTATATGGGATTTCATGTGATTGGTAAAGAAACCGAGAGTTGAACGGACGAATAGATGGATTTTAGAGATTGTAAGCCTTTAAGATTCTTCTTCTGAGAATTCCTGGGAATTGTGGTCCTCAGAGTCTGAATCGGAAAAGTGTGAGTCGCTTACGCATAAACACTCACTTGGGTTTAACATGAGTGATTCCTTGTGAAACGTATCGAGATTTTCATTATGGTCTCAAAACGGTTTCATATTTTTATCACGATATTATACCATTTATACAGGATTTTAAAAATATTAAAAAAAATTATCCATTTGACAGAAGCAAAGATATGGCGATGCCCTTTTTTTGTTAAGATTGTGTATAACTTTAAATTACATGGTGTAAAAAATAATAAAAAATTCTCCTTAATTATTATTTTTGCCAACCTTTCAGATAAAAATAACTCCAATAACAGTTTCCAAGCAAATTATAGTCCAAACTTAAAAAAAAAATTCAATCGCGGTTTTCTGCAAATCGGCATTTTTAATTTTTTTTTAAAATTAGTATAATGTTCTAAACATAATCCTTGTTGAATCCTACAAATTTTGACGTGGGACCTCCATGGGTTTCCCCAGAATTAATTAAAACAGCTTATATTAAATCAAAATCAAAGCAGTCTTTTCTTGTTATTACTATTAAATTATGTTGTAACGAACTGTTTTCGACCGTTTTACGCGCTACTTAAACGACGCGACTAGCCCAGAGATATTGTACGTTCGTCCCACCAAATTTATGTTGCAAATGCAAGATATCCGATTGGGACAAATCGGACAATTTTATTGTTTGTCTTGGGCTGATAGAATTAATTTTTTATAGCATCATTGACAAGAATATTAAAATGAGATAAAATGAGAAAGTGGGCTTCCATTTAAAGAAGCGATGTAAGCCACCGCAACTAGCTGACGAGGTCAAAATTCCAGCCCAAGACAAACAATAAAGTTTTCCGATTTGTCCCAATCGGATATCTTGCATTTTGCAACATAAATTTGGTGGGACGAACGTACAATATCTCTGGGCTACTCGCGTCGTTTAAGTAGCGCGTAAAACGGTCGAAAACAGTTCGTTACAACATAATTTAATAGTAATAACAAGAAAAGACTGCTTTGATTTTGATTTAATATAAACTGTTTTAATTAATTCTGGGGAAACCCATGGAGGTCCCACGTCAAAATTTGTAGGATTCAACAAGGATTATGTTTAGAACATTATACTAATTTTTAAAAAAAATTAAAAATGCCGATTTGCAGATAACCGCGATTGAATTTTTTTTTTAAGTTTGGACTATAATTTGCTTGGAAACTGTTATTGGAGTTATTTTTATCTGAAAGGTTGGCAAAAATAATAATTAAGGAGAATTTTTTATTATTTTTTACACCATGTAATTTAAAGTTATACACAATCTTAACAAAAAAAAGGCATCGCCATATCTTTGTTTCTGTCAAATGGATACCTTTTTTTAATTTTTATAAAACCCTGTATAAATGGTATAATATCGTGATAAAAATATAAAACCGTTTTGAGACCATAATGAAAATCTCGATACGTTTCACAAAGAATCACTCACATACACATTGCTTCTTTTGGAAAGTGCTGTTCTCGTTCCTTGAAATTTTTTAAACGTAATAAGGAAATAACAGGGTTGGAACAGTCCATTGATCTATAGAACAGGTCCGACATTGTTAATATGCGATCACACTTTCTGGTATGGTTTATCCGATCATTTTTGTAAAATTTGTTTTTAGCCTCAGAAGCTTCTTCGCCCATCATACCTACCGTTTAAATACTGGTCCAAGTTATATCTTCTCCATGAACCAATATTTTATGTAAAGTAGCGTTCATTGGGTACCACGGATATGCATCTATATAAAAAAGAGCTGTTTGTAAAGCATATTTTTCAAATTTTTGATCATTTATTTCATGTTTTGAGTTAATACCTATTAAAATAATTTTTAAATTTATAAAGGAGATCGGATTTTAAGCCCGTTATTTTTGGAAGAACGTATATGCCTGAAGGCTCTTCTGGCAGTATTTCCAGTGTTGGTGTTGCCGTATCCGCCGGGCTTTGGCTAGCTTACCCTTAGGCTCATCTTTTCCCAAAATTGATTTTGAATATAAGCCTTTCTAGAATTAAATTCCAGTTTGTCTTCCTCGGACCTATTAGAGATAGCACGAATTCTACTGAAATATTGGTATTTTCAGTAATAGTTTGGAACAGTTGTAGACTGGAAATCTCCTTTTCCAAATTATTGTACTCCGATAAAATTAATTCTTTACTTTCCTTTACGAACTGTAACTTCATCGGCCCATCGCCAGATGGTCTTAGAACAATTCTAAGAGGAATAGAAGTTGTTGCGAACAAATTTTCATCCTTTCCAGGCCCATTGAAATATTTTTGGTTGTAAGCAGAATGTCCGCTGCTACCGTCAAACCCATAGGAAAATGTAATCTGCAAGTAAAGTGAACTGCTGCCTAAACTTATTATTAAGTCTGAACATAAAGTTAAACACCGTTGGGTCGTGTGATTCACTAAAGCTTGTAGCTTAACTTCAGCTCTGTCTTCGGAAATTTTCACAGTCTCTGCGGACGGACGTCAATTATGTTTAGCCTCCTATAAGATATTATAAGAAGTCGGCTCCAGATTCCTTCGACGACATTCGAATGGCAGTATATTGTGCTTTAGAAAACGAATTATTAAAAAAAAACCAAGGCTTCATCGCCACTTTTTTTTTAAAGTTCACTTTCTAATTTAAATCCGAGAATTTTACATGCTTTTCCCGGGCTATTAGAAATATTTTTCAATGCTTAACTTAGATTCTTATCCCCATACCTCGTTGCAGCATAAGTCCCAGCTTCTAGAAACTTCTGTGAAATATTATTATGTTTGACACTTATATTTGAAATTTCTCGACGCTGCGACGGTTAGACATTTCCGAAAATTGTAATTTCGGACGACCCCTCGCGGAGGGATCACGTTTTAAGGTCATTGGAAATAAGAATAATGAATTTAACCAAGTCGAATGACGTTCGATAAAATTGATACTTAATTTTTTCAAATTGGTCCTTTTAACATTGTATTCGGATCTCAGTTTAATAGCTTTAATGCAGTTATCATCCGAAATTCCAGATTTAGATGCAATAAAACCAGCAACTAAAGATATATCATTGTTGTATTTAGAAAGTAAATCCACAATTTCCGCTTTTTTAAAGTTAGCCATGGTCTGCTCGCTTCGAGCTTCGAGCACCGAATGACAGAAATTGTGAACATTTTTTTAGAGAAGAGCCAAAAATGATATTTCTCTTTTCGATATATCAATATTACGTTCGATTGTTGGTTTCAGAAATAAAAGAAGCGGGAATGAATGAAAAAAGTAGATTTTAGATGTTAGGCAAACTAAAATCCAATATTGACGGGCAAAACGTACATTAAATCTGAAGAAAGTAAGTAAGAAAGTAGTAAAGCTCATCAAAATGGTTCGACTTTTAATTAAGCCTTCAATTAAAAATAAAATTACTGAAAACTAAGGCCAAAAACCGCATCGAGTCGCCGATGGATAGGAAACAAGTAAGACATACGAGTTATTTTATATTTTTACTTGTTGAAAATAATGACTTCTAAAAGTTTTGTGAAGAAGTCGAAGAAGTCAGCATCTTTGACTTCTAGATTTTTTTCCATTTCCATCAATATTTGATTTAATATATTATAAAAAGGACTCCATAGACGATATGGTCATTTTCTTTAAAAAACAAGAAAGGAAGTTAACTTCGGCAAGCCGAAGTTTGTATACCCATGCAGCTATAATTATTTAGTTTAAAAATACAAAAAATGATATTCCCAATAGTATAAGAAAATATGTCAAAAAACACCGAAGTAATAATTTGTTTCATATTATTTTCCCACCAATTTTCCGATCGATCCTATGGCAGCTATATGATATAGTCGTCCGATTATGCTAAAATTAAATTCAAAATTCAGAACTAATTAAAAATTGTATTTCCAATTTTACGATCGTTCCTTTGGCAGCTATATGATATAGTCGTCCGATTTCAATAAAATTTAATTGGAAATTCAAAACTAATTAAAAAATGTTATTTCCAAGCTTGGGAGGTCATATATACAAAAACAAGAGAGGAAGTTAACTTCGGCAAGCCGAAGTTTGTATACCCTTGCAGATATAATTATTTAATTTTAAAATACAAAAAATTATATTCCCAATAGTATAAGATAATATGTCAAAAAAACACCGAAGCTATAATTTGTTTCATATTATTTTCCCACCAATTTTCCGATCGTTCCTATGGCAGCCATTTGATATAGTCGTTTGATTTTGATTATTTCTAAGCGTAGGAGGTTATATGATAAAAAACACCGAAGCTATAATTTGCTTCATATTATTTTCCCACCAATTTTCCGATAGTTCCTATGGCACCTATACGATATAGTCGTCAGATTTTGACAAAATTAAATTCGAAATTCAGAACTGATTAAAAATCTTTTCTACACACACTATAATTTAAAAAAAAATCTTTTTCCGATTATTCCTATGGGAGCTATAAGATATAGTTGTCCGATTCGGCTGGTTCCGACTTATATCCTACCTGCAAAAGATATAAGACTTTTGGGAAAGTTTCAGCCCGATAGCTTTAAAACTGAGAGACTAGTTTGCGTAGAAACGGACGGACAGACGGACATGGCTAGATCGACTCGTCTAGTCATGCTGATCAAGAATATATATACTTTATGGGGTCGGAAACGTCTCCTTCACTGCGTTGCAAACTTCTGACTGAAATCAATATACCCTCTGCAAGGGTATAAAAACGTATTTTTGGCCAAAAATCGGATTGGCTGGCCCAGAGTGCATGGGTGAAAGTGAATTGAATTTCACAAAACACACAAATAAATCATATTGTTGTGTATCGAAAAAAGTTTTCCACAAATCTTTGCTCTGGCACTGCTGAATAGGTTTTTTCAATTTTTGCTCCACCTTTTTAATCAAAATTATCTCTCGAACAAATTACGCGAACTCTTTATAATATTATTGTAAATACATTGTCGGCACGATAGGAGAATTATTTGGATTTTTTACGTGACGTCACTGTTGGGGCGGGGTGGCTTGATCGCTGAAATAGATGAAGTCCCAAGAACGAAGGGTAAGCAGAAAACACGGGGGTACTTTGGAGTTTTTGGCGCGACGGGCATAGGTGTTTATTGGTACACTTGGAAATAAGAACTAGTTAAGCCTAACTTAACTTAAGCGCTCCGTAATTAAACGCCCTTTTGATAGTAGGCCATCAGGATAGTAGACTCAGGAATATGTTGGAAGTGAAGATCGGTCGTCCGTATGTAGAAGAGTGTGGTGGCCCTATCCACACTTGTGGCAGTGATGAGCACTGCGGCAGGAGTCCTTGGAATGATTGTGAACCAAGCAATTTGAGCAGTACTTCTGGATATGTACTTCCTGGAGCCGATTCTGGGGGCTTAGCCGTAGAAAGTGGTAGCACTTCCGTAGAGGATGGATATTTTGGCAGACTCGGCATTGGTAGGATTTAATACCTCGAGTACGTTTGCCATCCAAGGCAGGGTATGGAACCCAATATTCGGATGGAGTATTTTCAGGAGGGAATTTTTGTGCGGAAACTTGCGTTGAATAGGACGAAATGGTGTGTGGAACTGAGGCGGATACTGGCCTTGGAGGGTCGGATGGAATCAGCAGAATAGTAGGACCGCTGTTTCGATGCAGCAATGTGTGATCCCGATCTTGGCAATTGAGACAGTTGTGAGCGCTTGTGCAATCCCGGAATTGATGGCTACTTGCAAAGCAATTGGAGCACAACTGCTTCCTTTGGATATAGGCTAGGCGATCGTTTACCGTCATTTGTAGGAAGCGTGGACATATACGCACGGGATGGTTCTTCTTCGAACACAGATCACAGCCTTTGGGTATCGGAACTAACCTTGTGTTGAAGGAATTTATTTTTTGAAATTCTGCCACTCGATTTGTGACCTTGGACTGGACGTGGAGGAAATTGGCAGATCGGAAACTATCGACGGTCTCAAGAGTTCGATGGCGCTCCGTCAAATAGGAATCAAGCTTAAGCCACGTAGGAATTTCGGCTTTATTTTGGATGGATTGCTCCCATAATGAGAGGGTGAGCTTTGGTAGTTTTGTCGATACATATAAACCAGGATAGGATCCCAATTCTCAATATTAACACCGGAAAGTTTTAAGAAAGTTAAGCAACCTTGAAAAGTGCATTGAAGTTCCTTTAAGGCTGCTCCCGACTCCTGTGCTACGGATTGCACATTTAAAAGTGTTATCAGGTGACTGTTCACCTTATTTTCGAAACGCTCAGTTAGGTTTTTCCAGGCTGAGCGAAAGCCATCATTGGTTAATGGGGATCTCGAAACTATGGAATGAGCTCCGCCACTTGTTTTTGAATTTAAGTGGAATAATTTTTCAACGGGCGTTAGACTCGGATTGTCTATGTATATTGCCGTGAAAAGGTCCCGGAAAGTCGGCCAGCGAAGATAATCGGCAGAGAAAACTTCTGTGTCGATAGGAGGGAGCCGAAAGCCACAAGACTTGGAATTTCGGGACGGAGTTACTGGAGCTTGAGGTATTTGGGTAGAGTCTTTTTAGATTTGTTCCATGAGCTGCGCGGCAAACATTTCATAGGTGGAGTACGTCTGGTAATACTTGGATTTTAGTATGGATTTCGTGTCTGCGGCGCCCTCGCCTGCAGCTATAATACAGTCGGAGCATAAGTCGTATGCTGCCTTTACCGTTTGCCACAAGGAATTGAAGTGATCGCGTCGGATCTTACAGGCGGATAACGTTGGGGTAGGAGCACCTTTAGCGTTCACAGTGGCCTCAAAGTGGATCAGACAGTCAGCTGTGGCCATAAATCGGGTTAAAGCGGATTTGACTGATGTTGCCATGACGTAAAATAATTTAAAATTTTAATTCAGAAGTAAGGAAACGAGCTAGAATCCAATTGGAATTTAGGAACCAATCAAGATTGTAAATATATACGGTCACACTGTCGGATAGGCAAAGTCAATAAATATTTATTATATCGGATGGTCGGACTTATGTGAAGAATTACGGACTTTGTTTGTTTGGAAGGAACATTTATTGTGAGCCCTTGACCCACGTGCACTGGCAAAAATATCGATTTACGTATGTATGTACACTGTACATATGTACATATGTGGCGTGCGAATAGCGGAATAACGCTGCGGAATTGTAAGGACTTCGCTTATGTTTGTTTGTCGATGCGTTTGATTGTCACCTGCACAACTAAATTGCAGACGAATTGCTAGAGTAAATTTGTGGATATTGTAACTTTGTTTTTAATTTTAGAAATAATTTAGCCGTATTTGTGGGTCGAGAAAAGTAGTTGGAGTGGACTGTATTAGAAAGAGTAGTTAGAGTGGACAGTACTAGAATATTTATGTAAATATACACACGCAGCTGGAACACAGTAAAAAATAAGGAAAGCAAATCTTAAGGAAAAATTTTATGATCGGGAATTTTTTGCTGTGGCTGAGTTATATTTTACACACAATTGGAATTGAAAATACATTTGAGAATTATTTTAGTTAAATAGTAGCTGTTTACTGGAATTGTTTCAAGTGCACAATTGTGGGCAAAGGAAACTGGAATATTGTCGGGCACAAATAACGGAATTGAAATACATATATTTATTGCCGTTGCGTCGGATTAATCACTTTTGGATTTAGACAATATATCAAACAGAAAGTTAGTCGAAATAGGGTTCGAAAAACTAGCTGTATGACCGGGAAAATATAGTAAGTGGAACTTATCTGGAGCGGTTCAAGCCTGCTGGGAAAAATCAAAGGAAACTCCAAAGATTTTAAAATCCGGCTTCGACTGGACCAAAATGTTCGGGCGGGGTGGCTTGATCGCTGAAAAAGTTGAAGTCCCAAGAACGAAGGGTAAGCAGAAAACACGGGGCATAGGTGTTTATTGGTACACTTGGAAATAAGAACTAGTTAAGCCTAACTTAACTTAAGCGCTCAAGTGCGGAGCGGAGACCTAGGGGAGAGATGGAGAGGGAGAGCGGACGGCAGTGCGAGCGCGCGAGTTGTAGACATCTGGATAAAACTGCCGCTCGACACTGCCTCCTGAAATTAAACGTAAACAGTCACATATGAGATTTGAAGAGTTTCTCACCTTACCCTACTGATTTAAAGCAATCTCGCGCTGCTCAGGAATCTCTAGAGTACGCATTCCATATCCCTTTCTTTTTATGTTTTACAATTTGAATATGTCGGTCCTATAAAAACTCCCTCCTTCAATTAGGGCTTACTGATGCTTGGATATTTTGACAACAAGTACTTAAAGCCCAGTCCATCCTTATCCATGGTCTTGACAAAATTTTTTGGTAATTCCTAATTTAATATTAAGAGCTGGCATTATTATTGATTCTGGAGGAATAAGGGTTCGAATTTTACATTTTTCTCTCCCGTATGTAGTTCTTTCCGGCCAAATGCTGTCAACGTAGTGTTTCAATCGTGCTCGACTATTCCATTCACACAAAAAAAAAACAATATTTTGTATATCCACTCCGCAAGCAAGTTAGCAACGCCACGACTTTTAAATCTGCGTACATTGAACATTTATACTTATTATATTAAATCAAACTCAGGATGCTTTCAAGAACATAGTAGGTTTCTTTAAATTGGGGTCCATACGCTACTGTAATGGATGGTCGTAAATTGGTATTTTGCAAAAGCACGGCTTTTTTACTGACAGTAAACAAGACCGAAGTCGTTTTTGGTAAAGACATCTTCAAAAATAGAATGTCTTTAATGATATGTTGATACTTTGACTTCCGTGTTCACTAAATTCCAGTGCTTATGCCTTGACGCCAAATTCTCCTTTTTCTTTAGATAAGTCCAGATCCCTTATTAGATCATTAAGAGTCTGTTGATTAATAAGTATGGGAGCCGTGTCCTCATAGCAGTAGTCCTTTTCATTTTCTGAAAGTTCAGAATTTGACGAATTTTTATTCGATGACTTACTCTTAATCGTCGTGGCTTTAACTGGGCTAAATTCGTTCATTCGTTCAGACCTTCTTCATTTAATTGTAACGAAATGTCAGCAAACATAGCAAAACTGGCACGGAGATGTTTTACACTCGTTTCTTGGTTCCATTTTTTTTTGACTAAACTAAAATATGAAAACATTTTCGCTGGCAACTAAGATGTTTTAAAAATGATATTAAAAATTATATGAACCTAAATATAAACTTATTTTATGTATAAAAACATACACGTTTGTTTGTGAAATCGGTTAAAGCCGAAATTAAAGTGTTCAGTGGACGATCGATTCAAAGAAAAATAAAAATTAGTTCCATATAAGATTTATTTTTTATAGGCGGTTTCTATCAGAGAAATTGTTAAAATTTTGAATGTTTCCACTTTGACTTCGAATTCCAAAGACATGGACAATGGTTCAAGACAGGCACTATTTTTTTTTTATTGCCGTCATGTAATGAGAGTGCGTTTCAGCAAAAATATTTAAGATAAGTCCAATGACGTAGGCCACATAATTCAATATGTGGACAAACATCGATTTTTTGTATTCTTAGCTATACCGCGGGACTTTTACTCAGGAGGATCCAATTTTTATAAAAACTGGAAATGGTTCGTTGAAAATTTTTGGCTGTGTACCTGTGTTATTGATCACGAGGCGAGTCGATAGGAAATATAATAGCTAGAAAATTGGGATTTCA
The DNA here is from genome assembly GCF_014743375.2 of Drosophila subpulchrella. NCBI lineage: Eukaryota > Metazoa > Arthropoda > Insecta > Diptera > Drosophilidae > Drosophila > Drosophila subpulchrella. Next base: position 946,230 of record NW_023665622.1, read on the forward strand.
GATGTAGATTTCTTAGCTCAGCGCTAGTTTGTTATCCGAATGTGCCACGCTCTTTCTAACGCCCACAATCGCTTACAGCGCTAAGGTCTGTCCCCCTAAATATTTTTTATTTTGAATATCCATCTATCCAGGTCAGAGGCTAGGGAGCCGAAAGGATCACATAAAAGGATTATGACAACCCTAAGATCTACTTAACAGAGATCAAAGTTTAGTAATTTGGCACAAATATTCACCCGATAGCCGTCTAAAGGGCCATGTAAGTATTTTGCAGCTAAAAAAAAATCTGATTATAAGGGTCAGGAACATAGCTATTTTAGATGGAAAGACGGTGTCTAGGTATTCTGATCGACTACTGTTTCCTTTTCACCTCCACGTGATATAATAATCCTTTTTCCTGACTAAATGATTCGGTAAATGAAACTTTGAAATCAATAATTTTTTCTAGCTGCCTTAAACTGGTACTTTGAATTTTGCAGGGCCTTTCGAAACTCTATTGGTTAATTATCCCTGCCAAAGTCTTTCCTATCTTAAACGTTGATCTGTGCTGAGTAGTTGTCATCATGCCACTTAAAGCTTTGTATAGTCCTTTAGAAAGTCATAAAAGGCTAGTCAGTATTTAATTGACCCTGATCTATTAAAATTAAAGGGTTGTGCTGGGAAAATGTGCACTGATGCACAGACATAATTATGCTAGGCTTCCTATGGCAACTATATAGTAGTCCGATATTTTTTTCCATTTTTCGTAATTCTGAAATAAAGAATACAATCTTTATACCGGAGTAGAAGAGAATATGATAAACAAGAAAAAACGATAAACGTTACTCAGCTTGCAGCAAATCGGGATTTTCACTAACACATATATATACTTTATAGGGTCGGAAACGCTTCCTTCTACCTACTTTACATACTTTCCGACGAACCTAGTATACTCTTTAATCTACCAGTAAAGAGTAAAACAAGTAACGAATATCCTATTATTTTCCCATTACTTATCCGATCGTTTCTATTGCAGCTATATGACATAGTCGTCAAATTTTTTTAATTTAGTTCAAAATTCTGAAATATTAAAAAATTATGGGTAATACTCTAGCTTACGGTCCTCACCCCCAAAATTCGCGAAAAAATTATCCTCGACGGATCCATCCAAACCCCCTTTGAAGCATTGCTCCCAACCAGAGAAGACTGGGAACAAGGCCAGCCGGGCCCTACAGAGGCAGTCAATTTCTACACTGACGGCTCAAAACTAAATAATCAAGTCGGAGGAGGTATATACTCCGAACAACTTAATATCAGGAAATCCTTCAGACTTCCGGATCACTGTAGCGTCTTCCAGGCGGAAGTATTTGCCATAATTGAAGCTTTGATGCTTCTGAACGATGCTTCTGTCAGAATAAACTGATTAACATCTATAGTGATAGTCAAGCGGCTATCAGGTCGATTATTTCGACCAATACAAACTCCCACACCATATCAAACTGCCGCAAATCTCTGCACGAGATGGCTCTGCAGTTTAAAATTTACCTGATATGGGTCCCGGGTCACCGGAACATTACAGGCAATTGTATTGCAGATGAGCTGGCCAGGCATGGCACTACCGTTCCTCTCCTTCCGGACAAGGCTCTGGCCACTTAAGGCTTTGTATCGTCCTATGTGCCTTGTATTTTTGTGTGGTTAGAGACCTTTAGAACGCCATAAAAGGCTCCCAATAATAGAAAAACAAAAAAAATCGCTAATACTCTAGTTTACGGTCCTCACCCCCAAAACTCGCGTAAAAATTATCCTCGACGGACCGCGAATTCCTAAGAATTTACATGAAGAAATAAAGGCGCGATCTGCCATGGTTCTCTTGGAATCGAATTTCAAAGTTACGTGTTTGCTATACAAATAAGTAGCCTTTTATGATTTTGAGTGGCTTGCTATAAAAAACGTAAGGGCTTTTTATCCCTTGTCAAAATAATAAGCATTCTAAATAATGCTTTACAGATTTAGATTAAATTTGTCTGTAATCACGACTTATTCATAGATCATGAACTACTATGTTGGCTCCTGTAAGTCAACAACCGCGATTTCTTCATACCCGCAGTCCATCAAGGATATTTAATACGCGGCTGTGGGGCCTGGCCTGCTAAAAAAAAAATTACACATTTTTGTCACATTATTAGAATGCTTATTATTTTGACAAGGGATAAAAAGCCCTTACACATAGGACGATACAAAGCCTTAAGTGGCCAGAGAGGCGATAGGATTACATAAAAGGATGACAACCCTAAGATCTACTCAGCACTGATCTAAGTTTATAAATTTACCCAGTAGCTTTCCGAAAGCCCATGTCAAGTGCTAAGTACAAGTTTTTTGTAGCTAGAACAAACTAGGGTCAAGAATATAACCATTTATGGGTGGAAAAAGGGTATCTTGGTATCCCAAATGACTTCTGGGTCCTATTTATCTTCTTATGAGACATAATAATCATTTCAAGTGGCTAAGGGATTCGGTAAATTAACCTAACAAATCAGTTGTTTTTTAATGGCGTTTCGGAAGGCTGGGTAAATATACATTTCTCTATACATACATACACACCTGATCATATTAATAGGTACACACCGGAATTTTTTAATTATAATTGGTTTATTGGTACTTTTAGTGTTGACAACATTTTATTTTTTGGTTTTTTGTTGTTGTTAATGTCTGGCGACACTGTGACAAAGAGTTGACAAAGGGGCTGCCCCGTATTATATCAAAGCTTTTCTATTAATTTCGAGTCCACCACACATTTCGCCTGATCATAATAATAGGTACAGTCTCCGTTTCTCACAAGTATCGAGTGAATTATTTTTTAATCAGTGATCATTTGGTAACTAAAGGTAAATTAAGTATAGCTCCTGTCAATACCGAGAATTAAATAATTATTATTTTTTTTAGAAAAAATGGGTCGAAATTCTCATTGTACTATAGAAGAAGCCCGATTGGTTCTTAGTCTGAAACAAGAAGGCAAATCTTTACGAGCCATCGCCAAATTAATAAACAGGTCTCATAATTTTGTTTAAAAAAACATTAGAAAGGAAACCAAGACAGGAAACCCGTGGAAGGCCACTAAAAACAACAAAAACCCTTGACCACTACTTAGTAACTTTGAGCAAAAGGACCCATTTAAGTCATCGAAGGGTATTGCAGCCGAAATTGGGAATTCAATTAGTGCTCCAACTATCCGAAGACGACTACAAGATGCCAACCTACCAGGAAGAATTGCCAGAAAAGTCCCACTTATGCGAAAAAAAATATCACCATGAGGCAAACTTTTGCAAGGGACCACAAAGACTGGGTAGAATGCACCGGGGAGAAAAAATGGAGAAACATATTATGGAGCGATGAAACCAAGATTAATTTGTTTGGAAATGACTGTGAAAGGAATGTTCGACGCCCTAACGGAAAGGAATTCCATCCACGGTTTACCAAAAAAACAGTCAAACATGGAGGTGGCAATATAATGGTATGGGGTTGCTTCTTCTGGTACGGCGTAGGTCCAATTTATCAGACTACGAACAAATTGAATGCTGAAGAGTACTAATCCATATTGCAAACAGTTATGGTACCGTATGCTGAAGAAAATATGCCAATACGTTGGGTATTTCAGCAAGATAATGATCCAAAACACACATCAAGGCTGTTATCTAAATTTTTCAAGGTCCAAAAAGTTGACGTTCTGAAGTGGCCAAGCCAATCCCCCGACCTTAACCCCACTGAAAACTTGTGGGGAGACTTAAAAAAAAAAATTGGCGAAGCATTCATTTACAAATAAACAAAAATTATGGGGTGTCCAAAAACTGTTGTATGAGACACCAGTAGAGACCTGCCAGGCTCTTATTAAAAGTATGCCAAAAAGAATAGCAGTAGTGGCCAAAAATAGAAGTGGATAGACTGGATACTAAGTAAGGAAATACTAATTTACCTAAATAATATTACAAAATGGAAATTTAAATTTTTTTCTTACCAACACATGAAGTGTACCTATTATTATGATCACACTGAAAAAGTATCTGAAACACAAAATGATCTCTTTTATGTTATATTATTATCCTATGTTACAGTTAAGTTTATTTTATAAAAAACAAATAGTTTAAGAACCAATGAAAACTAATTTTAAGTTTGAAAAAATGAATAAATCTTTATTTTGTTACCTTTAAGTCAGAGTTGACGTGTGTACCTATTAATATGATCAGGTGTGTATGTATTTATGTATGTATATATATATCTTACATAATTATTACTTTTCTTAAAAACAAGCTTATGGGAAACAAGAATGCAAGTGGGGAAAATTAACCATATTTTGCATTTACTTTTTACTCCAAACGATCATACATATGTACGTAAAATATATAATGGCATTTAATGTACTTAAGGAAAGGATACCAAAGAATCCAACTGTGTCAACTAGTTACATATATCCACAGTGAACTGCGGGAGGGCAAATCAATATACTCCCACGAATAGACAAACGAAATGGTAGATATGTAAATAAACAAAGGAACTAATCGATAGAAGTGTAGTATATGTATATCGCGCTACATCCTACCTCTAAACAAAAGACCGGATATTGATGACTGCATTTCTCACCTTTTAGGTAGAAGTTGTTAAATTTCTGCGCTAGGATCAGCAAACGCGATATGTTGACTTCCGATGAAGACATTTAACGCAGTTTGTTTTTTTCACCGCTTTTCGTAAACACACCGCAGAAGTGTTCCTTTTGTATTTTTTACTTTTTGGGCTTGTTCTACAACAAACACTTGCACTCACTGAATAGCACGCACTTGTTGTGTAAGCTTTTCACCCTATTTCTACAAAATTTCAATGACACTTTTTAAAGGGCCTTCATGCCACCCAAACCAACTGATCAGGTAACAAAGAACACAAGGAACAAAGTTGCAGTGTGGAGATAAACAGATAGACGTAAGTGCCTGCCACCACTGAGGACAGCTGTTCACAGGAAGTAATGCTAATTTAGTATTTTATCATAATAAGAACTTACCAATTTTTCCCGCCAGATCCAGCACAATTATAGGCTGTTCAGAAAGAGTGTGTTACTGCAACAGTTACCAAACTACGCAATAGCGAATTGTTCTAAATAAAATCGCTGAAGCGAACAACTAATCGGCATAAGCTAACTGCATCCGAAAGGAGAGGACGTGTAATCTCAGTTGAAAATGATAATTTTTTGAATTCGGGCAAGCGTAGTGAACCAAAAGTGACGCCACAAAAATGTCCACCAGTTTGAGCCGCTTGAGAACTTTTAAGTTCTTATAACACAATCCCCGAATACGGATCTTTAACTATATCCAATTTTTAAGCAACAATTTCGTAAGGTATATGCGCCTTTAAATAGCTTGTTTTTTTAGATAAATAATGTTTTGGTGCAACAGGTGCCAGGTATTGCTAATTTTCGAGCCGTTGGAAGGTTCCTTGGTTCTGCACCAATAACAATTTCCATATAAAGGCGCCCAAATGCATTTTGTCTAAAATAATCCCAAAACTCCAAGTAAAAAAATCACTTGAGCTCGAAGAAAATACTGAATAAAAACAATGGAAACGTACCGCACAAACAAATCGACTAAATGTTTTGCTGGAGCGGTTCTTATAAGAGATAAAGTTTCTGAAGTGGTATTTGGTCGCTGAAGTAGAAACCCCCCTTCAGTTCCAAAAATAAAGTTTCACTTGTGAATCACCTTGGGGATCACGTGGGACATGTCCTCTTGCACAAGTGAAGAACAAGTGACGCTCCATACAGAAAATGGTATGGGATGTCCGCATTTTCACAAGTGAAAATTCAAATGAAAATTTTTCGAAGTCCTACGGGATTTCACTTGTTCCTTATACTCATTTTTCGTATGGCCGGTCACGTGCCGGTGACACGTCCCAAGTGAATCACTTGTGAAAATCAGAATTTTTCCATGAGTTTTCACTTGTGAAATCACTTGCAAGTGACACGTCCAAAGTGAAATCACTTGGGAAAATCAGAATTTTTCCATGAGTTTTCACTTATGAAAATATAGAATTTTTAATTCATACAATTTTAATTACATTTTAATTAAATCGTATTATTCAGATTTTCAATAATTGGACAATTGTTGTTAGTATTTCTGTTTTTTTGTTTTGCTAGTTTATTTTTCTCGTTCGTCATCTCCTTTTTCAAACATGTGGCCAACGCTCCTGAAAAAATGTATGGGCATATGATTAAAACATGCGTTTTACTTTTCAATTTGTATATTTACCTTTTAGAGCTGTGTATAAACCCATTGCGGGATTTTTTTGCCACAAAACATTTTGTCATCCACTTTCGGCTAACGGAACCCATTGAATACCTTCAAAATATACGTACTTTAAACTAAGATCAATGCACAACATCTTAAACTTAATGTAGCACTTACCTGACTTTATTATATTAACTAAACGATTAAGCTCCTGCTGCGCACAATTAAAATGGATGCTTCCCTTTCAATCACTCAAACAGAATGCACCAAGTCTTCTCACCCCTTTACTTGATTTCTTTTGTTTTTTCTTCGCTGTTGGCGCGTGCCACTGCACTTATACCCTTTCTAAGGCGAAATATATCCGACTATATAATTTGTACTTCTTAAGTAAAAAACACAATACGAATTTTTAAAAAATGTTAATACTAATACTACTAATGTTTTAAATTTTGAAATCAATTTTAACGGACTAATTTTCTATAATTACACTAAAAAAATATATTGTAATAAAAATGTATAATAAGTAAACATAACATTATAAGTAAATCCAAATTACTTAATTTTACTATAATCAAATAATTTACTTTTATAAAACAATATAAGTTGTATATTTTCGATACACAATAATGCTTCTAAAATATTAGGGCATTCACATGTCGCTGCTCCACGAAAATTTTTCCACCGAAATATTAGTCGCTAGCCGAACATAACGGAGAGACGCAAAAAAAAATAACGGACCGGCCGAAATTTGTCTCTGCGAGCGCGGAGTGCAGGCAGATTATAAGACAAGAAAGAGAGGGAAATATCCGAATATCTGCCTCTCTTTGTTGCACGATCGTTTTCGTGGGCAGTCTTCTACGCTGCGCCGACTGCTCTGCTGACGTCAACAGCGGCACAGCGTTTTAGGCACAAAAAAAAAACAAAAAAGCTTTTTGCCTTGAGCCATGTCACCGCGTCCCTACTGCAGAACTGAAGGGTATGTATTATAAGCGTTCAGCAGAACAAACTAATGGATCAGTAAAAGCTAATGTGTTGATCTGCTGAACGCTTTCACTTTTTAACCAGCTTGCGATTTTAGCGGTACGAAAACTGCGAGCTAACCATAGGAGTGAGCGAGAGGCAAACAGGCGGCTAAAGCTTTTCGTCGGGTCTGTTTTTCAGTGCGTTCTCAGATGAGCTAAGGAAATACCAGAAAAAATACCAGATTTCGAGAGTGAATTTTCGATGAACGCCGTTAGCCGCGGCCCAAAGAATAAGAAATTTAATCTTTGGCGGTGTTCGTGCAGAAGCGGTGGGGAATTTAAAAATTTTAAATGGAAGAAAAACCCCAAAATCGGTTAAAGGTCAGTGCAGATGAAAAAGGACGCCTAATCCAAGCAATACCACAACAGGGGCAAATCCGCAGAATAGTTGACGTGCTGGAGGAGATCCTCTAGAGAATCGCAGTGGGAAGGAACATGCCGAGTGGGACTTCGCTCTCTACATGGACATCCTGCCGAGCGTGTCCTCGCAAAGAAAGTAAGATCTGGCCAAAATAATTTGGTTGCGTTGTACTAATAGAAGGATCTTTTTAGCAGAACCACCAGTAATATGATCTCCGAAGTCCTCTCCATTAGGACTCCGTACACCACCACCACCAGCTACTTGGCAGCTTAAGCGGAGCTGGAGGACGCGGTGGCCTTAATAGGGAGGAGGAAAATAGGGCGCCCGCTAAGCCAGGCCAGGATGCTGGGCGACTTTCTGCAACATCAGCGGATCAACCCCGTTCCCAATCCGTCTCCCACTTCCTCAAGGTCCAATATGCCCATTGTGACTCGGAGCTGGACTGCGGTGGCGCGGGAAAGATGGCGAAGCATTCGTGGGACGTTAAGGAACCTTTAAACTTCAAATTTACATAAATAAAAACATTCGTTAAACATTCCATTTATTTTTATTTTATTTTCTTTGTGTACCAGCAGACTCCTCCTTTTTTAATTTCTCCAATTGATTTGTTTTCCGTTTGGCAACAAGCACAACCGCTTGACAGTAAGACCATGCTGCATGCATTGCGGGTGAACTTTGAAAACTTCGGTCACACAACAAAGAATAAGATTTTTCAACTAGTGAAACTCTTGGCCGATCTGAGTACTAGGCTTTACGTGTTATTTCCGTCCTTGTTGCAATTGTATCTGACTGATAAGCAGTTTGTCAACACACGTCAAATCGTTGGATTCCGCTTGTTTCTTTTATGTGTGCAATCTTTTGTGTTTGGATACTTGCAGAGGCCAGACTTATAAAAGCCGAAATTGTTCAAAATGTTATTTAAAATATTGAATCGATAATTAAATTATATTTTGGTGTTTAGCTTAGTGCTGTGTCCGAAAAGTAAGTTCGAAGTGCTCTAACAAAAACAATTACCACACATGTGCGTACATATTAGGTTTCACCATTCTTCATGTGGTTTTTTTTGTCCAATAAGATTGCAAAATCATTATTTACTTTTTCTTAATTTTACCTAAATGAGTCTTATTATTAAGTTTTTAAGTTTCCATAAATTCATATTCAAGTAGTAGTAGGTACGTGAAAAAAGCGTATTAATATTACAATTTCCTAAAATTGTATGATTAAAACAAAATAAAAATAAAAACGAATACTTTCAATCTAGGAGTAAAATGGAATGGAAACGAAACATTACTGGTTATATGTTTCAGTTTCGCGTAACTTTCGTTGGCGCTATCGCTCACGAGGACTTGGGGCACTGGGTAGCCCAATTAAATTCATATAAATACATTTGATTTTATTGTCTCTTATGCATTATTAAAAAGATATTCTAAATTTGTATTAGTATAACTAATTTTGATTAATTTAAAATAATTTTTAGAACCAATTTATCTTGTTAGCCAAAATAGTCATAGTCCCCCTGTCTACTCCCCTGTCATGACATATTATAATTGTGTGCCTGTTGTGTGCCAGATCAGCCGTTTTTGATTATTTTCAAAGATAAGCAAACATACCGAAAACGTGCCAAAAATATCAACCCCCGCAAAAACCCTAATTTTGCCTATTTCTAGTTGCCTATGCAAATCCTAAGTAGAAGGACAGAGTTAAGCCAAAACCCCATAACTCCAAAAGTCTACTCTAGTGTAAACAGGCTCTTGGACACTAGCATGTGTAACGTTTTCAGCAACAGAAGATTATTTCAGTGCTATTGGAAAATTGATCAAGGATGAGATTTCCATTCATTCAAGCGATGTTTAAATTTAAGATGGACTTTTGTAGGCCAAAAGTGACGCCACCATAACTTTCACAAGTTAGGGGGTTTAATTTCTGAAGGCAGTGTCTCCAGATGCCTACATCTCGCGCGCTCGCAGTGCCCTCAGCTCTCCCTCTCCATCTTTACCCTAAGTCACCGCTCCGCTCTGGAGCGCTTTGGTTAAGCCGTTATATTTTCCAAGTGTCACAATATATAAACCTGAAAGTACCCCCGCGATTTTCCTACAATTTCAGCGATCAAACCACCCCCGCCCCAACATATTGGTCCAATCGAAGCTCCTGGAACTCTCGTGGAGTTTCCTTGGATTTTTCCCAGCAGCAACGGTGGCTCGAAACTCTTTAAATAAGTTCCACTTATTATTATTATTTTCCGGTCAGACAGCCAGTTTTTCAAATCCTGTTTCGACTAATTTTCTGTATGATTGTCTAAATCCAAAAGTGATTTATCCGACGCAACGGCGTTTATTATACAAGGGTGGTCAAAAGTATTTTCACAAAAAAAAAGTTAAATATACTCATAATTTGAACTTACATCTTGTTAACTTTGGCATCAATGGAAAGGTAATTTAAATGCCGTTTGAATGATACAATACATTTCTTAACCCATTCAGTACTTATTGAAAAGGACGAATTTGTGCGAAAATGTCCTTTTTAAACTTTTTTCCTCGACTTAAAAACTTAAATTTTTTGATGCAAAAAGTTTCTTCAAACAAAAATAATAGTAACTGCAAAAAGAATTTTTCAAAAATCATATTGCTTATATTTTTTATGATTGCATTTTAGCCATATTTTTTTTTTTTCATACAAATTTTTTCCGACATTGTCACCTTTGGACGTCGTCGTGAGTAGACGTGTTTTCGTTGAACGCGCATAGTGACCAAAAATTGACAAGAAGGTAAATAAGTAAAAAGTAATCACACTGGTAGGGCAGGATAAGCCCACTCAAGAAGGGACTCAGGCGAAAAGGCAGCGATCCCTCGAACTACCCGGACCATCGGCGAAGAGATCTAAGATCCAGCCATTGGTCTCGTTCGCCGAAATCACGAAGAACCGTGGACTACTCGGCCTCAGTGACAGGGGAAATCCGGAGGGCAGGATCCTCAGGAACAAGTGGAAGGCAGTGGAGTCCCACCTTTCCCTCATTTGCCTGCGCATATTACGGGAGAAGACAGGCACTTCGCCCTGCTGCATGGACGCGGGCTGGTACCAGGGCAGCGTCAAGGTGGTGGCCTGCGACAGTCAGCGGTCGGCCGACTTGTACAACAGGCGACGAGCAAGCTCGGTGAGGTCTACGATGGGTCGAACATCGTCGCGCTAGACTGGTGTGATGTCCCCAGTAGGCCCCGAGCCAGGATTCGGCTTCCAGCAGCGATCAAGGCGCCCGAGGACATCCTCTTCATGTTGCAAGAATGCAACCCGCACCTCCCCACGAAGGACTGGAAAGTCGTCAAGGTGGAGGAGCATGAAGGGGACGTCAACCAGGCGGTGTTGGTCGTGAACAAGGTGTCAGTTTCTGCGATCGAGACTGCTCGAGGAGTGCACGGTGTTTTTATTTTTTTTTTTTGTGTTAGTGGTGGTTTAAAGCATCGAAAGCCAACTCGGAGCTGAGCTAGCTTGCCGAAGTCTGGGACTCTAACCCAGTAAAAACTCCACCCCCTCCCCGCTTCCCCGGCGGTACTGCCGTTAGGTATTACTTCGCCGGGGGGGAATGCCCTTAGGGCTCTCTAGGATTCTATCCTATTGGAATTTCGCAGTCTTTCTGCGATGCGCAGTTTTTTTAGTACTATTGTGGCCATGTTGCATACCGCAGACCAATTTACTTCTGATTCAAGCATAATGTCCACCAGGTTACAAGCGGCTGGCGTCCTCCCAACCCTTATGCTCAGATCTCTTCGTTCATTTTCGAATCTCGGACAGACAAAAAGCACGTGTTCTGCGTCTTCATTATCCGACTCGCAGAGTTGGCAGTGCGGATAACGTTCATGCTTAAACCTATTCAGATAGTATTTAAAGCATCCATGTCCCGTCAACAGTTGCGTTAAGTAGTAGTCCACATGTCCATGATTCCGCCCCAGCCATCTCTGCAGTTCTGGGATAAGCTTATACGTCCATCGTCTTTTGCTACCATTTACCCACCTCTCTTGCCACTTAGCAATGGTGAGTTCTCTGTACCTTTTCCGTAGGGATTCTGCAGTTGCGACCCCTGTGCTGCCTGCGCGGATGTTAGCTGATTCCACTGCCAGCAGATCAATCGGTATGCCTCCCGATATTACCAGCGCCGCGTCATGGGATACCGTGCGGAACAGCATACCCGTAGGGCACACAATCTCTGCACGGAGTCGCCGTCTTGCATATAACGTCCATTTTTTGTGGCTCGAGCCCATATGGGAGCAGCGTACATCAGCGTCGATGTGACAGCACTAACCAGTAATCTACGTCCTGGTTGCCTTGGTCCCCGAGTGTTCGCCATAATTCGAGAGATCGCGGCCGCGGTCCTACTTGCCTTGCCACTAGCGTACGCTAGATGTTCTTTGAAAGAAAGCCGGTGGTCGATCATGACGCCCAAGTATTTTACGCTTGGACGCGATGTAATTGTGGCTTCTCCAATTTTGATAGTAGCCGCCTCCACTTTCTGCCTGCTACTTATCAGGACTGCTTCAGTCTTGTGCGCTGCCAAGGCGAGTCCCTTGGAGTCGAGCCATGCGCTTGCTCGTTTTCCCGCTTCGTTGCAGATTCTTTCCGCATCTGGGAGTTTCTTTGCCGTAACCACTATGGCCACGTCATCCGCGAGACCAATGAGTCGTGCCCCTTCGGTCATCGTGATCCTAAGTATCCCATCGTACATGACATTCCATAACAAAAGGCCTAGGACTGATCCTTGGGGAACTCCCCCGGTGACCCTGTGGGTCGATTGCCCGGAATCAGTTTCGTACAGGAGCAGGCGGCCTTCAAAGTAGCTCGCTATTACTCTCTGTATATACACTGGTACATTTAGGTTGCTCAGTGCATTTAGTGTGTGGTGCCAGCTGGCGGAGTTGAAAGCGTTTTTTACATCCAACGTTGTCGCTATGCAGTACTGCTTAGTGCCGTACAACCACCTTTTCCCCTAAATGGCTTTGTCTGCGATTTCGCACAATTTACCGACGGCGTCGATGGTGGATAGCCCCTTCCGAAAACATTACTGCATCTCTGAGAGACCGTTGGTTTCGACAAGGGCACCTTCTAGCAGGGAGTGGGTTATTCTTTCGAGAATTTTACCCACCGTATCCAGAATGCAGAGTGGCCTATACGAAGAAGGCTCCTCCGCGGGTTTTTCCCGCTTTGGTATGAGTACCAGCCGCTGTGTTTTCCAACGACTAGGGAACACACCTGTTAGGCATGCATTATACATGTCAACATACTCCTTAGTATTTGCTTTTATGGCAATTTTTAGAACTTTATTCGGGATTCCATCTGGTCCCGGTGCCTTGTCGTCCAGTATTGTCTTCAATACCCGGAGGACTTCTTCGGCACTTGTGAGCTTTATGCTCGCCGTGTTCACGATCAGTGAGGTTCGCGTCATACTCTCTTGCTCTGGGAATAGTGTTTCCACTATCCTTTTTAGGCTGACTGGGCATGTCGGTGATGGCCTACTAAATGCCCGCAGCCGTTTTGTGACGACTTTATATGCGAAGCCCCATGGGTTGGAGTCTATTTCTTCGCATATATTTTTAAAGCACCTGCGTTTATAGTTTTTTTCAGGGCTCGTCTTTTTTCCCTGAAATATATTTGAAGTGCCTCAAATTCGGGCCTTCCTCTTGAGCGTTGGTATGCGCGTCTTGCCCTGTGGCAGTCTTTCCTGGCTTCCGCAATGGATTGGTTCCACCAGTATGCAGGTCTTCTTCTTGATGGGATTTTCCCTCTTCTCTGCATAGATGCATCACAGGCTACCTTGGTGTATTCTGCTATGTGGTTTGCCCTTTCTTCAGCTGAGCCGCTTGTGGAGAGGTCCTCGAACAACATCTGTACCATCTCCACGTCTAGCGTTTCTATTTTGTACCCTGGCACGGTCTTAGGAACTCGTGGTGGGCCACTTCTAGAATTTATCGTGCAGATTATTGCTGCATGGTCACTACCCGTGTAGGTGTCACTAACCTCCCAGCTGGAGCCCGAGGCCAATCCAGCGTTCACAAACGTGAGGTCAATGATAGAACTGGTGCCGGCTCTTGAAAAAGTCGGTTTTGTTCCAGAGTTCAGCAGCACTAGGTCAAGTGCGGCGAAGCTCTCAAGTAGCGCCTTTTAACTCGCGTTGGTTCGGGGGGAGCCCCACTCCGTAGCCCAGGCATTAAAGTCCCCGGCAATTACGGCGGGGCGATTTTCCCGGGCGTCTTCTGCAATCTCTTCGAGCGCAGATGTTGCCTGGGGAAGGCTAAGGCTTGGCGGCAGGTAACAGCTACAGAAAGCTATACCATTCACTTGGGCCCTAGCGAAGCAATTTCCGCATTTTTTCTTGCTAATCTGTCGCCTTGGATTACCGCAGCTCCATATTGCCGATTTTTTGCTATTATTTGTTACGCATTCTCCGGAATTTTTATTCCTGTATTGCTCGCTTATGAGTGCCATGTCTACGTTTTTCTCGATGACATTTTGCTCTAGCAACGATTGGGCAACCTCGCAATAATTTAGGTTAATCTGAACGAAATTCATTTACCCCTAAGCCCTTGCATAGCCCTCCTGAAGTACGGGCATTTCCCACTCATTGTTGGGTGATCGCAATCTTTCTCCTTTTTGCGTTTGCATAGCGTGCAGCAGGCCTTTGCTTTGCAGCCTCTGGCTTGGTGCTCCTTTGCGCCACAGTTGTAGCAGCATTTTGAGCAGTCCTCCTGGACCCTGGAATTCCCTGCTATATGGTTAAACTCCATACATTTAAAACACCTTTTAGGTGTTAGCTTTGGGCGGACTCTACACCAGGTCCATCCCAGCCTAATTTTGCCCTTTTCCAAGAGTCGCCTCCCTATGTTGGGCATAACTCTTAGTGTGGCGGTTTGGGTGCCTCCGTATGCCACCCTTAGGTTTACCACCGCGGACTCTGGCAGTTCCACATCGAACTGTGATTGAACCGCACATAAGATGTCCGCTTTGTCGGTGGTCTCATCGATGTCTTTTACCTCGATCAGCATTGTCTCAGTCAGCGCTCTGACGTCGACATTGTTGACCAGGACAGCCTTCATTGTGGTCTGAAGCTCTACGGTTTTAGGGTCAGAAACCTTGTTAAGAATCACTAGGAGTTCCCCCTTTGCTGTTCGCCTAACGGCCTGTACTGCTTGTCCTAGCTCCTTAAGCTGCGGTTCAGCCTTAACCTTTTTAAGGATGTCGGCATAGGACCCTCCAGCGGAGGCTGCGATGACTATCGCGTCGTTTCGTGGCGGTCGCACCTTGGGCTTCCTAACCTTCTGCTTCACCTGTGTCCACTCCTTTGGCTTCTCCCCAGGTTTTTGGGGCTTGCTGGTGCTAACTGTCCCAGCATGTTTCCCTTTATTTACACCTTGACTGGCATCACTTGCCGGTGCCTTATGCATCGCCTTTTTCGCTGGTACCGCTAACGTCATCCCAGTTTCTTGACCCATGGGTCGCTTGCTGGTGCCGCTCGCGAGCACTTCTGCGCAGGTTTTTTTTGCTATCTCCTTAGCTTTTTCCTGTTCTTCGACTATGCATTGCACAGCCGACAGGACTTCCCTCTGGAGATAGTCGATTTCGTCGACTATATCCCTCATGGGGTTAGTAATGGAACGCTTTCCTTCCATTAGCTTCTTCAGCTCCCTGGCCTTTGATCCCAGGCCAGTCAGCTGCTTCAGCATATCCCCCTGCTCCTCATTAGCAGCTTTTGGGCTGCTTTTTTCTCCTGCTGGAGGGGTGCCAGGCTGCCTGCCACTGCACTCCACCCTTTTTTCTGGCGATCTCGCCATTACACTGCTTTTTTAAACGGGTCAGCTCCCGTGTTGGCCCAGTCAGGTAGACTGGACAAAGGCGTGTGGAAGCCGTCGGCATTAGCCGGCGCCGCCAGGCCTTTGTTTGCCGGCGTGCCTTCACTATTGGTTGGCCCAACCCCTAGGCTAGCGCCAGGGTGTTGTGCCCCCGATCCCCTGCCCGCCATTTCCCCGCCTGGGGAGTTCGATGGTACTGCAGGAAGCTTGGATCTTTACCCGCAGTATCCTGCTGTTTTTCGATCGGACTTTAATTTTTTATAAATTATTTAATAAAAGGGATAAATCTTAGTAATAAGGCTTATGGTTTTTATTTTCTAATTTTCTTAAAAGAGCCGCCCAAAATTCCCTACGTGCTACGGCACGCACTTATGTGCTTGGCCTGCACCCTGTCCGAAGCTTGCTGCTATAGCACCCGCAGCCCCTTTCGCACACTACGATCAGCAGGTCGCGCAAGTGCTTTCCACCACTGATTCAGTATTTGCGAAAATAGAAAGCGCGAGTGAAAAAATTTGGCAACTGCTAAACAAACAACGAGTGAAAAGTAATCAGAGGCATATATGCCTCCCCTCCCTCATCTACGACCGGCCCCTGCCTGGCCGCCAAACCTGTTGGGGATAGATTCCCAAGCTGCTCCTAGATGTCGTCCACGGCCTCCCGTCCACCAGCTGATGTCCAGGTGCGTGTCCCAAGTGCTCCACGCCGGATGGCTGGCTGCACTTCTGGCTTTATGCTGAAAACTTTAAGGAATAAGCGGAGCGATTTTAGAACGCGTCCGCACTCTCTGCTTTCACATATGGGTCAGGAGTGCACGGTGTACAAAGGCGTCAAGGTGTACACGGGCGACTCCAACGCCGCTAGCAGCTCTGCCGGCAACCCAGCCGAGAAGGTGCCTGCTGAGGAGTTGGAGGCACCTGGTGGGCCGGAGGACGGCTACTCTACCGATTCGTCGCTAAGCAGCGCTCGGACCGGCTTTCGAGGACGTAGACCTCAGCGACACAGAGGAGGCCGACGTCACTGTGGTGGAGGTTGAAGCTGTAGATGTCACTAAGACTTCTACAAATAAACCTTCACCACAGTAAAGCAGCGTCTGCTGCACTTCTGCTTCGCCGGACCGAAGGCGGAGCCGACCCAGTCCTTGTACAGGAACGTTGGATAGTAGGAGGCATATGGACTGCATATTAGCCAAAAGGCATCTTAGTATATTTCTACTTCGCAATTACAGCAACGGAGCCAACACCGCAGTAAGCCTGGAGCTGCAAAGTGGCTCTATAAGGGTCCTATCGGCCTAGTTGGCTTTTGAAAAGGAAAACCCCGCAGATGCGCTGGTCAGAGGACTGGCAGAGGAATGCGAAAAGCTCAGGAAAGGTTTGGTAATAGGCTGTGACGCCAACGCCCATCACACCCAGTGGGGTTGCCCAAACCACAATGACAGAGGTGAGTTTCTTTTTGATTTTATTCTAAATTCGAACCTATTCTTATGTAATAGGGGCACTGTCCCTACATTCATAACTAAAGCTTGCCAAACGATCATAGATCTAACTTTGGTATCAGACTCACTCGTAGGCGCATTCAAAAACTGGGCAGTCTCTGACGAGCACTCCTTTTCGGACCATAGATTCATAGAAACCGTATTGTCCCTTGATTCGCCCTTGCCGGTCAGCTTCGCTAGCCCCAGACGAGCTGACTGGCACAGGTACAAAGAAGTTCTGACAAATATCCTCCCCATGGAACCGTAGGAAAGCATCACAAACCCACAGGAGCTGGACGGAACAGTATATAAGTTCACAGAGGCATGCAACACTGCCTTCAAAGTGGCATGCCCCACAGGGAAACCAAGGGGAAGGAAAAAACCCCCCTGGTGGACCCAACCACTATCAATCCTCAGAACCAACTGCAGATGCCTGTTTAACAGAGCAAAGGCGGGAAATGAGGACACTAACTGGTATGAACTAGCCTCTTACAAAAAGACCATTAGAAGAGCAAAACGAACGGCATGCCAGACCTTCTGCTCCGACATAGAAAAAACAACTGATGCCGTAAGGCTCAGGAAAATACTCTCTAAGACAGCCGCACCTTTGGGCTATCTTCAAAAAGCAAATGGATCATGGTCAGACTCCAGTAAAGAGTCCTTGGACCTGCTCCTAGACGCTCACTTCCCGGGGAGCCAACAAACAGGTCTTCCTCCTGAAAGAGGAGCAGGAGAGGGAATCGAATTAGATCCACTCCTATCAGACCGCAACATGAAATGGTCCATTCATAGTTTCAAACCATACAAATCGCCGGGACCGGACAGGATAACACCGGCTCATAAACTGGTTGAAAAAAATCTTCCAATCCATCCTGGCGGTAGGAGAACTACCAACAGCGTAGCAAGAAACAAAGGTGGTTTTCATTCCCAAGGCAGGGAAGGCCACTCACACCACAGCAAAGGATTTTAGGCCAATAAGCCAAACATCATTCCTGCTTAAGAGCTTTGAAAGAATGATAAGCCTACACATAAGGGTAACCGTAGACCCGACACAAATATCAGCAGCACAGCACGCTTACACCAAAGGTAAGTCAACCGAATCGGCGCTACACTTGGTGGTAAGCAGCATCGAGAAATCACTCAGCATCAAGGATATAGAGGGAGCCTTCAATAACGTGCTCCCCACTGCTATAACAGAATCTCTCACAGAACTAGGGGTTGAGCCGCAAATGGTGAGGCTAATTCATAAATTGCTGATAAGCAGAATGGTCACAGCCACACTAGGGACCTCAACCCAGACTAGACTAGTGAACAGAGGCACCCCGTAAGGAGGTGTACTATCACCCCTCCTGTGGAATATCGCAGTAAATAAACTACTGCGGATTCTGGAAGGAGGAGGTTGTAAGGTTGTGGCATACGCAGACGACGTCGCCATCATCTTTAATGAAAAATATCCACAAACACTTTGCAATCTTATGACCGCTAAACTTAAAATACTATCGGAATGGACGATAGCGAACGGACTAGGGGTAAATCCCTCAAAAATGGAACTTGTTCTATTTACAAATAGATACAAAATTCCACAACTCAACCCACCCAGTCTAAACAATTATAATCTCTCTTTTAGCGATCACGCCAGGTACTTGGGGTTAGTAATCGATAAGCGCCTCAAATGGGGCTTAAACAACCAAGAGAGAACCAAGAAAGCGACCATTGCATTTTACTCCTGTAAAAAAGCAATTGTGCGGTAGTTAAGCCAATCCTACTGTACGGAGTGGCTCTGTGGCAAACAATGCAAATTAAGTTTCTCACTCGTGATTTAATTAAAAAAATTTATTTTTATTTTTTAATCACTTAATCACTATTACAATTTTTCAATAGGTCGAACTTAGTTTATTCACTGCTCGTTTAATTTTACTCGATTAGTGCTACTGCTCGATTCGGATCTCAAAAACGATCTGCCTGATCTCTAGTTCAATGATCAATAATCAAACCTCGGCTTAAGAGAATTTATCCCCAAAAATTGATAAAGAGAATGACTCAAGAGAGTCGGAAAATAGGATGATGCAATTTGCCAATTAAATTTAAAGTCCAATCTTGGCCGGAAATTGGTGTTTACATTAGCGGAGTTTAGGGACCGCTTTGGGGATCTTTTTGTTTACGTTAGGGGACTCGGGGCTCGGTTTGGGGATCTTTTGTTTACGTTAGCTGACTGGATGTTTACAGCATCCGTTTGATTTGGGCTGCGTGAAATTGATCTGGGTGGGAATGATTCGGAGGCCTGGTTGACAGAAATAGCTGACCACGGATTTATCTCGGGTCTGTCAGAGTTATTTGGAAATTAGCTCTCGGCTCAAAGTTGTTTATAAATTGGGTAAGAGCCCCTAAATAATGTGTCATATAACTCCCCCCATTCTAAATTGAATCGTCCCGATTCATTGGAACTGATGGGTATATTGAATGTAATTGATGGGTTAATTCGACAATGATATTTTCTTCTAGGGTATTTTCATTGTCGGGTATATTATTTATTTCAATATCGGAAATATTGTTTTCTGGTTCAATTTCTATATGAATTTGCCATGGTTTGAATATTAAAAATTTTCTGAATTTGATTGTTCGTACCCAAAGGTACTCAACATGACCACACCCAACAAATCAAGCAGTAGCCAAGTTGGGAACAGTACCAGGCGCTCAGTAGCACTCACTGCAGATGAGAATTGCTGGTCAGCATATTATATGTCTTACTAACTCACCATCTCACCGTCACAACGATACGCTGACCCGCCAATGCAGTCAGCACATTTGCGGTGTCAGCCAAGCCAACTACGCAACTGCTACCGTAATCATAATTCCCTGACCTACTTTAGAATATAGCTTCTTTCACTAACCATTACACTAAGCTTCCGTGTTCTAAGTAGAATATAAGCAGGTATCAAATGAAGAATAAATCAGTTATCAACACATCTCATAACTCCGCGGTTCTACTTCCTACCTCTGGGAATAGGGCTCGTAATACACTATCTCAACTAGCAGCTAACCACGTTAGCTCACCCTCAGCGCAGTTCAGCATCGCCTGTGGTCCGGCATTGCAGTAACCATCGTAACCATTGCCGCGACGCGATCGTCCTGCAGGTGTCTACTTCGGTTAGGCACAAACATTGATTATAATCATAATAATTAAATATATAAATGTGAATATGATTAATATTAACGTAACTGGTATTTGAGTTTGTTTAATTTGAATAAATGGATTTAGTATGTTAATATTATCGAATGTGAGTTCCGAATCATTAGATATAATATATTCGGATACTAAAAAATCTGTATATTTTCGAGCTTTGATGTATACCAATATCTTATTGTCTACATTGGTGTAGGAAATATTATTAATTTTAGTGGTGCCATTAAAAGTTATTAAATATGACCCATTTAAATGAGTGTCCTTAACTGTATTTTCTCCATTTACAAAAATGGCTCCATCTTGGATTACATCTACATTTTTATTTTTTTCTCGGATTTTGTTACAAAAGGATTTTTCTCCATTTAGTAATCTAGTGAAACAAGAGCCTTCTGGGTTAAGTGTGCAATAATTATTAAATATTTCTGTCTTAAAATTAGACATTACATAGCACTTATTTCTACATTTTGCGACGTGATTATCAATTAATAATTTTCCATCATTATGTGAAATGGATCTTGAATTGTAAACGTCACAACGATCGGTGTACGCCGGGGGGTAGTGGGGTACCGTGGTGGCGCTGGTGGAATTGTGTGGGAGGCGACGGCGGGAAAACTGGCGGCGTCGGCGGGCTGCTTCGCTGGGCTTCGGTGGCTTGCTGCTGGTGCGTTTGCTGCTGGTGCTGCGGAAGCTGTAGGGGAGAAACCACTCGAACGCGTATTGCCCCTTAATCGAAAATAAGTACTCGAGAAAAAAGTTAACTTTGAAAGTAGGCGGGGGTGCGACCGCGGTTTATTTCAGTTGAACTCCAGAAATCGAACTGATTTAGTCTAAGCTCCGCTCTGCGCTCCAAAGCGCAGCGGAGACTTCATGGAGGGAGCTAGGAACAGCGCAGGAGAGCGGGAGCGCGAGAGAACGGGAGAGCGGGTGAGCGGTAGAGCGGTAGAGCGGTGCAGCTGGATAGCGGGGCCAGTCCAGATTCGCCGGACAGTGGGCCTGAACATTCCGCCCCCCTTGCAATCGCTAGCGTTGCAAAAAATAAAGGAGACGGAACTTCGGCCATTCGCCTACGCCTCAAGCCTGCGTACAGGCGCCGGAGACGATCCACCCGAACACCGTCTTCTGGGCTACTGGCAGTCCCTCGTCGACCACGTGGAAGCCCGGCTGTATCACCTTCGGGTAGACGTCCGCGCCCAGGATCAATGAAACAGTGGCTGGCCGGTGGAAAACCTCATCCGCGAGCGGTAGTTCCTTAAATTTTTGGACGACGCTCTCACTGAGCGCACGGATGGGAGTGCGGATGCGCACGTTCGGCTCGATCTTGAGGACCACCTCCAGCTTGACGGCCTCGTCGACCTTCGAACGAATCGTCGCCGTGCATATGCTCTCATCGCCCACGTTTGTTGTCGGCAAACGAAACGCGGCGGCCAGGGATGCGTCGATGGAGCTTGTCGGGGTGCACGGATCGATGAGTGCGGCGGTGTCGAACGTCTTCTCTCCGGTCTCGACGATCACCACAGCAGTCGGGAGGACATTGACGCTATGACGCTGGAGCAGTGCGGCGAGCGACGGAGCTGGTGTCGAGGATGCTGAGCGCGGTGGAGGGGCAGGCGTTCGGCGAGTTGGCGGATCTTGCCGGCGCGAACGCTGCGGAGAAGCGGGCTTTTGCTTGGAGCCGGACTTTTTCCGGAAAACAAGGTCGTGCATGTGCAGCAGCGTGTGATGGTTCCGGTTGCACGTTCTGCACCGGTCACCGCTACGACAGCTCCCAGTGGAGTGCTCGTGTGCGAGACAGTTCGCGCAGTACTTGTTAATGAGAACTGCCCGCAGCCGCTTCTCTGCGCTCAGCCTTAGGAACCTCTGACACTTCCGAAGAGGATGGATTCCGCGGCAGACTCGGCATCGGTAGGACTGAGTACCTCTAGTACGTCTGCTGTCCAAAGCCTGAGCGCTACGTGGACGGGGAGCCATTTTCCTGTTTAAAGTGTGGATAAGGAAAAAACAAACAGGGCTGATTAACAATGACATGGATAATGGCTACGGACTAAGGTGTGTAAGAAACGCGGCTCGTTACGAGGTAGTTTTGGGCGGCTCTCTTGGAAGAAGAACCACCTTGGTCACTGGACGTTTGACAATGCCGCGTGTCGTACGAATGTCGACTACGCGGACATTGCCATCGGCTCCCGGAAAAACGGAGTCTATTCTTCCGAGTCGCCACTCATTTGAGGGCAAATTGTCATCCTTAATGACGACCAGATCGCCAACACGCAGATTTTCTGTGGGGACTTGCCACTTGTTGCGCCTGTGGAGCTCCTTAAGGTACTCATCCCTCCATCGAGTGCGGAATTGTTGATGGAGAGACTTTAAGTGCTGCCACCGGTTCAGAATGGACTTGGATTCGCCCTTTACTTCAGGTTCCACCAACAAGAAAGTGCCCTGGTGTCAACGCTAAGAGATCAGTTGGATCCTCGGACATGGGAGAAGCGGTCTGGAATTCAGACAAGCTTCGATTCTCGCTAGGAGGGTGGACAGCTCTTCAAAGGTGTACTTCCGTGTAGCGGTGGACTTGTAAAACAAGGTCTTGAAGCTCTTGACACCAGCTTCCCATAGGCCTCCCATATGGGGTGCCCCAGGAGGAATGAATTGCCAGGTGAGCTGCTGATGACTATACGCATCGGTCACAGACTCCTTAACGGCTTGCAGGAAGTCTCGGGAAAGCACGGTGGAGGCGCCGACGAAGGTCTTTCCATTGTCGGACTGGACTTGACGAGGACACACTCTTCTAGAAACGAAACAGCGAAAGCGGCAAGAAACTTTTCAGTCGTTAAGTCGGATGTAGGCTCTAGATCAGTGGTCGGCAGCGGCCTATCTAGTGAGCATAGGATAGTGTTCTGCCCATCCTCTGCTCGCTCACGTATAACGTAGATGTGCGTATGACTTCGGCATGAGTCTTCGGGTCTTTTTTTTTTCAGCTTCGGCGTGTTTTTTTGCTTCTGCGGCAGAGAATTTCAGTGCAAAACAGAGAAACGTCAGGCGTCAGAGCGCTGCGCGCCAACTTCGTGTTTTTTACACTTACACTAATGCAAGGCAATCTGTGATGGTATGTGTGTGCCGACCACTGCTCTAGATGGATGGCCTTTGTAGAAAAACAATCGAAAACCAACACATACCCTTTCGTAATGAGACAAGCTCTTCCGGTATAATTTTTTATATCAAACGGGCCGGCGTAGTCCATCCCTGTGTACGTGAACGGTCGGGAGAAGGACACTCGCTCTTTCGGAAAACTTCCCATCATCTGGACTTGCAATCTCTTTTTGTGGATAACGCAGACGAGAAGCCGCGAGAGTGCACTTTCGTACGGCAGGATTATCGGATGTCGTTCATCATACCGGAAACTGTCGGAGGCCGTTACGCGGCCGCATGCCCTGATTACCCCTTTCTTATCTAGAAAGGGGTTCAGGGAGAGAATCGAACTCGCCGCGGGCACAGGACGCTTCTGACTCAAGCAGCGGTATTCTTCAGAAAAATACCTGCGCTGAGTGCAAATTGTCATGAGTTCTTCCGCGGCGGCAACGTCCTGGGCCTCTAGACGGACCCCGGAAGGCGGTGATTGTCTTCGACATCGTTGGACAAATCGATGGACATACGCGAGGACCCGCAAAGCTCTATCTAAATTGGAAAAGCGATCTAGGAAATCTTCTGTCGGCATAGACGCCACATGGACTTTAACGGCATGCTTTTCTATCTCAGTCACCGGCAGGTCGGTTCCCTGGCTGGGCCAATGGTCGCGTGGACGTTGCAGCCAAGTGGGTCCATGCCACCAGAGCTGGTTATCCACCAGCTCTTGAAGGGGAACTCCTCGACTAGCCAAATCACCTGGATTATGTTCGGATTGAACGTGCGACCAATTGGCCGCCTCAGTGGACTCGGTGATCTTCGTCACCCTGTTGGCAACGAACGTAGTCCAATGGCACGCTGGTTTGGCTAACCATGCTAGCACAATCGTGGAATCGGTCCAACAATGGAATTTTGAGGTCAGTCTCGGCATATTAGGAAGAATGGCTTCGGCCATCTCGGACAAAAGGAGAGCCCCACATAACTCCAGCCTGGGAAGGGACACCGTTTTGACTGGCGCCACACGCGTCTTGGCCGTGAGCAAGTGCACCATCGTCTTATGGCCCACTTCTACGCGCACATAGATCGCAGCACCGTATGCCTTTTGCGAGGCGTCACGGAATCCGTGATGCTCTACGCGGAACTCTGGACGGAAGGAAACCCATCTGGGTATCCTGACCTGGTCTAGGACCGAATAGCTCTGGAGAAAGCTGTTCCACCTTTGGCACAGCTCAATTGGAAGTTTATCGTCACAGCCTAGATCCTGAAGACAAATCTCTTGCATAAGGATTTTGGCACACACAACAAATGGAGCGAGCCAGCCTGCTGGATCAAACAGCTTTGCAATTTGGGAAAGGACTTGGCGTTTCGTGTGGGAGATTTCCGTTGCTAAATCTGGTGGGACGAAAAAGAACTCATCGGACGTCGCCTTCCATCGTACGCCGAGAGTTTTGGCTGTGCTCTCAGTGTCGATCTCGAGGAAGTCGGTTGTCAGAAGATGATCGCTTTGGATATGAGCTAATATTTATTTGTTGTTGGAGGTCCATTTTCTCAATGGAAACCCCGCGGAATCTAGAGCACTTTGTAGCTCGCGAACAATGGACAATGGAGCGTCCTCGGCGGAGTCAGCTCCCGAAAGGACATCGTCTACATACATATGATTTCGAATGACGTTGCTCGCTCTTGGATGGCTGAGCTGCACGTCAGTTGCCACCTGTTGCAGGACTCGAATGGCCAGGAATGGCGCGCAATTGACTGATTGTAATTCGAAATTTCGAATGTTCCCCTCGCTGTTGCGGAATATGATGCGCTGGAAAGGGGAATGCTTCGGATCTACCCATATCTGCCGATACCTTTTCTCGATATCGGCACTGTAGACGTATCGGAAATATCGCCACTTCAGGATCTGGATAGTTAGATCGGACTGTAAGACTGGGCCAGCATGAAGGATATCATTTAAACTGACCCCATTCTCTGAAGGGCTGGAGGCATTGAAAACCACACGTAACTTAGTGGTTGTACTTTCCGGCTTGAGCACGGCATGATGCGGAAGGTAATAACTGGCAGAATTATGGGTAGGACGGACTTCTTTCATGTGATTCAGGTCGAGATACTCTTGAATCACGGAGTCGTATTTGGCTTTCAGCTGACAGTCCCTCTTTAGGCGTTGCTCGGTTCTTAGGAACTGCGACAACGCGGAGGATCTGGAGTGACCGAGGGCGGATTTTACGTTTTGAGGATCACGAAACGGAAGACTTACGACATACCTGCCGTTATCGTCTCTCGTAGTCGTTCGGAGAAAATTTTCCTCACATGTCAAATCGGAAGATTTTGTCACTTTTACTGGCAGATCCTCCACCTCCCAAAATTTGGTGAGAAGCCTATCCAGGGACGTGTCAACTGTGTGGGAGAGTCGTGTGGAAAAAACGGAAATCTGATTTTCCCTTGGAGCAGGAAATGGTTTCTTGCCCGAGGAGAGAGCCACAAATATTCGGCCGGGTGCCGCTTAGGAGAATGGATGGCAGTATGTCGGCCCCGACCAGAATGTCTATCTGTGCGCTCTCGTAGAACTTTGGATCCGCTAGTGACAGTTCGGGAAGATCCCGTAGAAACTGTGGCGGAATCGGACAAGATGGAAGGTTTCCAGCTAATTGAGGAAGAACATAGGCCGTCGTGTTTATTTGCAAGCCAGGCCTGGTCGGAGAACGGATGGTAAACTGACAGAGCTTTTTGGATTCAGCGGATACTGTCTGGTTTAAGCCTGATACTTGGGCTCGGATTACCTGGTGAGGCAACTTAATTAGTTTGAACAGCCGCTCAGAAATAAAGGTTGCCTCTGATCCTGAATCTATCAAGGCACGAGCTTTAAAATTCGACCCCAGGTGACATATGTCAATTATGGCGGTGCCCAGCAAGACGGATCTATACCCCGTCGCGAAGTAATTTTGGACTGTAGAGTCCGTGGACCGGGAAGCGGTGGCAACTGGTGTACTTGGTCTTGATCTGGGTCTTGGGGCGGGATTCGAAGGCGATTGGGAGGAGTTGCCTCTGTGTAGTAAGGTGTGATGGCGGCCGCGGCACGTAAAGCAACTATGAGTGCTCTCACAATCACGCAGCTGATGCCCTCGTGCGAAGCAGTTTAGACACAGCTGCTTCCTCTTTATGTATGCCGAACGCTCGTCGACCGTCATCTGGAGGAACCGTGCACATGTGCGGACAGGATGGTTTTCCTTCTTACAAAGGTCACATCCTTTTGGCTTGGGTGCTACCCTTGTCTCGTAAGAATTTATTCTTCGAGGCGCTGCAGTGGGGGCGGATGTTTTTGGCAGAGATTGACTCGAGCCTGACGGCCGTACGTCGTCTATGGCTTCTAAGGTCCGGTGACGCTCCGTAAGGAAGGCGTTCAGTTCCTGCCACGTCGGAATCTCTGCCTTATTGTGCAGGGACTGTGCCCACAAGGATAGCGTGAGCTTAGGAAGTTTGGAGGAGCACTTGTACACTAGGAGGCAATCCCAATTTTCGGTTTCAATTCCAGACATTTCTAAAGCCGTAAGGCAACCCTGGATGGTACGTTGAAGTTCACGGATAGCTGACCCAGATTCCTGATTAACGGACTGCACATTGGAAAGTATTTTCAATTGGCTATTTACTAACAACCGCTTGTTTTCGAAACGCTCAGTTAGGTTAGCCCAAGCTGAGCGAAAGCCGTCGTTAGTAAGGGGGGAGTTCGACACTATCGTGTGCGCATCGCCGCTTGTTTTGGCATTTAGGTGAAACAATTTTTCGACTGGCGTCAGCCTTGGATTGTTTATGTAAATGGCCGTAAACAGGTCCCTAAAGGTCGGCCACCGCAGATAATCTCCGGTGAAAACCTCGGTATCGCACGGAGGCAGCCGACATCAGACATAAGTCTGGGTAGGAACAGCTTGAACTTGGGGAGCCTGGGCTATCATATCCGCGATCTGAGCCCCACATCTCTCGTAAACGGAATAGCAGTAGCCGTATTTAGCCTTGAGAACTGGCAAACTATCAGTTGCACTGTCTGCAGCTTCTGCTATGCACCCGGTGCATTCATCGTATTCTGCCTTGATGCGGTCCCATAACGCGCGTATTTTTTCCCGGCGGATGTTCAGCATGGACAGAGTAGGAGGGATCGGCGAAGGAGTGTTTGCTCTGGATTCAAACTCACTCAGCCGATCTGAGACCTCAGTAAATTTGCTTAGAGCGATTTGGGAAGGTGTTAGTGCCATTTTGACGTTTGCACGGGTGGCCCTTTTCCGGGGCGACGAGGTCTTGGCGGTTAGTTCGGGTGTGGGCGAATCTACGGATATGCCTGGGCCTACGGCAGGTGGAATAGACAACTTGTTGTTATCACTTCCAACGGACATTTAAAGGAAATGACCTTTTTTTTTTGTTTTGGGTCAGAATCTGCTCGCCTTTGTTTATGTCGGATAAATAGGAAACCTGGCCCACTTTTGGAACAGTGGAACGAGGTGTCGACAAAAAAGTAGTGCATCGGAGAAACAGAAATTGGAAGCAAGTACCGACCTGGTTACATTGCGGAATTAAACCCAATAATACGGATTAGGAACGGTGAGTGATGAGTTCGAATATCACCCGTTGAGAAGTAATACTATAATATTTAACCCTTTTGGTATATGTATTATGGTTGGGATCAAGTTTGGTATATTTTTGCTGGTATTTTTTGCGTTTGGATAAATTGAGGGGGAAAAATACCAACTATGTGTATATATATAGTCCTCGGTGGAGTAATTGTAATATTTTCGCCTTTATTTAAACTTCTGAATGAAGAAAAAATACCAAAATTTGGCCGGAGGATGCGATTGGTTGATTATTTAATATTGGAGTATTGCTTTAATTTGATTTAATATTCCGAGGGAAAAATACTAAAAATATACCAAAAAAATTGGTGGACGGAGGATGCTATGCATGCAGTGGAGTGCTGGTATTTTTCCCGTTTAAATAAAATAAATTTTACGGAGTAAATACCAAATACCAAAAAAAAATACTAAAAAGTTTGATGGTAAATAAAACACAATGACCAAAATTTTTTATTTTATTATTTTTTACCGGATGGCCGACGGAAAACTTTAATTAGTCGGAACGGGATGGTGGAGTTAAAAAATTATATGTGACTGTATGTAGATATGTGTATATAAGTAGATATTTGTATATATGTAGATATTTGTATGAATGTAGATATTTGCATGTAAATTAATAACTTCACTCGTGAATTCTTTAAAAAAATGTATTTTTATTTTTTATTCACTAAGTCTAAACTTCACAACATTTCCTTAGTATCGACTTTTATTCTTGGCGGTTCAGCATTAACTTCTTATACAACCGATCTTCTCGGATGCAAAAACGGACTGCTGGCCAACCTCGGTTTAAGAGAATTGGGGAACTCATTAAGAGTTGGACAAGGGTTGGACTCCAGAGAGTCGGGAAATCGGATGATCTAATTCTCTGCTCAATTGCCAAACGGATTACGCTGCAGTTTTGGGGCTCGCCGGGTGTTGACCGGATGCTTGTGTTTACATTAGCTGGACCCAGCTTAGTTTATGTTAGGAGGACTGCGGCGCAATTGAATCTTAATAATGAACTTCGATTGAAGTGGGGGAGCTAGTTGGGATTCTGTGGGAACGCTGAGTAAGGGGATCCCAGCTAAGAATTGTTTATAAGAAATTGTTTATGACTTGGGTAAGGCGGCTGGGCGCTCGAGCTGGAAAGCGTTCTCAGCTAAGAATTGTATATGAAGAGTTTGTTTATAAATTGGGTAAAGAGGCTGAGATCATGAGCTGGATAACTCTCCCCCTTCTAAATTGAATCGTCCCGATTCATTGGAAGTGTCGGATAAACTGAATTTAGATGATTTGTCAATTCGACTATAATTTGATCCTCAGTGGTATTT
Source organism: Drosophila subpulchrella (assembly GCF_014743375.2). Taxonomy (NCBI): domain Eukaryota; kingdom Metazoa; phylum Arthropoda; class Insecta; order Diptera; family Drosophilidae; genus Drosophila; species Drosophila subpulchrella. Next base: position 975,385 of record NW_023665622.1, read on the forward strand.
TCATTTTCGGACATATTATTTTCGGGGGTTATTTCAATATGAATTGGCCGTGGTTTGAATATTAGATATTTTTTGAATTTAAATACAAGCGTGATAATTACATATATTAAAATTAACATGATCAGTATAAATGTTATTGGGATTTGAGTTTGTTTAATTTGAATAAATGGGTTTAATATGTTAATGTTATCGAATGAAAGTTCCGAATCATTTGACATAAGATATTCGGATACTAAAAAATCATTATACTGTTTAGCAGTGATATATTCTATTATCTTATGGTCCAGATTAGAGTAGGGTATATTGTTTATTGTAGTAGTACTATTAAAAGTAATTAAAAATGACCCATTTAAATGAGTATCATTAACAGTATTATAACCATTTATAAAAATGGCTCCTTCTTGGATTACATCAATTTTTTTATTATATTCCCTGATTTTATTACAAAGGGATTTTTCTCCATTTAGTAGCCTAGTAAAACAAGTACTTTCTGGGCTTAAAGTGCCATAATTATTAAATATATCTGTCTTAAAATTAGAAATTACATAGTACCTATTGTTACATTTGGCGACATGATTATCAATTAATAGTTTTCCATCATTGTGTGAGATGGATCTTGCGTTATACACTTCGCAACAATTTGTTATGATGGGGTATTTTATATATATTACAATTAATTCTTGGTGTATGGCGATTTTAAATTTTGATATATCTAATATGCCAGTAATTACTACAGGTTTCTCTTCGTGTTTATATATTTCTTGGATTTCTTCAGCGTTCAAAATTTTAGTGTTGAAAACATCTATTTTTGCTAATGTAATTGTATCCATTAAATTCATCAGATCGTAAGTGAGCAAGCGAAGACGGTGTTTTCTGAATGGAAATTCTTGATTTGAAATAACTGTTTGAAGATTCTCAGATAGGGTTTTAATTTCATTAAATAATTTAGAGTTAATAACAAATTGATTGTTATTATTTTGGATTAAATCATCAATTTTATTTTGCACCGTTATCAAATCATCGTGATCGGGAGTCCCTGCTATCCATTTCCAAAGGGTGCCTAATTCATTAATTCCTCTTTTTGCCCTACTTGGTAAAATTTGTGAGAGGAGCATTTTAATAATATCTAAATTATAGGAAATTTCCCACTGTAAATTATTATTTTTGTTTATGTGTGCTGATTCGAGTTTGATTATGTCTTTATATAAACTTAAATTAGTTATATGAAATAGGTCAGCGTATTAATAATAAAAAAGTGTGTTTTTTTTATCCTTGTAGAGGAAAAAATCATGGTTCGTGTAATCCATTATTTCGGAGTTGGTGGCCGCTACTATCAATAATACAAATATTATTGAATTCATTTTCTGTAATTTAAGACAAACTGTGTTTAAGATTTGATGTTATCTTTATGAATCGTGCGATTTCTATTGTTTATGATAACCTTATTTTGTAAATTCTCCTTAACTACTTGTTTTTTATATCTAGAGTTAAGCTTATTCCTTTCCCCGTGTTTTTTCTCATAAATGACTTCCCCTACGAGATAGTCCTTTTCCTTTCTACCTTTGTTGTGAGAATTTAACATTTTCTCCTGTGCCTGTTTTAATAACTGTGGAATAGTATCATCTTCGATTTTATTGTATAATATATCGTACGGTCGTTGGTTGGTAATGGAATGTATTGTCATGTTATATTTCTGAGCTGCTCTAATTATAACTTCAGAATAATCAACTAAGTTAAGTTCATCTTTGATGCAACGAGCGATTTCAGTAAGGGTTGAATGAGCTCTTTCTATTTGTCCATTGGACGTACTATGGCGAGGATCTGCGAAATATAAATTAATACCGCATCTTTGTGCGAAGGATTTAAATTGTGTTGATGAAAAACTAGGCTCGTTATCCATCATTAAAGTTTTAGCAAGTGGAAAATGTTGCAATATTTCTGAAATTTTGGTTTCTATGTTGAGTTTATTTTGAATCTCCTTTACAACTAAGTATTTTGAATATGAATCAATACAAGTAATGAACATTAAATTTTGAGCGTAAAAAATGTCGATATGCAAATTTTCTCCTTCTTTATTTGGGATGGGTGCTTGACCAATAGGAATTAGTACAGGGTGTCTATTATATTTGTTACTATTACAAATTGTACAGTTCTTTATGTACTCCTGGAGTTTTTTGTTCAAATTTGGCCAATAGTATAGTCTGTTAATATGCTTGTAATTTTCGTCCAGTCCCCTGTGTGCTCTACAATGAGTTTCTTCTATTATTAATGCTCTGTCTTCAGGGTTTTCTACATCTTGGACGAATATTTTTGTATACAGGAATTTATTCGTGAAATTTTCTTTAAGTGGGTTTTGAATTTTGTATAAGTCTTCTAAAGTACAGTGAATACCTATTGTTATGTTAGGAGGGATATATTCCCTTAAGATTGATACCAAATTTTCAGGGGTATCAAATTCTATTATATGTCTGGTATTTCCGAATATATTGACCATCTCATGTATTGTATACCTCCCCGTTGCTATTAGCAATTGTTGCTTAAACTGTTTTAAGGGCTTGCGGGTTTCTTGTATAACATTCTCAAAACTACTCTCTGCAGAATGCTGAGTGTTTTGATCTGAGACCGACTCGTTACTGTCCGTTAGGTTGTTAATTTGAATTCTTGATAGGGCATCAGCAACTACATTGGTAGATCCTGGTTTATAAATTATTTTGGGAGAGTAACTCTCAATGAATGAGTACCATCTTTTCATCTCGATGTTTGAATTTTTTTGAGATATCGAGAAATAGTTTCGCAAATTTTTAAATGCCCAAACTATTGCTAAAAGTTCTTTCTTATTGGTGGCATATACTTGTTCGGCTTTTGTTAGAGTTTTTGAAATGAAGGTTATTGGTTTTCCTTCCTGAGAAAGAACAGCACCAATAGCTAGATCGGACGCATCGGTCGTTAAAGTGAATTTTTTATTATAATCAGGTTGTACAAAATCGATTTGTGCAATTAAATTATCTTTGAGCTCGTTAAAAGCTCTTACAGCTGAATCGTCCAACAGAATGGAAGTTTTACGGGACATTTTTTTGGATACTTTACCATTTTGACCTTCCAAATACTTTGTTAGCGGTTTTGCAATTTTTGCGTAGCTTTGTACAAATTTTCTGTAATAGCCGGTAAGGCCTAGGAAGCTTCTAAGCTCTCGAATGTTTTTTGGAATTGGATACTTTAATATTGTAGATATTTTTTTGGGGTCTGTTTTGATTACATTGTGGAGAGCAACGTAGCCAAGAAATGTGGTTTCTAATTTGAGGAACTTTGATTTTTCAATTGAAATTTTCATATTTGCGTTCAGCAATATATTAATTATGACGATTAAGTCCTTGTAGTGTTGTTCTATTGTTTTAGAAAATATAATAATGTCATCAATATATACGTGACATGTTTTACCTACTTGTTTTCTCAAAATATCATCCATTGCACGTTGGAATATTCTGGGAGCGTTCGTTAGCCCAAATGGCATTCTCAAGAATTCATATTTTCCGTTATTTATAGAAAATGAGGCTTTTTTAATGTCTGTTTCTTTCATTAGAATCTGGTGAAACCCAGACTCCAAGTCGATCGTGGAAAAGTATTTAGCCTTTCCAAGATTTGACAAAATCACTGACGGATCTTGCATTGGATATCTGTCGGAAATTGTGTTTTCATTTAGTTTCTTATAGTCTATAACTAATCTTAGTTTTGCAGTACCATCTTCATTAAATCCCTTTTTTGGTACCTTGGTTTTATAATTCCTTCTTTTAACATGCGATTAACTTCAGAGTTAACGAAATCTGAAGCCGATAGAGCATAGGGATACTGCTTGCTATAAATAGCTCTATCGTTTTCGGTGTTTATTTCACCGCGAATATCAGTCCTGAAGGGGACTTGCATGTTTATCTTCGAGTGCTCTTCATTTTCCAAATCCATTTTTTGGTCTGGAGTTTATTCACTCATATTGTTTAATTCATTGTTGTCGGATAAATCAACGACGGATTGTTCAGGACTTTTTAATCCCAAACTAGAATTTTTGTCGGATACTTCATCGACGGCGCGCTCAGGATTTTTGAATCTCAAACTAGAATTTTTGTCGGATACTTCAACGACGGCGTGTTCAGGATTTTTTAATCCCAAACTTGTTTTGCTTTGATTTGCCTTTTTAGACTCAGTTCTGATTTTGGCTTTTTCATCAAAGAATTTTCGTATAATAAATTCCTTTAAAGGAAGAATTGTTTTTTCTTCAGATAAGGAAAGTTGGTTAAAAGAACTGTCATTATCATAAATTAATTTTTCTTCTTTTCCCCCATATTTTATTACTCCTTTTTCTGTGTCTATTACAGCTCCAATTTTTTTTAATAGGTTGTAACCTATTAGAAAATCTGATTTTAACCCGTCTATTTCATAAAATGTGTAACGCGTGTCAAAGATCGTTACCATGTGATAATATTTAATTATAGAATATCCATTAACCGTAGATACTCTTTTATATATAGGAACCTCGTTTTTGTTTTTATAAATTCCTGTTTTGATATAGCAGGAGGTTGCTCCTGTGTCGATTAAGATTTTAAGCGTTTTATTTATTTTGCTATCATATCGAATTAGGTAGGGTAATCCTACTCCGGATTCTGTCCTAAAAAATGGTCCTCTTCGATATTATTTAATCGCACAGTTTTGTTTGCCGGTTGGTTAACCGTACCTGTTGGTTCTGTGGCTTTTTATTCTGATTCCATTTATTCTGATTATAGTTGTTGTTACTATAATTGTTATAACCCTGATTGTACTTTGGCCTATTCTGAATCTGTAAGGATTCATCTACGTCCATCGGTTCTGGATTGCTTTGCTGAGCTTTATTGGAATTCCATTGATTATGGGAATTATATTGTGGATTATACTGTCTGCCCTGATTCCAATTAAGATTTCTATTTTGATTATTATTGTTTCTATTCTGGCTATCGGGTTGATTAAACCTCAAGTTGTTAGTATTCCTTTGGTTACTATTATGGTTATTATTGTTACCTTGCTTAGGTCTATTATTTGAGTTTTGGTACCCGAATAAATTTGACTCATAACTCCTGCGCTGTGATGATGTGAAATTGTTAGCGAATTGGGCCCTCAAATTATTGCTTTCTAGTTCTTGTACTATTACCATAGCGTTCGGTAAGTCTGGCGGATTCATAGAAAATATGACGTCTGAGATATGGCCGTTGAGGCCAGTTATGAATACTCTTAGAGCTGTCTTTTTGTGTTTTTCGTTCATTTCAGCAGTTAAAGGCTTATTTCTGCCGTAAGTCATAATGGTTTTATTTATTAGAAGAGTTAGTTTTTTATTAACTAACCCATAATATTTCATTATGGACAGTTTCCCTTGACTTAGTACTCCTAAGTCTTGCTCAATTATATGGATTGGACGTTTGTCGCTAAAAACAAAGTCCAACCTTGCCATTATGGCGTCAAAATTTAGTACCGTTCCATTGTGTGTTAGGGCATCGTTTGCTGTGCCAGTTATTTTGTTCCTCAAGATTGATAATGCAGAAAAGAACCTTTCGCTACCTCTAGCATATTGTCCCATGGCTATTTCTGCTGATTCCCTCCAACACACATATTTGTCTTCTTCTCCTTTAAATTCCCTGACTGATTTGATAATTTCAAAGGAAGTTTCACATTTAATATTTGGGTCAATGACTTCTACTTGAAAATCTTCAACCATTTTTATATTTTGATTTAGTTGTGCTTTTAAACTCACGATCTCATTCCTCAAGGGATTCAATTCATTATTTAAAATATGTGCAATTAATTCGCTCACTTGGTTATTAGCTTGGCTGCTAGAAGCCATTGCAGGTTGTGGTAGGGGCATGGTGAGAATTCTTTCAAAATCGTTAATAAGGTCTTCCACCTTGTTTGATTTTATTTAAATTTTTCTGCTTATAGTACTTAAAAAGAATATAAAAAATAAACAGTATACGCTCACTAATTGTTTTCCTTTCTTCTGGATTTAGTGTGATATCGTCTGTTTTTCTTTGATGATCCTGCTGGGGTCGTCCTTCTTGGTTGCTTTTAGCGAGGGATGGCCTTCAATTTATTTTTCGGTCGTTAATTTTTAGCGAGGGATTGCCCTCAGCTCTTCCTTCAATTTGATTTTTGGTCGTCGCTGTTTAGCGAGGGATTGCCCTCAGCTCTTCCTTCTTGTTGGATTTGGTATTTGAATTTATAATTGTTTTTGAATTTTGTTTCTCAGTTGTTTTTTGTATCAGCTTTCACTTTCACAGTTTTTTTAAATATTTTGTATCAGCTTTCACTTTCACAGTTTTTATACCCGTTACTCGTAGAGTAAAAGGGTATACTAGATTCGTCGGAAAGTATGTAACAGGCAGAAGGAAGCGTTTCCGACCCCATAAAGTATATATATTCTTGATCAGGATCACTAGCCGAGTCGATCTAGCCATGTCCGTCTGTCCGTCTGTCCGTCTGTCCGTCTGTCCGTCTGTCCGTCTGTCCGGATGAACGCTGAGATCTTGGAAACTATGAGAGCTAGGCTATTGAGATTTGGCGAGCAGATTCCTGAGCTTCTTACGCAGCGCAAGTTTGTTTCAGTAGAGTGCCACGCCCACTCTAACGCCCACAAACCGCCCAAAACTGTGGCTTCTACAGTTTTGATGCTAGAGTAAAAATTTAAACTGAAATGAATTGTTCTCATCAATACCTATCGATTGACCCAAAAAAAAGTTTGCCACGCCCACTTTAACGCCCACAAACCGCCTACAAACTTCAAAAAATCGTAAATATGAACGCGGATATCTCGGAAACTATCAAAGATAGAGTATTGGGATTTCAGATTTAGATTCCGTAGCCTTGTACGCAGCGCAAGTTTGTTATGCGAATATGCCACGCCCACTCTAACGCCCACAAACCGCCCAAGCCTGTAGCGCCCACAATTTTTATGCTAGATTAAAAATTTTAACTGAAATGTATTGGTCTCGTCAATGCCTATCGATTGATCCAAAAAAAAATTTGCCACGCCTACCCTAACGCCCACAATGCTTAAATCTGTCTTCCGCCGGTAGGTGGCGCATTTAAATCTCGCTTTGCTGCTTGCATATCTCCATTTCCCTTTGGTCCCTTTAGCTGAGTAACGGGTATCTGATAGTCGAGGTACTCGACTATAGCGTTCTTCCTTGTTTAAATTTTTTTGTTTAACTTTGTAAATTGTTTGTTTTTATTTTTTTGAGACCGTTTAGTTTTTTGTTAAACCGAAGGTTTATTATGTCGATTACTAATTAGCAGATTGTTGTAAGTAAAAGGGGATTATTTCATTTATTAATTTCCTCCTTTTATTTTTAAAACAAACTTTTTTGTCGATTGGGTTTTTATTAGACCACGCAAGTTCCTTTTCACTTTAAAACCGTTGGTAATTTATTTTAAAGCTTTATTTAGAACAAATTAGGCGTGGCCCCACGTTGGGCGCCAATTAATAACTTCACTCGTGAATTATTTAAAAAAATTTATTTTTATTTTTTATTCACTAAGTATAAACTTCACAACATTTCCTTAGTATCGACTTTTATTCTGGCGGTTCACCATTAACTTCTTATACAACCGATCTTCTCGGATGCAAGAACGGACTGCTGGCCAAGGGCCGCTTATCTGATAATCAAACCTCGGTTTAAGAGAATTGGGGAACTCATTAAGAGTTAGACAAGGGTTGGACTCAAGAGAGTCGGGAAACCGGATGATCTAATTCTCTGCTCAATTGCCAAACGGATTACGCTGCAGTTTTGGGGCTCGCCGGGTGTTGACCGGATGCTTGTGTTTACATTAGCTGGACCCAGCTTAGTTTATGTTAGGAGGACTGCGGCGCAATTGAATCTTAATAATGAACTTCGATTGAAGTGGGGGAGCTAATTGGGATTCTGTGGGAACGCTGAGTAAGGGGATCCCAGCTAAGAATTGTTTATAAGAAATTGTTTATGACTTGGGTAAGGCGGCTGGGCGCTCGAGCTGGAAAGCGTTCTCAGCTAAGAATTGTATATGAAGAGTTTGTTTATAAATTGGGTAAAGAGGCTGGGATCATGAGCTGGATAACTTGTATATAATTTTCGACGGTTTTAAATTTATTAAATAATTATTGCCGGCGGGGTATGTGTTGTTGTGGAAGTTTTCGATTTATTGTGTGTGGACTGTATTTGGAAAAACGAAAAAATATGTGCAAATATGTGCTGCGGATATACAGAGAGAAAAATCTTGAAAAGTTTTGGGGGCCTGAATTGGCAGAACACTAGAAATTTAATAATTCTCACTGTATGCTTGGCTTATATTTGCACAATATTTTTTCTAAGCTTGGAATTTTTTCTCGATTTTGTATATGTGTATGTAAGTATGGATGAGCGGCCAAAAGCAATTAAAAAAAGGAGTCATAAAAAATTGGCAAGATGGCCGCACGTAGCAAAAGGAAAATCGAAGAAAAAAAATGGCGAAATAATTTTTAATTGCCGTTGTCGGATTTAATCGGACTAGGATTTTGGACAAATCGTACAGAAAGTCAAACGAATTATATTTTCGAGTGGCTGACTGCAGACCGGCAATTAATAAGAAGAAAAGCTTTACTTATCTTATCCGGTTCGAAGGACCAAAATGTACGCCGGGGGGTAGTGGGGTACCGTGGTGGCGCTGGTGGAATGGCGTGGGAGGCGACGGCGGGAAAACTGGCGGCGTCGGCGGGCTGCTTCGCTGGGCTTCGGTGGCTTGCTGCTGGTGCGTTTGCTGCTGGTGCTGCGGAAGCTGTAGGGGAGAAACCACTCGAACGCGTATTGCACCTTAATCGAAAATAAGTACTCGAGAAAAAAGTTAACTTTGAAAGTAGGCGGGGGTGCGACCGCGGTTTATTTCAGTTGAACTCCAGAAATCGAACTGATTTAGTCTAAGCTCCGCTCTGCGCTCCAAAGCGCAGCGGAGACTTCATGGAGGGAGCTAGGAACAGCGCAGGAGAGCGGGAGCGCGAGAGAGCGGGAGAGCGGTAGAGCGGTAGAGCGGTAGAGCGGTAGAGCGGTAGAGCGGTAGAGCGGTAGAGCGGTAGAGCGGTAGAGCGCTGCAGCTGGATAGCGGGGCCAGTCCAGATTCGCCGGACAGTGGGCCTGAACAATCGGTAATAATAGGGTATTTTATGTAAATTATAATAAGATCTTGATGCAAAGCGATTTTAAATTCAGATATATCTAAAAGGTCTGTTATAACTACAGGTCTATCTTCGTGCTTATAAATTTCTTGTATATCATCATTGTTTAGAATTTTAGTATTAAGTACATCAATTTTGGCGAGTGTAATTGTGTCCATTAAATTCATAAGATCGTAAGTAAGCAAGCGCAGACGATATTTTCTAAGTGGAATTTCTTGATCTTTAAAGGCTGTTTTGAATTGTTCAGATAAAGATTTTATCTCTTTAAATATTTTAGAATTAATAACGAATTGATCGTTATTATTTTGTATTAAATCATCGATTTTGTTTTGGACTGTTATGAAATCATCATGATCTGGTGTTCCCGCTATACATTTCCAAATGGTGCCTATTTCATTACTGCCTCTTTTTGATCTACTGGGTATAATTTGAGAGATAAGTATTTTGATAATTTTTAAATCGTGGGATATTTCCCAAAGAAAATTCTGGTTGTCGTGACCCTTTAGAAATTCTGTTTCAAGATTAATTATTTCTCTATAAAGACTTATATTAGTTATATGAAATAAATCTTCGTATGATTCATAAATAAGAACATCTTTGATGTCCTTGTAAAGAAGGAAATCATGGATCGTGTAATCCATAATTTCGGATTTGGTTGTAGCTACCAGCAATAATAAGTACATTATTGAAATCATTATCTGTAATTTGAAACAAATTATTTAATATTATCTTTATGAATCGTACGGTTTCTGTTATTTATAATAACTTTATTTGGGAGATTTTCCTTAACTACTTGTTTTTTATATCTAGAATTAAGCTTGTTTCTTTCCCCGTGTTTCTTTTCGTAAATTACCTCTCCTACGTGATAATTCTTATTTTGTCTATCTTTATTGTGAAAATGCAACATTTTCTCTTGGGCTTGCTGCAATAATTTAGGAATATCATCGAGTTTGATTTTATTAAATAATATATCAAAAGGTCGATGATTGGTTATTGAATGAATTGTTAAATTGTATTTTTGTGCTGCTCTAATTATAATTTCGGAATAATCAATTAAAGTAAGCTCATCTTTAATGCAGCGAGCAATTTCTGTTAAGGTAGAGTGTGCCCTTTCTATTTGTCCGTTAGACGTACTATGTCGAGGATCTGCAAAGAATAAAGATATCCCATTTCTTTGTGCAAAGGATTTAAATTGGGATGAAGAAAAACTTGGTTCATTATCTATCATTAAAGATTTAGCTAATGGAAATTGTTGTAAAATTTCTGAAACTTTATTTTCTATATTAAGTTTATTAGGGATTTCTTTTACGACTAAGTATTTCGAATACGAATCTATACAAGTAATGAATATAAGATTTTGGGCGTAAAATATGTCAAGATGCAAATTTTCACCTTCTCTTTCTGGAATAGGTGCTTGACCGATAGGAATCTGTACTGGGTGTCTGTTGTATTTGTTTTGATTGCAGATTGTGCAATTCTTTATAAACTCCTTAAGCTTTTTGTATAAATTGGGCCAATAATAAAGTCTAGTTATTTGTTTATAATTTTCATCAAGCCCTCTATGAGCTCTACAATGAGTTTCTGTGATAATAAGAGATCTGTCTTCAGCGTTCTCGACATCCTGGACAAATGTCTTAGTGTATAAAAATGTATTTATAAAATTGTCCTTAAGTGGTTTTTGAATTCTGTAAAAATCTTCTAGAGTACAGTGAACTCCTATTGTTATATTGGGTGGAATATATTCCCTTAAGATTCATACTAAATTTTCTGGAGTGTCATACTCTATTATATGTCTAGTATTTCCGAATACATTAATCGACTCATGTATTGTATACCTCCCCGTTGCTATTAGCAATTGTTGCTTAAACTGGTTTAAGGGTTTTCGGGTTTCTTGTATAACATTCTCAAAACTACTCTCTGCTGAATGCTGAGTATTTTGATCTGAGACCGATTCATTACTTTCCGCTAAGTTATTTATTTGAATCCTTGATAAAGCGTCCGCAACAACATTTGTTGCTCCTGGCTTGTAAATAATTTTGGGTGAATAGCTTTCAATAAAGGAATACCATCTTTTCATCTCAATATTTGGATTTTTTTGAGAAATGAAAAATGAAAGAGGTTGATGATCGGTATAGATCTCGATGTTGTTAACCCCATATAAGTAATTTCGAAGATTTTTAAAAGCCAAACCAATGGCTAAAAGTTCCTTTTTAATTGTTGCGTATAATTGTTCGGTTTTTGTCAGAGTTTTTGAAATAAATGTAATTGGTTTTCCTTCCTGAGAAAGAACAGCACCAATTGCTAAGTCAGATGCGTCAGTTGTTAGGGTAAATTTTTTATTATAGTCCGGTTGTACTAGTTCTACTTGTGCAATTAAGTTTTCTTTGAGCTCGTTAAAAGCTTATACAGCTGAATCATCAAACTGTATTAATGTTTTACGTGATGCCTTTTTTGATACTTTGCCGTTTTGGCCTTCTAAATATTTTGTTAAAGGTTTAGCTATCTATGCGTAATTTTGCACAAATTTTCTGTAATATCCTGTAAGGCCTAGGAAGCTTCTAAGCTCTCGAATATTTTTAGGTATCGGATATTTTACAATTGTAGAGATTTTTTCGGGATCGGTTTTGATCACATTGTGAGAAACAACGTAACCGAGAAAATTGGTTTCTAATTTAAGGAACTTTGATTTTTCAATTGAAATTTTCATGTTTGCGTTCAGCAAAATTTTAATAATTAAAATTAAATCTTTGTAATGTTGTTCAATTGTTTTTGAAAATATAATTGTGTCATCCATATAAACGTGACATGTTTTACCCACTTGTTCTCTTAAAATATCATCCATCGCTCGTTGGAATATTCTTGGAGCGTTGGTCAAACCGAAAGGCATTCTTTGAAATTCTTATTTCCCGTTGTTTATTGAAAATGAGGTTTTCTGAATGTCTGGTTCATTCATGAGAATCTGATGAAATCCAGATTCCAAGTCAATTGTTGAAAAGTATTTGGCTTTTCCAAGATTTGACAAAATCACTGAAGGGTCCTGCATTGGTATTGTTTTTTTATTAAGTTTTTTATAATCAATTACGAGTCTAAGTTTTGGAGTTCCGTCTTCATTGAAACCCTTTTTTGGTACCACTAGTACTGGTGAATTATAAGGGCTTCTACTTGGCCTTATAATTTCTTCTTTTAACATTCGACTTATTTCAGAATTTACAAAATCTGAAGCTGATAGAGCATAAGGGTATTGTTTGCTGTAAATGGCCCTATCATTTACGGTGTTTATTTCACCGCGGATATCTGTCCTAAATGGAATCTGCATATTTATTTTTGAATGCTCTTCATTGATAATATTTAATATTTCGTTCTCCAAATCTTTTCTTTGATCTGCAGACGCTATTTTTATGTTGTTTATTCTTTGATTGTCGGGTAGTTCAACGACGGCGTGTTCAGAATTTTTAAATTCCAAACTTTTATATTTGTCGGATTTCTCAACGACGGCGCGTTCAGGATTTTTAATTCCCAAACTTTTATTTTTGTCGGATATTTCAACGACGGCGTGTTCGGAATTTTTGAATTCCAATCTTTTATTTTTGTTGGATTTTTCAACGACGGCGTGTTCAGTGTATATCCCAAACTAGATTCGCTTTGATTACCCATTTCAGATTCGGATCTGATTTGAGCTTTTTCATCAAAGTATTTTTTTAATATAAGTTCTTTTAATAGAAGAATGGTGTTTTCATCTGTTAAAGAATGTTGGCTTAATATGTTTCCGTTATCATAATTTAATTTTTCTTCTATTCCATTATATTTAATTACTCCCTTAGCTGTATCAATTACCGCTCCTATTTTTTTTAATAGGTTATAGCCGACCAGTAAATCTGAGTCTAGCCCTTCTATTTCATAAAAAGTATATAGCGTATCAAAAATAGTTATCATATGATAAAATTTAATTATTGAATATCCATTCACTGTGGATACTCTTTTGTAAATTGGTAGCTCGTTCTTATTTTTATAAATTCCTGTTCTTATATAACACGAGGTTGCCCCAGTGTCAATTAATATTTTTAATTTTTTATTTATTTTTGGATCATTTCTAATTAAGTGGGGTAAGCCTACTCCTGACTTTTGTCTAAAAAATGGTTCTCCTCAATGTTATTTAGTCTCATCGTCTTGTTAGCCGGTTGGTTAACAGTTCCAGTTGGTACCCTTTTATTTTGGGCTTGGCCTTGCTGAGTGTTCTGGGTCTCAAATTTTTTTGTTTGATCCCACTTGTTCTGACTATAATTATTATTTTGATATTTATTATAGCCTTGAATTTAGCCGTTGTTAGCCTTATTCTGAACCTGGATAGACTCGTCTACCTCCATTGGTTCCGGCTTATTTTGTGTCTGCCTATAGGTGTTCCACTGATTTTGTTGGTTATTATTAAATCTACCCTGGTTCCAAGAACTATTTTTATTCTGATTATAATAACCATAAGTATTTTTGTTCTGGTTGTTGTCATGATTAAACCTTAAATTATTATTGTTTCGCTGATTGCTGTAACTATTGTTTTGCTGTCTTGTCTTGTGGTTGAAATGTGTTTGTCCATTTCCACTAGAGTTTGGCTCGCTATGTTTTCTCTGAGTAGTAGAGAAACTATTTGCGAAATGAGCCCTAATGTTGTTGCTTTCCAATTCCTGAACTATGACCATTGCATTTGGTAGGTCAGGTGGATTCATTGAGAAAATAGTATCTGAAATTTGGCCGTTGAGGCCGGTAATGAAAACTCTAAGAGCTGTCTTCCTATGTTTCTCATTCATTTCCGCTGTTATAGGTTTGTTTCTACGTAGGTCATAATAGTTTTATTAATTAGCAGAGTTAATTTTCTATTAACTGTACCATAATAATCCATTATGGATAATTTTCCCTGACTCAATACACTTAATTCCTGTTCAATAATGTGAATTGGTCGTTTGTCGCTAAAGACGAAGTCAAGTCTGGCCATTATGGCATCGAAATTTAATACAGTACCGTTTCGTAATATAGATAAGGCAGAATAAAATCTTTCACTCCCTCTGGCATATTGCCCCATGGCTACTTCTGCCGATTCTCTCCAGCTTACGTATTTATCCTCTTCACCTTTATATTCCCTAACAGATTTGATGATCTCATAAGATGTGTCGCATTTTATATTTGGATCTACAATCTCTATCTGATAATCCTCAACCGTTTTAATTTTGTGAGAAAGCTGCGATCTTAAGTTAACGATCTCCTCCTTTAATGGATTTAATTCAAAATTTACAATTTGCTTAATTAAATCTCCTACATTTAACATGGTATTGTTTGTTATTGCCTGATGGCTTGTATTTTCTTGTGGCGGATTCATGTGGAGTCTTTTATTTGCTCCAGTCTGGCTTGTTGAAGGTTCTGACATTTTGAGAACTTTTTCGAAATTTGAAATTAACTCTTCCACTTTGTATATTTATATTTCCTTTCTTACAAATTTTTTTATATAATAATAATAATAAAAAAATATATGATAATAATAATAAAAAAAGATAGTATCGCTCACGAATCGTCCTTAATTTTTTCTTCTCGTTGTTTTTTTTTGCCTGTTGGGGTCGTCCTTCTTTTTTGTTCTTAGATTTTGTCTTGGGGTCTTCCTTCTTTAATTCTGTTTTTAAATTGGGGTCTTCCTTCTTTTCCAATATTTGGCGAGGGATTGCCCTTCAGCCCGTTTTCTTAAAATGTCTTTTGTTGATGATTTTGAAGATTTTTTATTTTTTGATTTTAAACATTAGTTTAATTAAATTGTTTTTCACAATGTTTATTTTTTTCGATGAAATTTTTTGTCACCTTTTGATTTTTATATTGTCCGAGCAGTGAATTTATGTTACGATCACTATTTTGTAATTTGAGATTTTAAGGAGATTATTTCATTGATTATTTTCCACCTTAGTTTTTGGATCAACACAAACATTTTATTTTTTGCCGGTTGTATAGAGTTTAAGGGGATTATTGCATTTATTGATTTCCACCTTATTTTTTATCAACACAGGCTTTATTTATTCGTCGGTTGTATCGGGTTTTTTTGGCCGCGCTAAATTCCTTTTTTCACTTTAAAACTTTTTTTGTTTTTATTTTAAAGCTTTGCTTTTTTAGAATTTTTTAATCGCACGGCCCCACGTTGGGCGCCAATTAAGTTTCTCACTCGTGATTTAATTAAAAAAATTTATTTTTATTTTTTAATCACTATTACAATTTTTCAATAGGTCGAACTTAGTTTATTCACTGCTCGTTTACTTCTACTCGATTAGTGCTACTGCTCGATTCGGATCTCAAAAACCTGATCTCTAGTTCAATGATCAATAATCAAACCTCGGCTTAAGAGAATTTATCCCCAAAAATTGATAAAGAGAATGACTCAAGAGAGTCGGAAAATAGGATGATGCAATTTGCCAATTAAATTTAAAGTCCAATCTTGGCCGGAAATTGGTGTTTACATTAGCGGAGTTTAGGGACCGCTTTGGGGATCTTTTTGTTTACGTTAGCGGACTGGATGTTTACAGCATCCGTTTGATTTGGGCTGCGTGAAATCGATCTGGGTGGGAATGATTCGGAGGCCTGTTTGACAGAAATAGCTGACCACGGATTTATCTCGGGTCTGTCAGAGTTATTTGGAAATTAGCTCTCGGCTCAAAGTTGTTTATAAATTGGGTAAGAGCCCCTAAATAATGTGTCATATAACTCCCCCCATTCTAAATTGAATCGTCCCGATTCATTGGAACTGATGGGTATATTGAATGTAATTGATGGGTTAATTCGACAATGATATTTTCTTCTAGGGTATTTTCATTGTCGGGTATATTATTAATTTCATTATCGGAAATATTGTTTTCTGGTTCAATTTCTATATGAATTTGCCATGGTTTGAATATTAAAAATTTTCTGAATTTGATTGTTCGTACCCAAAGGTACTCAACATGACCACACCCAACAAATCAAGCAGTAGCCAAGTTGGGAACAGTACCAGGCGCTCAGTAGCACTCACTGCAGATGAGAATTGCTGGTCAGCATATTATATGTCTTACTAACTCACCATCTCACCGTCACAACGATACGCTGACCCGCCAATGCAGTCAGCACATTTGCGGTGTCAGCCAAGCCAACTACGCAACTGCTACCGTAATCATAATTCCCTGACCTACTTTAGAATATAGCTTCTTTCACTAACCATTACACTAAGCTTCCGTGTTCTAAGTAGAATATAAGCAGGTATCAAAGTTGTTTATAAATTGGGTAAGAGCCCCTAAATAATGTGTCATATAACATGCATACTGACCCGGATGAAGCGCTGAATGCGATCTTGAACCTCCCTATCCTGGACTTAGCAGGCATGGAAAGGGCCAAATCGGCAGCTATTCGACTGAGGGACACAGGGCAGTGGAAAGCCCAATTTTATGGCCATGCTAAAATACTCAAGCATGATAAATCGCTTCCGAAGATCACGGATCTATGCAAATCTATTGAATATAGTCACACACCCTTTGAGGCCCTGATTCCTAATAGAGAGGAATGGGAGCAGGGCCGACCGGGCACGACGGACGCAATCTGTTTCTATACAGATGGCTCCAAATTAGAAGGACACGTTGGCGGAGGTGTATAATCCCAATAACTAGATATCAGGAAGTCATTCAGGCTCCCGGACCACTGTAGCGTCTTTCAGGCGGAGGTCCACGCTATAAAATAAGCACTAACCTGTTTAGGGAACTTTAGCCTCCAAAGAGGACACCTAAACATATATAGTGATAGCCAAGCGGCTATTAAATCGATCTACTCGACAAACACCAACTCCCGTACAATAGCAGACTGTCGCAGATCTCTCCACGAGATGGCAAATCAGTTTACTATCAGCCTAATATGGGTTCCGGGTCACCGGGACATCGTAGGCAACTGCATAGCGGACGAATTAGCCAGGCAGGGCACCACCAAGCCTCTCCTCCCAGGAGAGGAGAATGTCGGTATGCCCATGGCTACTTGCAAGCTAAATATAAAAAACTACTTCAACACACTAGCCAACACCCATTGGCAAAACGCACCACAGTGTCGTATCCCTCGCCAGACATGGCCTGTGATGAACAACAAAAAAACCTCGGAGTTACTCAAACTCAGCCGCACAGAGTGTGGCATGTTGATTCGAGCTCTTACAGGCCACTGGCTTATTGGCGCACATGCCGGCAGGCTAAAAGCCCCGCAAAATGATTTCTGCAGAAGCTGCAGAGATGAGGAAGAAGTGGAAACGGTAGAACACATTCTCTGCTTCTGCCCAGCCTTATGCAGACTCAGACTAAAACACTTAAGAAGTTCCTTCATCGACAATCTTACCGAAATATCGGAGATTAATCTGAAAAACATAAGTGCCTTTATTAAATCTTCCGGGTGGAAGACATGCTGATCAGCTTAACACAGGTTGAAACTACTAGAAACAGGACCCTAGAGAAGGAAAAACGAGATCATGCGGTATCACAATGGACCCATAGAGGTCTAAGTGTGTCGGACCGTAGTCCGACAGCCGCCCTAACCTAACCTAATCACACTGGTAAAAAAAAGCCAACGGTGCTGTGTTTTGCACTTAAACGATAAACGAGCCCAGCGTCAACACGAGCAATACGAGAATTGGCTCTCTTTACAGCAAAGCAACGCTTACTTTACATATGTATCAACAAAAGACACTAATGCTGAATCAAATTCCTCCAAAAACGATCGAACGTGAGCATTAACCCCGTTCGCTGAACTCAAGCCAATAGTGAACGACAGATCGCGTTCCCTCTCCCCGTCGGTGCTATCTACGACTCAAAGCATGGTAAGCGATAAATCCGCTTCCCCCGCGACACACCTTTTCCACATCAATTGCCTACGTGCTTGGTTACGGTTACTAGCACAGTAACCTTACCAGTCATTGCAACTGTATCAGACGTGCCCACGATACGCAACACTGACCAGCGCACTGCCGACAAAGACAAGTTCGACCGTGCAGACTGGAATGGACCGCTACATTCAAATTAAGCGGAAATTAAGCCCACAGAATGCTAGATCGGGCAAAATGGCAAAGCTTTGCCGTGTTGCCTCCAAACATCTTACGGTGGAGAACACAAGCAGAGAGAATAGATTTTCAATTCTGGAGGATCACTCTAATGTTCTGCTCGATACAGCCAATGAATCGGAGAAGAGAAATCCAAAGCCGCCTCCAATTTGTATACGAGAGAAAACTTATCGTGAATTCTATATTGGAACTTATTGGGAGTAATAACTTTCATAATAACTTCGTTATTCCCTTAACAAAAGGCAATATTAAAACGACTAAAGTCCAAGTCAAACACGAAGATAAGTTCAGAATATTGAATCAGAATCCCATCTACAAGCTCCAGTACTTACTTTACCGCAGAGTCCCTGTTGAGGAGCTGCATAAGCACAATGGCCCGGTCTTGATGCACGCTTCGCCCCGTATGTGTGGCGAGCTCAGTGGCTCTGCTGAATGCACATTAAACAAAGAGGACCCCAGCAACAAAAAGTTTGGAAACTGTGGAGGTAACCACACGGCAAACTATAGAGGTTGTCCGGTTTACAAGTGACATACTGTCTACATCTCGGTTCCAGACAGCACCATTGATACCTTCGAAAGCTACCCCTGACGTCTTATTTTCAACTGCAGGTAGATTATCATTGGGTAGTTTAAACGTTTCTAGGAACGTAAGCTTTGCGAGCGTTCTAAAATCCAACCTTGCCGGCACTTCCTTCAATGATGAAATATATTGTTACGTGGGCATATTAGAGCCCGAGTCCTGACAGGGACTTGGGCCGAGGGAGAGGCGTCCGATGTTCGAGTCGTCAGTCCAGACTGCCCCACAAGCTTAGCTGTCGCTTGATCGCAATACGATCGGGCTGTGTTTTGGCCATATTCCCTCCCCTTCACACATTCGTGTGCCAATGGATCGTCGCGGGCCGCGCAATACGATCCCCTATTGTCAAGGTTGTCCGTCGAAAGTTATGTCATTGTTCTTGACCTACTCCACTTCTCGCGTCAGCACACCCCCTTTAATAAAGCTCTAGCACTTGATATTCTTTTACATTATAAATTTATTGGGTAATATTTATATCGGCGTGCACTGGGAATGAGTAACATAATGTTGGCTAATTCATATGGAAATTAAATTAATTGACAATTATTTTGTTAGCGGAGAGTATCGAATTTATCACGTGTGAAGGTGCACACATCAGCAAAATGCTGACTATTAACGACTATAAACGTCGCTCAGAGGGCTCTTGTAATTGCACATACAACTACAAGGCTGATACTCGCCGTTGAAAAATTAACATTTAATTAATATATATATATAAATGTAAAAAGGTATATAAAAGGAATGTATATCTAAATGATTATATATATGAAATAGTTATTTCTAAAAGATTAATTCTTGATCTTAACTAGGAAGGTATTGACATTGCCCAAAAATACATTTCTATCTAAACGAGAGAGAACAATGACCGTTGGAACGGTAGAGATAATAACTGCCTTTTCGGTCTTGTTACAGTGTACAAGTGGTGAGAAATCTAGGCGGAAGGTCTCAATATATAAGTTCTCTAATTCATCTACAGTTATTGGTAGGGTTGCTTTTGATAACAAATATAGAGTTCTTACGTTAAACTGTGGATCATTGTTGATCGCCTTTGCTAATGCGTGTGTAGTGATCATGGTGCACGGATATATATAATTAAATGTTTGCACCATAAGTGTATTATAAAAAAAAATTTATTTAATTTATTCTTACACTGGTTACAATATTTTGGGTTGGAAGAACACCGACATGCTGTTGACAAATCTCAAACTGAACTCGCTCTCTACCTCCTACTTCATTTACGATCATACCTCGGTTTTGAGCTTTAGAGCTTTCTGAATTTGGACTTTGGAGTCCAGACTTGGGTCCCGAAATCTGAGCATCCTGAATTGTGGGAACGTGCCCATAGTCTAAACAGCGGCTCGTTCTAATTGTTTAGTCTATAGACTGTGGTTTTAGTTTCATGGAAATTTTCCTCTGGCTTGCTTATAGTTCGGTAATTTTCCGTTGGCTTGTGGACAATTAAATTTGGGTTCTTATTTCTTAGAGGGTAATGTGTGCATGTATGTGTGGGTGTGTGGACATGTACATAGGAGTATGTGGTGCTATGGATATGTCACTCCCCCATCCGTTGAATTTGGCTTGTCCTCAGGTCGATAATCTTCGGTAAAACATTACATTTTCTTCTATGTTAATTTGATTGGGTAGATCGTTTACAATTTCTGTACTTTTTGGTGTTTCTTCCTTTGGTTTTATATATTTTACAATAAGTTTTCTTGGTATGCTCTTAAATTTATACCATAAATAAAATATAATGCTTATAATAATGATTACAAAGGTTGTTAAAGTAATTGTTTGATATACATTATAATATTTGGAATGTGATTCTATTATCTCTTTTGCTTGAATATAAGACAATGGTTCCAATTTTGTTACATTATTATTTATGTAAACACTCTGTGTGTAATCTAACATTGAATTTGAAAGAGTGAGTTCATCTAATTGTATCGAACAATTAAGGTTTTAACGAGGTTACTTCCGACTATAGAAATTTCTTTATTAATGTAATTTTGGTCAATAAAATATTGGGTTCAACAAAATTAATTTGGAAATTTTTATAAGTTTTAGTATATTTGCATTCAGTGTTTTCCTGTCTAATTATTCCATTTATACAATCATCAATTACATTTTTTCCTGTTTCTTTATTAAATACTTTATCTTCATATAGGAAATATTTATACATAATACTTTCTATTAAAATATTGTTATTTTCATCGGGATAAGGAATAATTTCAAAAACGGGAGATTTGACTATCTCTGAAGGAATATGGAATATAATCAAAATTTCATTTGTGTCTGATTTAAGCCAAGTGGGTGTTTTAATTCTCAACAATTTCTCAGGGTTCATATTTTTCAAATAATCGTGTTTATAATAATTTTGGATTAAATAGTCCCAATCTTGTCATTTGCATTCCTAATTCGATATCTTCTAAATATTCCGTAAAGTGTTGTAAGTTGAATATTAAAACGCTGACTTGTTGATCTCTTTCTCCTTTTTCTTTTAATTTGTTAATTATTTCGATTCCGTTATTTATGACATCGATAATCATATTTAATTCAGTGTTTTGAACGCTAGTATCTACCAAACTATTGATTTTCGGTTCCATCTCATCTTTATCATCTTGATCTAAAGTTCCGAATAGATATTTGTAAACTGTTCCTACGATATTGAATAGACCTCTATAACTACGTTTTTCTATTGTAATTCCATTGATTTCTCTTTTAAGTTTTTCTACTAAATATCTGATTTGGATAACATCATTAAATTCATCGGCTTCTTTTAAAAGATTTTGAAATGTTTGCTCGGTTTTTGTTATATTTACGCTTAAGTAATGGTATTCATAATTAGTTGTGATTTCGATTGATCCTGTTTTAAATACAAGATATCCATTTTGTGCCTTTATGGGATTTATTTCAATACTTTGTCCAATTGTGCGTTGAATTACAGTTGCTAATATTATAGAGAAAATTATTGTTTTCACTGAGTTGTTCCTGAGTCCGTTCATTTCATTCTGCTTGCCTGGAAATATCATCATATTTACTTTTATTAATTTTCTTCTTCTTTTTGAACTTTGATTAATAATGAACAATCTTTCTTCCGCTATTCGTTTCTTCAAAATGTTTTTCATCGTCTTTCTTCAAAGTTCCTGTCTTTTTAAATGGATTTGTAGTCTCGTTTAATTTTTCAATTCTATTTATTTTCTTTTCTTGTGTGTCATAATCAGGAGTTCCTGCATACATAAATATGTCAGCTGGTACTTGATTTGTAGCATTATGTTTTGTTTTGTAATTGTAAATGTAAAGAATTAATTCGAACTTAGTATATCTGTTTTCAATGTCTGAATCTTTATCTGCTTTGATTTCTTGTGGTTTTCCCATTTCATTGAATACTTTCATAATAGCTCTTTTGGCTTTTAACCAATCTCTACCCTTTGACTTTTACTAGAGTAGCAAATTTTGAAAATACAACGATACATGATAAAAATTGTTGGTTACCCACCATAAAAAAATCCATAACAAATTTTTCTCTTATATTTTGAATTTCTGGGGTAGGTTCAAAAGTCAGTTTAGAATTTCTATGTTCTGTTTTAGCGATGTTACAAATTTCACATTCATTTATTATATTTTGAATAAATTTCTGATAATCAGGAAAATAATATTTTTCTCTAAGCCATTTAGTAGAGTTTTCGATTCCTGGATGTAGAAGTTCTTTATGTCTTTTCAAAATTGTTGCTTTAAAATCTGTATATGTCAATATGTCTTCGAGTCTGGTCGTACATCTTACTAATTTTGTTAAATGATTTCCGTTTATAATTTCAATATAGGCTTTTTGGAATGTGAGAAAATCTGAGTCATTATGGAAATAAACCGCGCTCTTTTTGGTGCATAAGTATTCTTTAATTAATTAATTAAATTAATTAAATTAATTTAATTAACCAAACTAAAGGTTTGTTATCGCTTAATATTTCAAAAGGTCTGCCGAATAAATATGATCGGAAATATTTACATTTTCTATGGTGGAATAATTTATTTCGTGTTCGTTAAGGGTTCTGCTGGCATAACAAATGGGCTTATGATTTTGAGATAATACTGCTCCTATCGCCATGTTGCTTGCGTCTGTTGTCAAAGAGAATGACTTACTAAAGTCGGGGTAAATTAAGATAAGGGTCGGATGTAATCAAGATTTTCATTTTTTCGAATGCTTCTATGTATGGATTGTCTTTAGTGTTAATTGTTGCACCTTTTTTTTAGTTTTATTGTCATTGGTTTTACAATATTTGCAAAGTTTGTTATGAATTTCCGACAAAATCCACATAATCCTAGAAATGATTTTATTTTCTTTGGGGTTTTCGGTATCGGGAAATTTATAATGGCACTTATTTTTTTTGGATTCGGTTTTATGCCTGCAGTTGTTACTATGTGACCTAAGAACTCTGTTTTTTTTCATAAATTCGCATTTATCTAATTGTAGTATTAAATTCGCATCTCGTAGTTTTTGGAATACCTTTTAAATGATAAAATGTGTTCCTCCAATGAAGTGGAAAAAATTATTATATCATCTAGATATACCAAACAATCTTTATAGATTAAGTCCTCTAATAAATTGTTTTTGCATCTTTGAAAGGTAGCGGGGGCGTTTTTAAGGCCAAATGGCAATCGAGTGTATTCGTAATGACCATGTTTTGTTGAGAATGCTGTTTTCGCTATAGATTCTGATTCCATTTGAATTTGATGGAATCCTTTGGCTAAATCAATAGTAGTGAAATACTGACATCTTCCTAATTTGTCCAATATTTCATCCATTCTGGGTATTGGGAACTTAACACTGACAGGGATTTCATTTAAATTTTTGTAATCTATTTCTGAATTTCGGTTTTCCTGAGGCATCACTTTTTTTTGGAACTATCCAAATTGGTGAGCAATTCCCTGTTCAATCATTTCGTTTATTTGTTTGTTAACTTCCTCGTTGAAAGTTTGAGGGTATTTGATGGCTTTCTATATTCTGGGTCCTCATGTTTTGTTTGTACCGAATGCCTGATAATACTTGTAAAAGTCAAGTTTTCACCTTCCTTGTACTGGATGTCATTATATATATATTCGAATAAAACCCATTTTAAATTTTTCTTCTCTTCCTCATTTAAATGTTCTAAGCTGTATTCATTGCATTCTTTTAGTTCATTATTGATAGCAAAATTAAATGATTAAATCCTTTGATAAGGGCGGATTAAGGCATTCTGAAGCGGTCTTATCCTCTTCAATCTTTTTTTCAACCGATGGTGGACTAAGGCGTTTTACTGCGGTCTTGTCCTTTACTATATCGTTTTCGCCATACTTTATATAAAGTAGTGTGTCTCCTAACATCACTGTTTCTTCTTCGTAATTTATTTTTGCTTTCTGTCTTTTAAATAATCTCTGCCTATTAAGATACCGTAATTGTTGGAAAATTTATGTAAATAAAGTTTTTGTTTAGTCGGACCGATTTTGCAAGGATCTAATGTAATGTTTTTCTTTAGTTCCATTGAACCGTTTATTGTAAATACTTTTAACTTCCCTTCTTGTTCTTTATTGTTTCCAAAATTTTCTGTGATTAAATTGATAGATGACCCGGTGTCTATCATTGCTCTAAGGAGTTTTCCCTTAATCATCACTCTGACATATGGGCAACATTTTCTATATCCGAGGCAGTTTGCTGAAAATTTACATCCACTTTATTCTGTGTACTTTCGTTTTCTCTCTGTCTTTTGACGGGTGCGTTTGGGGAATTATTTGATGTAGATGCCTGGAAATTTACAGGGTTTTGGGCCCTACCTTGGTCTAAGTTTCTCCTAAACTCATGATAATTTTCCTGGTTTCTAGGGGGAATTTGACTTCTGTTCGTTGAACCTTGAGGATTTGTTGAGTTGTTTAAATTGTTATTGTAATTATATCTTGGATAACTATGTGTCTGAGAATTATATTTTTGATAGTAATGATTTTGATGCGAAAGGTTACCTCCCGAATTCCTTCGGTTATCTTGACAGTAGTAGATTAATACGGGTGCTGGCTCACTAGGTAATTAATCATGTCAAAAAAGGAGGTGGGGGTGACCCTAATTAGTCACGCATGGTTGCACGCAGGTGTTCTAATGACCTAATTAGCATAATTAAGTCAAAAAGGGGGGTGTTGCTGACCCTAGTTAGATGAGCATGGTTGCACACAGGTCACTTAATGAGGTTAGAAAGTGGTGTGTAGGAGTGTGAGAGAGGGGTGTTTTGATATGTCTTGTTTTGTCTTGTCTTTTTCTCACGCTAAAGGTGCTTGTGTGATAGGAGGTGTTTTGTCATGCGTAGGATTTTGTGGAGTGCAATGGTTGCACACAGGTCACTATGTTGCTTCTAACTTGGGTTAGAACGCGTTATGCGTGGGCGTTTTGTTGAGTCAATTAGGGTTGTAGGTGACACCTGGCTACGGTCTTGTGGTCAAAAGGTGTTGGTTTGAGGGATATTAGACCGCATACTTTTGTGGTGTGAAACAAGCGTGAGTTCGGTAACCTTCCCCTCTTTAGCGAGCATTAGATGGGAAAGTGAGCGTGGGAGTGTAAGAGGGGTGTTGGTGCTTGTTGGTTTCTAACAAAAACGTTGTTTTGTTATGCGTGGGCGTTTTGTTGATTCAATTAGGGTTGTAGGTGACACCTGTTAGTGTAACCTGCCTACGGTCTTGTGGTCAAAATGGTGACTGTGGTGGTGGTTCCTAACAGAACAAAACCAAATGAGATCGTTTATTTAGTCAAATACGTTTTTCTTTAATCATATTTGAAAATTTTTTCTCACGCACTTATAGAAAGAGAAAACGGTTACCTCTTAAGTTTTCAAAAATGTATGTGTTAAGGAGAAATGTGGAAAGTAGTTCAGTTTTAGAAAACTATTCGTTTTACAAGGGGTGTTTTGTCATGCGTATGAATTTGTAAAACTATATTTAGGCGGAGGAGGAGGAGGAAGGGAAGTTGTTTTGTTATGCGTGGGCGTTTTGTTGATTCAATTAGGGTTGTAGGTGACACCTGGCTACGGTCTTGTGGTCAAAAGGTGTTGGTTTGAGAGATATTAGACCGCATACTTTTGTTGTGTGAAACAAGCGTGAGTTCGGTAACCTCTCCCCTCTTTAGCGAGCATTAGATGGGAAAGTAAGCGTAGGAGTGTAAGAGGGATGTTGGTGGTGGCGGTGCTTGTGGTGGTGGTTCCTAACAGAAAATACACAAAAACAAATGAGATCGTTTGTTTAGTCAAATACGATTTTATTTCTATATATTCGTCTTAAATTAGTTTACATTGAGTCTATAAATAAATGAATGTATCTTTCCATCAATTTTAAGGCGTCTTCTTCTCTCTTTTCAACATGCATACACCTGCAAGTGTCAGGTCCAACTTTACAATCATCATATGCCCATGCACAGGATGACAGGTGTTCTCCATACTTTGAATGAATTAGTGGGGTGGCTTCTACATCTTTAAAAAATGTATGAAATGATTTCAATTTCGTAGCATGTTCCTTGAAGATCTCACTTCCATGCTCCCTTAAGAACTCTTCAATTTTTGAGGAAATCTTTTTTTCTTTCAACGTAATAGTCTGAATGTTAATCTTAAACTAAGGTTTGGTAGAGATAACTCGTTGTATTATACTTAGAAAACAGATGTTAAAAAATGCAACAGCTGATGATAGACCCACCCTCGAAAACAAATTCAAAACAATAGAAAATTTTTTTTGGTTTTCTCTTTATTTTAAAATTTCAATATATGATGAAATTAATTTTCTAACTCTATATTGTTGAATTACAAAATGAAAACAAGCACAAGTTTCAATATTATCATTAGAAAATGTACATAAATTTAAATGTTCTCCAAATGTTGTTTTTATAAACTCCTTTACGTCAGTACCCATGAACATGTTCCTTGTCTCCAGTAGTAATTTCAAGTCCTCTTTTTAAATCATATTTCCAAATGTATTAATAAAAAAATTAATTTTATTTATTAAAGATGAATAAGTCGGTATATTAAGATTGTTATTAGAATCAGTCATTTCGTAAACTTATTTTCCCGACTCTCAAAATGTTAATGAATGGTTAAAAGGTGTTTAGGAGTTTTCGTTTGTGTAAAAGTTAAAGATTTTATGAGCAATGTTCAGAGAGCAGACACCATCCCGAGCATGTAATGAACAATATGGAAAGTGGTTTCCATCCGTTATTTTTAGAGAGGGACAACCAATTTCATTAATGTTAATTACATTATCAATTTTTAATAATAATTTATAATTTTTGTAGGAATAACCTTTTTTGATATCCCTTACAAATTATTTCCTGTTTTCTAAATATTTCTCTTAAATACATTTCTGTTTCTTTGAAAAAGTATACTCCATCATTCCAATAAATTTTGTGATGTTTTTTTGTTAGCCAAGTAGCTGTTTTTCTACATTTCTTATTCAATTCAATAAAATCATGTGGAGAGTGTATGATAAAATTAGAATTCAAGATTGTCTCGTTTTTGAATACGACTCCAATTTCTTTTGGAATAAATTTATTGTTGTTCCCAAGAAATCCTTGAACATCAATTGCAACAATATCTTCACTCATGATTGATTAATTGTTAGAAAATCCGCTGAACTAGACCATTCAACGGGTTATATTCAACTAAACGATCATGTATGAGCACGCAATATACTTGAACATTTTCGATAGTGGGCTTGGTTAGTTCAATTGAAATCCTAACATCAATGGGTCCCGATTTAACCATTTCATTTTGATATGATAAGTCAATTACGATAATAGGAGCTTTAGTTTTAAACTCTGTAGGTGATAGTAAAGGAGATTCACTTCGGTTATAGTAGCTAGATTGAAACTTGCAATACATTTCATATAGGTGTGCAAATTGATCTTTTTCAAAGTCCAAGTTTAAGTCATCGTAGGGATATGTTTCAGAGTTTAAGTAGACCTTTAGATTTCTTAAATTGTTTGTAAGCAGATGGTGGTTATCTTTAAATCCAATTAAAGCAAATTCTGGACGTTCTCGGTTAGCAGCTAATTTAACATTCCAAACATGATTTGTTCCATTACTTAGTTTAGGATTAATGTATGTATCCCAACTACGGAATGCAATCGGTAGATTGGTTCCACTTTTTATAATATCATACATTTTAATTTTCGTTGAATCGCTGGGTGTTATATGAGGAATTTTCCATGTAATATTAGTCATGTTGAGATGATACTTTCCGACTAATTGTGCACTCTCAAATTTATCTTGCTCAAGTACATCATTAACATTTTTTGATATTAATAGTACTAGTTCATGTTTACAATTTAATAATACTTTTTTGAAATCTTCAGCAAATCCAAGTAGATTTTTAAGGGGTATTGAAAAGTTGAAGTGGGGGGTTAAATTGAAATCGGGTCCTCCGCTCTATCCAGAATTGTAAAGTCTCTTGCTTTCAAATTGATTTAAAGAAACAAAGTTTTTTATTGTAGAAGTAATACCACTAATTCTTGTTCTATCTATTTCAACACCATTGATTTCATAGCGTATTTCATCTAAAAAGTATGCCATACAATTATTTCTCATTCTCGAAATAACATTTTGAGTTTCTACCGCTCCCCCTTCCTTAATTAGGGTAATATCTCCTTGAAAATTTAGAAGACTCTCATGGGGGAGTACATATAAATCTTGATTTTGGATTGTAATTCTTATCTCATCATTTGGTTTAAATGATTGTTGATAGGGTTGATAGCTGTGATATTCCTTCTTTGATATACTTTCATCAGAGAAAGGTTTTTCCCGTACTGCCAATATTTCATTCAACCCCATGACTTTAGTTAAACTCGCACTTTGAAGCCCAATGATTTAAGAATTAACTTATTTTTTTATGTAAGTGTGTGTCTTTTTGGATACGATCCTCTTCCTATAACTTTATGTTTTAAAGTGTGCTGATAATGGTAAGTATCACCTCTTTTATTGTATATAACCATTGTATTAATCTTAAGTGTAAACGAATTGTATAGTTTTCACCGCGTAAATTTATTAATTCACCGTTCTGATCAGTTATGTGTATAGAGAGAGATTAAGATTGTGTGGTGTGATATTCATTTTATAGCCTGGTGGAACATTAATTCCAAATTCGTATAATGAATGATCTTGTCTACTATCAATATATGACCCGCTTACAATATTACATACTAAGCGTATTGTGTTTATTTTTAAAATGTTGACAGGTTGATCAGATATGTATGTTTTTTCAAGTCGGGGTAAATTATTTTTTTATTGAAACCAAGCAATTGTCCAATGGAGTTGTTTCTATTAAAATAAATAGGTTCTTTGGTAGTTGTAATATGAACTTGAATTATTGTTATTATTATTATTATTATTGTTATTATTACTCTCCATTTGAAATGTTTTCTCAAGATCATAATCTTTTAGTTTATTTTTTAGAAAATCATAAATATCATTGAGTTCATATGATCCAATTGGAAGTTGAATTACTTTATCACCAATATGAAATAGATTATTATTTATATCAACATTGGGTATAGAGTTGTACATATGAAAGTCAATGAGTGCACACTCATATTCAGCATTTGTCAGTTCAATGGGTGGGAAATAAGAAATGTTTGTAATGGGTTCATTGCCATTTAATGTAAGAGTGAATTATATACTCATTTTGGGGTCTAATAATGTAATGTGAAAATATAGCTTACAGAATGAAACTTATATTCTCAAATAATTATATATTCATTAAAACCCTTCCTGTATCTTCCCTTTTCCATATCGTTATCTTTACTTATTATGAGGAATCCGTATTTATCACTCCAACACTTTTGACAAATTTTCATAAATGAATCATAGGACATATCAGTATTTACATGATCACGATATATATGACGCATATTTAAATCATCTTGTTTAAACATTATAATCATATTCATATGAGTATATGTTTGGCATAGGTAAAAAGAATCTATATTTTTATGACGCCCCATACAGAAATATGAACGAATGTTGTTTTGTTTTTCACAATCAACATCATCAAAAATCATAATAGAGTTTTCTTTAGCCTTAGCGGGTGGTAAAACTTCATCATTTTGTGAGAACGTATAATATCCCATTCCCTTTATCGGTTTAATTAATTTCTCTAAATACTCATACTTTGGTTGATATAAACTCTTTGAGAATACATATATATTCTCAAATTTTAGCCCGTTTGGACTTTCAATAAGGCTGAGCATAACATTTTTTTTTCCACAGTTTGAGGGACCGACAACCAATGCTCTTATTGTATTGGGTAATAAAGAACTATGTCGTGGAACTGAATTTGTTAATGAATGATCACCACCCTCGATATTTCTAACACAGATTTCTTGTTTTTGACGTATTAAACGCATATTCAGGTGTGTAATGTACTTCATTCGATGAGAAATGCTTCTTGATTAAACATTATATAAAATGGGTAAAAGTTTTTATAATTGTTGCAGTCAGAGTTCAAACTTGAAACGAGGTAGTGGTATTATTAACAAAATAATTAACACACTTCCATTTGAAGTACATATTCCTGGTTATAATTTTTGTGGACCTGGAACAAAGCTTAAACAAAGGTTGGAGCGCGGTGATCGTGGGATAAATCAATTGGATGAAGCTTGTAGAGTACATGATATTGCATATTCACAATATAAGGATCTAGCTGATCGACATAAGGCTGACGCAGTACTAATAAATAAAGCGTGGGAACGTGTTGGTTCAAAAGATAGTAGTATTGCAGAGAAAACAGCAGCATACTTGATTACAAATATAATGAAAACAAAAAAGAAATTCGGAATGGGTGTGAAAAAGGGAATAAAGAGAAAGTGTAAGAAAAGGAAATCAAAGGTAAAGAGTTTTTCAAATGTTATCCAAACAGGAATGCGGGCATTGAAAACTCAGAAGCCACTAGATCTAATGAGTGCGATTAAGGTTGCACGTAAAGCAGTCAATAAATCAATTGGTAGAAATAAAAAAAAAATTAAGATTCCTCGTATTATTAATGTAAAAATTGGTGGTTTTTTACCTATTGTACCCATTTTGACTGCACTAAGTGCATTAGGTAGTCTCGCCTCTGGTAGTGCAGCTATTGCTAAAACTATTAATAATGCAAATATGGGGAAAAACAATTAGAAGAGAGTAAACAACATAATAAGAAAATGGAAAGTATTAAGGTGGGTGAAGGTATGTTTCTTAAACCTTATAGAAAAGGTTATGGATTATATCTTAATCCATTTAGAGGAAATCCAAAAAACTAATTACTAAGCTACCTAAAAAACCTCTTTAAAATTTCTAAATTTTGAATTTTGCTCAAAAGTACATTCCACATTTCCGAGGTGTGTTTATGAGAGACTCACTGCCCAAATCTCCTTGGAGAGAAGAGTCAGGAATTATAAACCTAGATGATAGTTCATCAAATGGTACACATTGGGTAGCTTATAACAAAAATAAAAAAAGTATACATTACTTTGATAGTTTTGGAAATTTACAACCCCCAAAAGAAATTGTGAAATACTTGGGGAATAACATTAACTATAACTATGAGAGAAATCAAGACTTTAATAGTACCAACTGTGGACACCTGTCCCTCCAATTCTTACTCTCTATCCCACCCTAACTTTTACACTATGATCAAGTAATTTCTCTATGATTCTTGAAGCCCACCCTATTTACATGCTATTCACTGCTATGATTGGTCGATTCTAAATCAAGAATGAGAAAGAACAGGGAGGGTTAGTTTACCTCAAGGTATAAAAACTCGATCAAAAGTTATTCTAACACATATTTAAAAACCACCTGCAAACAGTCTCAACCTAAAAGTTTCAAGCTAAAACGTTCTCAGCCTAAAGTTTCAACCTAAAAATCTTGCAATCATCAAAATCAACAACAACAAGAACAACATAAAAAAAACAGTTAAAACAGTTAGACAACAACAACAATTAAAACAGATACAACTGCTAAAAACAGCTGAAAACAACAACAAAACAGCTACATCTGCTAAAAAACAACTAAAATTAACAACAAAAACAGCTACAACTGCTAAAAGCAGGTAAATTCAACAACAAAAACAGCTACAACTGCTAAAAAAAACAACTAAAATCAACAACAAAAACAGGTAAAAGCAACAAAAACAACGAAAACAACTACAAGAAGAAACAACTACAAATGGTCAATCCGGGAATGATGAAAGTACTCAAGGATTTTAATGGTAACGCACCAAAACCTCTTTTAACAAAGACGAAGATGGAATCGGAGGTGTGCTACCCTATTCGACGTGCTCAACGTAAGAAAACCAGCTTTGGGATGGCCCTCACTCTTGAACTTGAAGAGTATATGCTGTACTTGCCGGAACGATACTCATCTTTAGAGGATTCAACAATTGAATATATAAAAGATAATCTTTTTTGTATTATTAAAAAGAATGATAACAATCTCTATTTAGAATTAAATAAAGCTTAAAATGTTTTCATTTTTAATATTATTAATGTATCTATTTTAATAAATAAAAATAAAAATAAAAATAAAGTTTTATAAAACTCAAACTCAAACCCTTTGTTATAAATATTTAAACTATACTACATTTTTCCCAGTAGCACATGAGTATCAGAGAAAACGACAACAATGAAGCGTAAACTTTTAGAACAGTTGACGAAAAGTAGAAATTCATTAAAAAGAAAATTTGATGAATTGAAACAAATAAAAAATGAGAACGTATCAAATTTGGAGGAAACTTTTAAACCTATTACAGAACCTGTACATGAATTACTCACTGAAAATAAAAAATTGAATAAAAAAGAATATATTAATGATACACATGATATTAAGACTAAGTTCAAGAAAGAGAAAATAAGAGTACCTAAAAGTAAAAAAGAAAAAAGGGTACACGAGAGAGTAATCGAAAGTGATAGTGAGAGTGATGCTTATGTTGATGCTTTTTCACGACAGTCTCTTATAGATGAATCTGATGTTTCACAACAGTCTCTTATAGATGAATCCGATGTTTCACAACAGCCTCACACAGATGATTTAAATGAAAGTGTATATGAAGAAACCGGGGTGAAGTACAATCTCAACATTAATCAGTTAAAGCAAGAAAAGATTTTAGACAACAGTTATGGACCAAGAGAAGAAAATAATATTTTAATGTTGGGTAATACAACACTTAAAATTAAAAGAAATTTAATGGAATTAGGAAGTGGAAATTTATGGACTCTATCACCAGGTCTATACTCTTTAATTTTTCATAATAGTCCTAAGGATTATACTAAGAATGATTTAGAATCATATAAAAACATTTTAATTGAAACAAGTGCTCACAAAAGAAACTATCAACCAGATGGTCAAGTTAAGGGGAATCGTTCTAAAAAACATTCTTCAATTATTAAACCATTAATATCATCTTCAGTAAATGAAGAATTTACTGGTTCTGGGTATATGAGACTACAAAAAATACCACCAAACTATGTATATTGGGATAATGTTAATGAACTTGTTGAAAGATTGCAACTCTTAATAGCATCGAGAGCTGCTGGTAATAATAACCATACTAATGAAATTCTTTCAATAATAGAAGAATTGCGGGAAGCAAAAATAATATATTAATAAAATAGAAAACATTTTCTCATTTTGTTTAATAGTAAAATGTCTATTGACAAGTTTGGTCACTTTTCAAATGATAGAGATTTTTCCTCGCTTTTCAAAAGGGAAGTTGAGAGTCTTACAGGTATATATCTAGACACTGATGGTCACATAAATGTTCAGAAAAAAAGAATTAAAAACTCTTCAAAACCAATAAATGGAAATGATTTGGCTATTCAATTTTATGTTGATGATAAAATTAATGAAGCGAAATCACATCAAATGGAAACTATAACTAAATCATTTCAACTACGAAATAAAAGAGTATCAGAGCTGGAAAGTAAAGTAATAAAAATGATAACTCAAATGGAGTATATACATAATTCAATTAAAGAGCTTCTAGATAAATTGGAAAATCTTAAGAAATTCATAAACCAACATTTAAAAAAACCTCCACCAATCATTCGTTCTGATCAGACACAAATAGATGGAATAATACTTCGGAAAAGTCCATTTGTACATCGTGAAAACGAAGAAGATTTAACAATTAATGAGGATCATACATAAATATACCACTCTTTCATTATTTATTTTATAATTAAAATGTCAGTTGATAAGTTTGGTTGTTTTTTAAATGAGAAAGAGTACTCAAGAGATATAACAAAAGATCTAGAAAAATTTCAAAGTATACCTTATGATTATGATGGACATTTAAATGTTCAGAGGAAACGATTTAAAAATTCCCTACCCCCCATTCATGAAAATGATATTGCAACAAAGATTTATATTGATGATGAAATAAGTAAACTAGTACAGAATACATCTAATGAAATTTCTAAGCAACCGCAGAAACAAAAAATCTTTAGATTAAGACCTCGAATCAATAATATTGGGGAAAAGTGAGTGAAATTTCTAAAAAATTGGAATTTCTCATGAAAACTTTTAATAAGGTAGTGGAGGATATAAATGAAAAAGAAAGTAACATTTTCAATTATATAATTGCACCAACCTCAGTTTTAAAAGGTGAAACTGAATCTTTAGAGAAGAAACCATTTATACCAGATAAAATAAAGCTATGAGTAAACGAGATATTGTAAATGAGTTACATCGCCCATCATTCAAGAATTTCCCAAGACGTAGAGTTATAGTAAAGGGTATTAATGATTTATGGCAGGCTGATTTGGTTGAAATGGGGGCATATGCATCATCAAATAAGGGGTATAGGTATTTGTTAACAGTAATAGATACATTTTCTAAATATGGATGGGGTGAAGCAATAAAATCAAAAAATCCAGAAGAAGTTACAAAAGCAATGGAAAAAATAATGAAATCTGGTCGTGGAGTACCAAAGAATTTACAAACAGATAATGGAAATGAATTCTATAATAAACAAATTAGAGAATTGATGAAAAGATATGAAATTAATCATTACTCAACATTTAGTACTCTTAAAGCATCTATTCTGGAACGTTTTAATAGAACAATAAAAGAACTTATGTGGCGTGAGTTTAGTTTTAATGGAAAATATACTTGGCTTCAAATATACAAAGAGTTGATTAATAATTATAATAACAGGAAGCACGATTAAAATGAAGCCTATTGACGTCAATGCTAAAAATGAAAAACAGATTTTGATGAGATCATACAATCATCTAAAATTATTTACAAATGGGGACTTTAAAGAGGGGGATCATGTACGAATAAGTAAATATAAACGTGTCTTTGAAAAAGGCTATACCCCAAACTGGACAACGGAAATTTTTCGAACTCGGAAAGTACAAAATACATCCCCCACTACATATTTACTTGAGGACTTGAAGGGTGATCCAGTACAACGTGGTTTCTATAAACAAGAAATTAAAAAAACAAAATTCCCTAATACTTATCTTGTTGAAAAGATTGTGAAACAAAAAGATGATTATGTGCTTGTGCGTTGGCTAGGCTTTTCAAAATCAGAAGATAGTTGGATTCATAAAAACGAAATTCTATAAAGAACAAGTGGAAGCATAGAACAATTAAAATGTAGGCATTGACGTCAATGCGTGAAAATAAATTATGTTTCTTCTTCACAAGCACGCAATTCCTATTTATAAACGGAACGGAACTTGATTATGAGCTTGTGCTTTGGCTAGACTAAAAGAGTATATACAGATAAGAATTTTGGGTGGAACTTGATTATGTGCTTGTGCGTTGGGTAGGCTTTTCAAAATCAGAAGATAGTTGGATTCATAAAAACGAAATTCTATAAAGGACAATTAAAATGTAGACATTGACGTCAATGCGTGAAAATAAATTATGTTTCTTCACAATCACGCAATTCCAATTTATAAAGTGTGAAGAAAAGCATGTACAGATAAGAATTTGAACAGAACGTTATATATTTATATATACAAATCTGGAGGGTATAAAGGCGGAAGAATTTCAAAAAGTATTCAGTTTCCATCTATTCGTTCACGCAACTCAATTTCGGATCGTTTGCTTATTCATTCATTCGTTCGTTTGTTCGATTGTCAAAAAAAACAAAATCAAAATTAAAATGACGGTTTTTATAATATTTTTTGTGATACTTTCCCTCTTTAATCCGATGGTGAAAATGGTACCACTCCCCAATGAAATGACTTTAATTGAAAACCCATCGACTTCCAATAATTCGATTGGGTTATTTATCAATGTTCCAAAACTAAAAAAAACAAGGAAGAACGCTATAGTCGAGTACCTCGACTATCAGATACCCGTTACTCAGCTAAAGGGACCAAAGGAAAATGGAGATATGCAAGCAGCAAATGCGCCACCTTAGAGTGGGCGTGGGAAAGTTTTTTTTAATCAATCGATAGGTATTGACGAGACCAATACATTTCAGTTAAAATTTTTTATCTAGCACGAAAATTGTGGGCGCCACAGGCTTGGACGGTTTGTGGGCGTTAGAGTGGGCGTGGCAACCTTTTTTTAGATCAATCGATAGGTATTCAAGAGAACAATACATTTCAGTTAACATTTTTTATCTAGCATAAAAATTGTGGGCGCCACAGATTTGGGCGGTTTGTGGGCGTGGCATATTCGCGTAACAAACTTGCGCTGCGCTCAAGCCTACGGAATCTAAATCTGAAATTCCGTTTCTCTATCTTTGATATTTTCCGAGATATCCGCGTTCATATTTACGATTTTTTGAAGTTTGTGGGCGGCTTGTGGGCGTTAAAGTGGGCGTGGCAAACTTTTTTTAGGTCAATCGGTAGGTATTGATTAGAAGAATACATTTCAGTTAAAATTTTTGTTCTAGCATCAAAACTGTAGGAGCCACAGTTTTGGGCGGTTTGTGGGCGTTAGAGTGGGCGTGGCATTCTTCTGAAACAAACTTGCGCTGCGCAGGAATCTCAGGAATCTGCATGCCTAATCCTAGTATTGTAGCTCTTATAGTTTCCGAGATCTCAGCGTTCATACGGACAGACGGACAGACGGACAGACGGACATGGCTAGATCGACTCGGCTAGTGATCCTGATCAAGAATATATATACTTTATGGGGTCGGAAACTAAAATATTTAATGCTATTAATGGTAGCATTAATGAAAAAGACTTAACAACAAGTACAAGTGCAAGTACAGTTGAAGAAGAAACAACTATATCATCATCTAATACAACTACATCTACCTCAACTACAACAAGTACAACTACACCTACAATGAGAAGGGGAATTCTGGAGGAGGAGGAGAAGGAAGAAACAACAACTACAACAGCAGCAACTACATTAAAAAAAGAACTTCTGGAAAAAGATACAACAAAAACAGCTACATCAACAACTACAACCCCAACCAATCTTTTTGATTTTAATAGCGAAAATGAAAGTGTTGATCACATAGAAAATAAAAACATACGAGATGAAAAATCAGAAAAAATTGATATGGGTATAAATGATAGTGAGAGAGAATTTGAAAACGTAAGTCGAGCACCAATATTTAGTAATACGTCACAAGAATTAGTGTTGGGGATCAGTGATAGTGATACAGAATTTGAAAGTGAAAGTCGGGTTCCAATAAAAAGGAACACTACTCATAAATTAAAAAGCACTGAAAACATACACAACTCTCAAATCGAATTCACAAAGAGAGGTATAATTGAGAATTTTAAGCAAAAACAAGGAAGAACGCTATAGTCGAGTACCTCGACTATCAGATACCCGTTACTCAGCTAAAGGGACCAAAGGAAAATGGAGATATGCAAGCAGCAAATGCGCCACCTACCGGCGGTAGACAGATTTAAGCGTTGTGGGCATTAGAGTGGGCGTGGCAAAGTTTTTTTTAAATCAATCGATAGGTATTGACGAGACCAATACATTTAAGTTAAAATTTTTTTATCTAGCACGAAAATTGGGGGCGCCACAGGCTTGGGCGGTTTGTGGGCGTTAGAGTGGGCGTGGCAAACTTTTTTTTAAATCAATCGATAGGTATTGACGAGACCAATACATTTCAGTTTAAATTTTTTATCTACCATGAAAATTGTGGGCGCCACAGACCTTGGCGGTTTGTGGGCGTTGGAGTGGGCGTGGCATATTCGCGTAATAAACTTGCGCTGCGCTCAAGCCTACGGAATCTAAATCTGAAATCTCGTTTCTCTATCTTTGATATTTTCCGAGATATCCGCGTTCATATTTACGATTTTTTGAAGTTTGTGGGCGGTTTGTGGGCGTTAAAGTGGGCGTGGCAAACTTTTTTTTAGGTCAGTCGGTAGGTATTGATGAGAACAATACATTTCAGTTAAAATTTTTGTTCTAGCATCAAAACTGTAGGAGCCACAGTTTTGGGCGGTTTGTGGGCGTTAGAGTGGGCGTGGCACTCTTTTGAAACAAACTTGCGCTGCGCAGGAATCTCAGGAATCTGCATGCCTAATCCCAGTATTGTAGCTCTTATAGTTTCCAAGATCTCAGCGTTCATACGGACAGACGGACAGACGGACAGACGGACAGACGGACATGGCTAGATCGACTCGGCTAGTGATCCTGATCAAGAATATATATACTTTATGGGGTCGGAAACGCTTCCTTCTGCCTGTTACATACTTTCCGACGAATCTAGTATACCCTTTTACTCTACGAGTAACGGGTATAATTAGTTGAAAATGAAAGGAGAAAAGGAGGGCATATGGATTTAGGAAGAAGGGGTATAAACAGATTCTTTACCATCCAATACAAAACTGCTACAGTAGGAGTTAAATGTCATTACAATAATATATATAGAAGAACACATTCTAGGCGAAGTCTAAGTAAATCTAAGCGTATGAATTTAAAATGTTTATCTAATCGCCACCACCACCAAAAATCTAAACGCAATACTAATACCCCCTTAGCAACTTTAAGAATAAATTGTTTTGAATTTGCAGAAGTTTTATCCCAAACAGTAATTAATGCAGAGAGACGAAAAGACAGGGTTGTTTATGAAAAAATATCAAAGGATGCTGATCTTCTCTCCAAACAAGAGAGTAAAAGAGAAGAGATAGAAGAAGAAGAAACAGGTTATCTTAGTGATGGTCCACAAATCCATGAAATTGAAATCGATGAAGCAGAAAGAATTAATGGGTTATATTTAAGAAAGAGAAATTTAGCAGCTCAAATGATGGTTGAAGTAAATTAAAAAAAGGTGAGTTTAATATATATATATATATATATATATATATATATATATATATATATATATATATATATATATATATATATTAAACTCACCTTTTTTTATTTTATATATATAAGTTAACACCGGCCAAACGCCCCCTTCCCTTCACCCCCTCTCGACCCTGATACCCTACACCGCATCTCTCTCATCACCCCTCTCGGCCACCCGCAAACTAGGGCCCATTGCCCTCACCCCTCTCGGCCACCCAGCAACACCAAAACATTCGAGTGGCTATAACTTCAAGTGGCTACAATAATGCAGCCGCTAAGTTATGGTACCAGCAGCGATGCAGCAGCAGAGACAACGTCAGCGACGCAGCGACAGCAACGTCAGAACGACAGCGACGCAGCGGCGGCGGCGTCAGAGCGACAGCACAGCGACAGAACGTCAGCGTGAGAAATGCAACGGCAGCAGCGCGACAATGCAAGAGCGCTGACCGCCCGCTAGCTGCCTCAGCTATAGCCGCCGCTACCCCTACCCATCGCTGCGCCCTAACGGAAATGCAGCGTTAGCATATGGGGCTTAGCAACGCATTGGGCAAAATACCCAAAACCGCTGCCATCGGCATCGGGTTTCCGGAGCCGCTCTGCCAACGTTATGCTGACGGGCGGTACCGTCCAAGCCAACGAGCGACTCGAGGAATGATTTTACTTTCACTTGCATTTGTACCCCTGACCAGCCTAGACTTAACATTTTGAATAATAAAACCAATTGTAACGTTAAAGAACGTTTACTGTTTTATTTTAAAGTAAATTCGTTAACTAAATTAAAAAGGCTTAGAAGGAAGAAGACGAAGAAGCCAACACAAAAGAAGGAACCGCAATGAGACTGATCTTAACTAGGTAATATCGGGGAGAATCCTACCCCTCTGGCCATGAGTGGCCATAACTGGCGCCCGAACAGTGTTCACTTTCTCGCGAAAGTCGGACAAAAAGAACCCCCAAAATTCAAAAAAATGAAAAAGAAAAAATTAAGAATTTTAGCTTTAAAAGCTAAACAAAAATTTAAAGTAAAATGTCTTTTTTAATATTACAAGAAATGTGGTGTTGTGCGTGTGGTTGAAAAGTTAAAAATTTATAC
Organism: Drosophila subpulchrella; assembly: GCF_014743375.2. Lineage (NCBI taxonomy): Eukaryota > Metazoa > Arthropoda > Insecta > Diptera > Drosophilidae > Drosophila > Drosophila subpulchrella. Next base: position 1,015,588 of record NW_023665622.1, read on the forward strand.
AAAAAACGAGAATATGAGAATTTGTGCGAAACACAGCTACCCGCCGCGGTGGGGGTGCTGCCGTCCAGAGTTGGCACTCCCCACGGGCGCAAAGAAAAACTGTGATTAATTTAATGTGATGGTAAACCTGCCGCGGCGATTTGTCCACGCACCTTGTGGCGCGGCATATTCGCGGGCACAAAATACCTATATAACAAAAACGAGCAATAACCCGCTGCGGCGATAAGTCCATATCAATGGGTAACTTATTCGCGAGCGCAAAAAAATTGCAAATCTAAAAAAATAAATACAGATAACCGCTGCGGCAATTAATTTGCGAGCGGAAAACTATTAAAAATGTCTTCGAGACCAATAAAGTAAACAAAAAAAATAAAGTATACCAAAAGTTCTCGCGTGTGTGTGGCAATCTGCTGGAAACGCTAATGAATGTGGAATGCATTCAAGAAAGCTGCCCAGTGGATTGTGTGGCAACCGTACCTTAGTAGGCGAAACGCCAAAAAGGACAAATACGGACCACCGCGCCGATAAACACAATACACAAAAAGGAAAAACAAAGAATTATAAAAAAAAAAAGAAAAAAACGCACAACCCACAAAACGACAAGTCCCATAAAATTTCTTTAATAAACAAAAAAAAAAAGAAACAAATTCTAATCAAAATTTAATTTCAGACTAATAACCCTGTAAGCAGCGAATACGGAATAAAAATCAAAAACAAGACGAGGAGGAAAATAATAAGGGTGAGGGAAACGTCTTCGCATAAATTATTATTCCCAAAAGAGAACAAAAAATAAATTTTCATAAGACTGTTGCTTATTTCCCCCACGTCGACCCAAAATAAAAATAAACTCTTGAAATCCCAATAAATTAAGCACTCGAATCTATCGATATTAAAAATGGAGGAAATGAAGGAGGTACTAAACCGACTTGACTCCACTATTGCGGCCCTAACCACTCAGATGGTGGGCATGAAAGACGAGGTTAAGAAAATAGGGAATAGGGTGAGAACTTTAGAAACCGACTTCGAACAGCGCAACCCGATAGCGGACATACCGCTACCATTAACGCGTCCGCGTACGGAGTACGAATTAAAGGAATCTTCGACCGTACCGGATTGCGTAAGGGAGTTACTAACTTTCGAGGGCGATTCCGAGAAGTACATTTCTTGGATAAATAGGGCACAGTCCATAATTAACGACTATGAGGTCATTCGGGAGAAACCCCTTTATAGATCAGTGCTTATCCAAATTAGGCAAAAAATTAGGGGCAACGCCGACATGGCGCTCAATGCCTACAATGTACGGGATGACGACTGGACTGAAATTAAACGAGTGTTGGCGCTACACTTCGCCGACAAAAGAGATGTCGGTACACTAGAGTACGAGCTAACACAAATGACCCAGGGAAACCAAAAGGTGGAAGATTTTTACCTTAGAATTAATAACCATGTCTCGCTAATAATGAATAAAATTAAAAGCATGAATTACTCTTCGGAGATAACGAACGCTTTCACGCTTTGTACATATTTGTAACACCGGCCAAACGCCCCCTTCCCTTCACCCCCTCTCGACCCTGATACCCTACACCGCATCTCTCTCATCACCCCTCTCGGCCACCCGCAAACTAGGGCCCATTGCCCTCACCCCTCTCGGCCACCCAGCAACACCAAAACATTCGAGTGGCTATAACTTCAAGTGGCTACAATAATGCAGCCGCTAAGTTATGGTACCAGCAGCGATGCAGCAGCAGAGACAACGTCAGCGACGCAGCGACAGCAACGTCAGAACGACAGCGACGCAGCTGCGGCGGCGTCAGAGCGACAGCACAGCGACAGAACGTCAGCGTGAGAAATGCAACGGCAGCAGCGCGACAATGCAAGAGCGCTGACCGCCCGCTAGCTGCCTCAGCTATAGCCGCCGCTACCCCTACCCATCGCTGCGCCCTAACGGAAATGCAGCGTTAGCATATGGGGCTTAGCAACGCATTGGGCAAAATACCCAAAACCGCTGCCATCGGCATCGGGTTTCCGGAGCCGCTCTGCCAACGTTATGCTGACGGGCGGTACCGTCCAAGCCAACGAGCGACTCGAGGAATGATTTTACTTTCACTTGCATTTGTACCCCTGACCAGCCTAGACTTAACATTTTGAATAATAAAACCAATTGTAACGTTAAAGAACGTTTACTGTTTTATTTTAAAGTAAATTCGTTAACTAAATTAAAAAGGCTTAGAAGGAAGAAGACGAAGAAGCCAACACAAAAGAAGGAACCGCAATGAGACTGATCTTAACTAGGTAATATCGGGGAGAATCCTCCCCCCTCTGGCCATGAGAGGCCATAACTGGCGCCCGAACAGTGTTCACTTTCTCGCGAAAGTCGGACAAAAAGAACCCCCAAAATTCAAAAAAATGAAAAAGAAAAAATTAAGAATGTTAGCTTTAAAAGCTAAACAAAAATTTAAAGTAAAATGTCTTTTTTAATATTACAAAAATGTGGTGTTGTGCGTGTGGTTGAAAAGTTAAAAATTTATACAAAAAACGAGAATATGAGAATTTGTGCGAAACACAGCTACCCGCCGCGGTGGGGGTGCTGCCGTCCAGAGTTGGCACTCCCCACGGGCGCAAAGAAAAACTGTGATTAATTTAATGTGATGGTAAACCTGCCGCGGCGATTTGTCCACGCACCTTGTGGCGCGGCATATTCGCGGGCACAAAATACCTATATAACAAAAACGAGCAATAACCCGCTGCGGCGATAAGTCCATATCAATGGGTAACTTATTCGCGAGCGCAAAAAAATTGCAAATCTAAAAAAATAAAAACAGATAACCGCTGCGGCAATTAATTTGCGAGCGGAAAACTATTAAAAATGTCTTCGAGACCAATAAAGTAAACAAAAAAAATAAAGTATACCAAAAGTTCTCGCGTGCGTGTGGCAATCTGCTGGAAACGCTAATGAATGTGGAATGCATTCAAGAAAGCTGCCCAGTGGATTGTGTGGCAACCGTACCTTAGTAGGCGAAACGCCAAAAAGGACAAATACGGACCACCGCGCCGATAAACACAATACACAAAAAGGAAAAACAAAGAATTATAAAAAAAAAAAAGAAAAAAACGCACAACCCACAAAACGACAAGTCCCATAAAATTTCTTTAATAAACAAAAAAAAAGAAACAAATTCTAATCAAAATTTAATTTCAGACTAATAACCCTGTAAGCAGCGAATACGGAATAAAAATCAAAAACAAGACGAGGAGGAAAATAATAAGGGTGAGTGAAACGTCTTCGCATAAATTATTATTCCCAAAAGAGAACAAAAAATAAATTTTCATAAAACTGTTGCTTATTTCCCCCACGTCGACCCAAAATAAGAATAAACTCTTGAAATCCCAATAAATTAAGCACTCGAAACTATCGATATTGAAAATGGAGGAAATGAAGGAGGTACTAAAAAAAACGCACAACCCACAAAACGATGAGTCCCATACAATTTTTTCAATAAACCGGAAAAAAGGCAGGGCACCCTGGACCTTCTCGATGTAGTGTATCACGACATCATCATTGAAATGCACTTTTCTGAGCCTCTTCTGAATATTATTTAACTCTTCTGTTTTTTTTATTGTAGCGTTCCATCTCGGCAAAGGTAACCTTGTCGCAGGTGCGCTGATTCCTCGCCTGCTCTGCTCCTTAACGTTCCGCTGGGCGATAAGAATGTGGCTGCCAGTCTCCCAGATGCATTGCTTTTGGCTGGAGAAAACTTGTCAGGAAGATCGGTTTTCGTAGTTCCAGGGCGATCTGTATAGCACGATTTCGATCGGTTGAGTAGGCGCGGGCTTTTTTTATTTTTAGAGGCTTCCAGCTGGAATATAAACTTTATCATTGCCCTGTTTAGAAGGAGAAACTTTGGATTTAGCCATCGGTTCAGATTCCTTGACTTCAGTCGTTAACGACTTTAACTCTTCTGGACTCTGTAATTTTTTGGGTCCGCCGCGAGTCGGTTTTTTTTTTTTTTTTTTTCCTTCAACTTTTTTGTTTTTTGATTTGGTAGACGTCTCCAACTTTTGCGGAGCCTCTAGAGTTACCACCAATTATTTGAAGCTGTTACTCGAAAATTCATTGTTCTTGGGATTCTTTTCTTTTTTGCTTAGAGGTTCCTCTAATTCTTCTGGACGATCCATATAGCAGGACTTTGAACGACTGCGCAGTACTTTTTTGGGTGTCGAAAGTATATCTTTTGGAGCTTCTTTGGTTTCCTCTTTTGCCGCGCTGGATTTAGCTAGCTCATCCCGAGGAGTGATTGCGAGTCGCGTACGGATTGGTGTCTTACTAGTCTCATCCTGTTGTGGGCTTATGTGTGCTAATTCATCTCTGGACGCGATTGTCTGGCGTCGCTGCCGAGCTGAGGACTTCTTGGTCTCCTCGTTTTGGTCCTTGCAATCTGCCAATGTCTTGCTAGCAAGACTTTAGCAAGATTTTAGTTTAGGGCTGACTTTGTCCTCTGCCTCAAGCGAGTGTTCATCATCTGCAGTGGAGCTGACATTGTCGGTTGGTTTTTCTTTTTTCAAGCGTACTGAACATTTTCGAATCGGCGAAGGATCGGGAATTGAACTTTATCACACCCCAACTCAGAAAAGCGAAGTAAACGGTCAGGTAGAAAGATTCCATTCTACCTTCATGGAAATATATCGATGCCTAAAAGGAGAATGTCCTACCTTTAAAACCACCGAGCTTATCGCAATTGTCGTAGACAGGTACAATAACACTGTCCACTCGGTAACGAATAGGAAGCCCGTGGATATTTTTTTCAACCGCACTTCCAGAATAAATTACCAGGGATTATCCGATTTTAAACATAAAACTTTTAAGGACATTAGGGGGCTCATTGAGCACAAGCAAAATTTAACCAACAATGGGCGCAATAAAAATAGAAGCGACCCAATTTCCTACGAACCAGGCGACACAGTGTATGTTGCCAATAAACAAATAAAAACAAAGGAAAAACAACGATTTAAGGCAGAAGAAGTTCAGGATGACCGAAAGGTCACTATTAAAACGAGGTCGGGAAAAATCTTTCACAAATCACACTTAAGGAATTAAAAAAATTTTTTTGAAACGAACCTACAACTAAAAGAAAATCTAACTATTCGACATATGTGGTAGGGGAGACTAGCAACAGAATATCTTAACACTTTGCAAAAATTCATCTAAAAACCATAAAGGGAAATGCGTACTGAACGTTTCACTAACTCTTAACCTTCCCCGAACACAAACAAATCAAACAATTTAATATCTTCACAAATATAGTTAAGAAAAACCTAGTCTAAGATACACACTTATTGATATGAGAAATATAAACCCCTCAGAAAAGGGGAACAATAAATTCCTTTAGTAATAGCTATGCACAAATAAGAATAAATACGCAAGTAATAATAATACACACACAGAAAAACACCAACACGAACATTAAGATTAAGACAAATAGACAATTTAATTATAAGAATCTGCAATTTCATGTACATCTAATCCTCTTTTGACGCTACAAGCGCGTCTACCATCTACGTGGCGGCAACCCTCCATATTTTCAAATATGATGCACCGGTTGTCCCCTTACAACAAGGTACCGTCTGGAGGACCAATGGCGTCTTCAAACTGGCTCACGTCATCAATCTAGGCCGCATGCAGCAACTCATCGACCAGGTAGCAAACGAGGCTATGATAATCACCGATCAACATATTGGCGCTTTGGTTGGCCACTATCTGCAGCGTGCTTCGGAAGGAATCTCGCGCATGGATAGCGCACCAACACGGAGACAACGCTCAATCGATTGGCTAGGATCAGCCTGGAAGTGGGTCGCGGGATCACCGGACAAATCGGATTGGAATGCCATCTTGAAAGAAGAGGACAGCTTGGCAAGGAACAACAACCAGCAGATTCGAATCAACACTAAGTTGTTTGACTCAACGCACGAATCGCTCCAGAAGCTGAACGATGTTATCGGGAGAGTCAACGCAATAGACGGGGACTTCCACGTGACGACGGCCGTTCTCCACAAGGCAATTATAATAGCGGACCAGGTCAACGAGATACTGAGGGCCTGCCAACTAGGAAAGACTGGAGTGGTCAACACGAATCTCTTGGATCACGACGAAATCAACATGATATTGGCAGAGGTGGACAGCCTTCCTTATCAAAACGTCGTGGAGGCAGTCGAATTTTCCAGACCTACAATCCTTACAAACGGGACTACTCTTTTGTACATCCTAGCAATGCCCAAGGTAGTGGACAGGAA